>NW_004524613.1:14471282-14502839 GCF_000260255.1 Octodon degus
TATATATCCTGAAAAGAAGACCAAAAGAACCAACTGCTGAAACTTTCTACTGTGGTAGAAACTATAGCCTTTGTTGTAGGCAGTCAAGTTAGATAGAAATATTATAGGCAGTCAGACAGAGCCAGGCCCTCGAAGGAGACAGCACAAAACACAAGGTATCTTGCAACTCTGGGAGGGACAGATGTTCCTGCCCTGGGCCAGACCTAAAGACCAAAGATCAAACAAATGCCGACCTCCCTAAAGATTGGCATCCGAGGTTGATCATCAACCTGAGAGAGACCAAGAATCATTAATCTTACTACTACTGGATAGGTACCTGATAAAGTCCTGTTCTACGTTCATGCCCGCTTGCTATGTGACTCGCTACCCCATTTGGTCTTGAGCCTAATCAATTTTACCTGAGCAATGGTGCTTGTAATCTCATTGGTTAACCATAGTTTTGTCCCACCCCACATCGACCTAAGCGAGTTCCCATTCTCTCCACCTTAGCCCCGCATGGTTTTCCACTATAAAAGTCCCTGGAAGAGACAGCTTCCCAGGGAACAACCTGCTTGGGCCTCCCTCCCGTCCCTCTCTTGGACAGGAGCTTTCTTTCTCTTCATAAATATATTCTGCTCATAACCTCCATTTGTTCCTAAAATTCATTCTTTGGTTTTAAAGAACACAAACTCATGCAGGTCAGGTCAGGAGATCATTTTTCCCTATGTTGTTTGGAGGTCACCCGCCAGAGGTCAGTTTTTCTCCCTGTTATCACCTGGACTTCAGATTAGCCCAGGATTAAAGTCACCCCATGATTCTTGGTTTTAACTTCCAGCTTTACACTCCAAACCTTTCCTAACCCCTAGTTTTCTCTTAAATTTCCCAATAAAAGTCCCCTCCCCTGCCCATCACATGCCCAAGCAGCATGGACTACAAATAGCACATGTGAGATTTAGCACCACCAGCAGAGGAGGAAGACAGGATGAAATCTTGGATAGAGACCTAGCAGCGTCCTTATCTCCAGGAGAAAAGCACAATAGCTTGTTTCTTTACTTATTCAGACTCTTACAGTAGCTATGACAGTTTCTTAGCATTTTTTTTTTAAAGATTCAAGCACTCCAAGCTTCAGCAGTGGACAAGTTAATGAGAAACACAATTGTTGCTGTTAGAAGTAAAGAGCTGATCATGGTGAAATGTGGAGAAATTATTGCATTTATCTGGAGTTTGTCAGTTTAAGTGTCGGAAGTTAATGTTGGGGAAACACAAATGGTCTTTGAACCAAGTGAATAATGCAGCTGCTTCTTTCTGCTATTTTTATAAATGTTATTAAATTAAATACATATTCATCTAAATGCCCCCAAATAAGTCATCGAAATACCTTTTGGGAATAAGTCATACTTCCATTTTGTGATACCAATTTAAGCCTTTGCATTTAAAGCATTTTTCCTCCATCTGCCAATAGAAATGAACAAAGAAACCTAGAGGGGTAATAGAAATAAAGAATCCATCTCCAAGCTAGGAAATAAGGAGGGGTGCTCTCAACAACTCAGAATCATTGCAGAATTTATAGAACATATTGTAGGTGGCACTAGATTTGAGGGAAATATGGGTCTACCTGAAACTCAAAATAAATTAAAGAAAAACTCTCTTCAGAGTAGGCAGGTATACCTCTAATAGAACCAGAGTACCTATCCACCTCCAACCCCTGCAACAAGTTCAGAGGTTTGGCAGCTATAGATAGAAGCAAGATGTGATACATTTTTAGTAAGAGATAACACTTAACCTTTTATGAGTGTAGAATAGCAAATAGAAAAGAAGCAGAGTGGGTATCTGTTGTCCTATTCATGTCATCCCAGCACCACTTCCATGAATGCCCGACTGATTTTCAACCCCCAGAATACATGACATTTCACCTGAGGGCTCTCTAACCACCAAAACCAGCTCTGTCCATAGGAGACAAACCTACAGTATCAAGGTCCTGGGTATACAAACACCTTAGCTCCCATATCTCTTAGGTGGGTGAACTCCAAGGTGCATGTCCTGCGCTATTTCTAGAGCTCCCTGTTGGTCCAGCTGGCCAAGGTGGTGACTTGCTTAACTGTCCACCTCCCCTTCCTCTTCTCCCATCCTCCCTCCCAAGGCAGGTAAAGTCAGCTTGCAGGTAGACGCCTCCCACCTTTCCATTGTTGTGCCAGGATCTGCTTCTGAGGAAACCTAAAATGCAAAGCTAACCCTAAATCTTCTGAAGGGGTAGTAGATAAGGCCACTAAAGTAGATCCTGGGAAGGACAGTGGAGCTCTTAAGGAAGGAGTACTGTTGTCCTAGGCAATGTCAAACTTATATGAACATAGGAAAGGCTCCACCCACTTGGCAGTTACCCCTATAAGTGCCTCCACCCCATCACACTCACACACACACACACACACAAACACACACACACACACACACACACACACACACTTACAGGCATAGCTCTTCTCTACTCCTGTTTCTTAGGGGAACATTCAAGCAGAAATCCTCACCATATCAAACAAAGCCCATCTCAATCTTGAGCAAATATAAATCTCTCAAAGAATAAACACATTTTTTTTAAAAGCCTTCTATAGGAAAAGCCAGTAGGGGAAAAAAATCTTCAGAGTCCCTCCAAGCATCTCCCTGTACCTACAACTGATAAAACTTTAGGAAATATTTTCTGAATCTAAGCGATAAGATCTAAAAACATACACCATAAGATGTTGACATTAGGGGAAGCTGAGCAGAGGGTATAGGGGAGCTCTCTTGTTGTATCTTTGCATCTTTTCTGTAAATCCAACATATTCCAAACTGAACTTCCAAAACAAACATTGCCTCTATAAAAGAAAAACTCTGAATCAGGAAATATTTTCTGCAGGAAAAGCAAAGATGATAAGCAAAGTATTTAAACTAGTGAAGGCCAAACACTGGGTTGGCTGCTGCCGAAACCCACAGCAGTCATTTGGGTGGTGGGCATGAGCAATTTCCCCCAAACCCAGAGGAAACTGATGAAAAGATGAACATGATGACACAAGGGAGAAATGGAGAATGGATCCTGGAGGTTCTATAAGCCCCTATTTAGAATTCTAGAAGGAGTGAACAGGACAGATGGAGGAGAAGCAATAATAGAGTAAGCAACAGAAGGAAAATTCCTTTGATTGTAAGCAATGGATTAGCTCCCCAAGGACGGCAAATAAGTGCTGGCGGGAAAACCTGCAATGAGTAGTGCCATGGACGGGTGCCAAAGCTCAGCTCTTAGGCCATCTCTGAGCCTTGAGCATCCTTCCATGCGATACAGATGAGAACTGCACAAAGAACCAGCTTGCCTGCAGTTACAATGCAACCAATGCCATGGAGAAGTGCAGGCTTCCTGGCATTGTTCCTGGTGACCTGCATATTAGCACAGGTTGGGGACACGTGAGGGGCCCATAAAGGACTGCTGCCAAGCATGTCTGCACAGCTCCGGGACCTGTGTCACGCTAAGGCTGCCTTTGGGAGACTGCGGGGGTGAACAGAGGGACCAGGATTAGCTCCCAATCCCGTCTTTCTCCCATTCTTCCCATTTCCCTGCCTCCCCACACCTGCCCCACATCCGCACACCCCATCACTTTCCCTAATCAAGCTGGAAAGTGTAGATAACTCTGAACTCATCCCATTATCCCCAGGCCTACTTTATCTCCAGCCGATGATATGTTAGGATATGTGTTCCTCATATTTATCCATTCCTCTCTTGCCCCAGAGCCTCAGCCCGAGCTCACGGCCATAACAACATCCCACGTGGTATTCACACTTCCCACCTCTGAAAGCCCACCATTCACTGTATCTCAAGGCCTGGATCATCCCATGTGCCACAAACTTAGATGTTCACACTTGATATAAACCAATGAAACAAGGTTACAACAGCAAGGGGTGAGTGGTAAAAATTGGACAGCAAGTGCTCTGACGAAAGGGGACAGTCGCTTTTCACCTCCAGCCCTTTGTTTCCTATGAAAACTTGCACACAGAAGCTAGAGCTTCAATTTTTTCAAAGCAAAACCAGAACTCAGATCTTCTTTAGTGAGACCTCCTCATTTAAAGTGGCAATCAATTCAGTTTTTAAACACTGAATGATTTAAAAGATCTGCTTAGGTCTCTGAAGCATCTGCCACTTCTAAGGCAGAACTCAGTAAAAGTTCTTGAAGGTGAAGAATTAGAAACAGGCCCGCAATGTGCAAAGTGGGCACTGAGTCAGGTGTGGTGGTGCATAACTGTAATCCCAGAAGTCTTGAGGCTGAGTCAGGAGGATTGCTGTAAGTTTGAGGCCAGCCTGGGCCACATAGGGAGTTTGATTCTGTCTCTAAAACAAAATCAAAAAACAATAATGCATGCACTGAAAAATCTCATCTAATCTTCAAACAATGGGCTGACATCATCTTATTGACTTGGAGAGAAGGAAGAAAGAGCTCACAGAGGGAGAGGCTTCCCAAAGTCACACCAGCAGCACTGGGGCTGGGACTTAGACACACATCTCTCTGATCCCACCCCAACCCTCAGACAAACAAGAATTTGAGTTCTGGTCCCCTTCCTGTTACTAGCATCCCGCAGACTTTCAGACAAGCCATGCTCCATATAACCTGTGGTAGATTAATGAATGTCCAGCTTGTAACACCAAACTGAACTGCATCAGCGTGGTACTGGGTGTGGAAGGCCCACCTGAGGATTGTTGCCTGTAGCATCAAAGCAGAACTAGAGGGGAAGATGGTGTCTGTTGATTCTCCCGGAAAAGAGGAATACACTGGTTTTGCTGATATGAACTCTGCTGCTACCATCGGAGAAGCTCAAGTCCTCACTGCCTCTGAGGAAGGCTGAGGTTCTCCTTGGAGGAGCTCTTGTCCTTACCTGGAGCATTGCTTCCTGGCTCCAGTACAGATCCCTCAGCCTACTGGCACTGATCCTTCATTCCACTGGTGCAGACTTTCTAGTTTCCATCACTAACCTTGGGCCTTCCCAGCGCATATCTTTGATACAGACTTATATGAGACATTGTCATGGGCTCTAGGCCTCCAGTTGGACTTATGGAGGATGCTGCCATGGGATCCAGCCCCTCAGCTGAATTCTTCAGGTCTCTGGTATGCAGACAGATCTCCCACATGCTTTTATATTTATTTGATTCATTGGGTGACTATTATAAAATAATCCTATACTTCATGTGTCCTGTATCACATCTGTTCCCTTGCAGATACTTAACTACAGCAAATCAGTCTCCCCCTGAGTCTTCCCCAAATTCCCTCAGCCTGGATTCCTAAACATTTCCATCACTAACCCAATCTCATTATCCTCCCCCAACAGTGAAGTAGACACTTCTTTAGCCTTCCTTCCTCTAGAGTCTCTTCTTTCTTTATGGTTTCCAGAGTTCTGCCAAATTGCCTTCCCTAAAAGTTTTATGAGACTCTCTAGAAAGATAAAGGCCACCTCTGAGGCCCAATACTTAGGTTTCTTTAAAATCTAGTCTGAGCCATCTCACAATCTCATTTCCCACACTGCCCCCGAGTTTATAGCACAGCCAATCGCTCCCAGCCTCTGACCATGCCCTAAAAGTGCTTTATTTTTCATGACCCTGTGCCATTGTCTACGCTTCTCCGCGCATGTACAAGTATTGTGCTTTTGTCCTTTGAAGACTGATACTTGCCCTCAAAGGCCTGGCTTCAACAGCCACCAGCATAACAACTTTCCCAGGACTTCCTGGCTTGCTGCCACTTTCTCAATAGCCACCAAGTTCTTTGTCATTTTCCAAAGAAACAATACATCTCACCTTGTATCACTGTCTTCTTGAATAGATGACCCTCTTCTCATCTCGCTCCATATGACTATCTATATGCCTTGCAAAGCTTTACATTTAAACATATATTCAATAAATGCCTTGTCAAAGAACAAAGGGTTGCTGGTCTACCCTTTGTAGTCACACAGAAGAAACTACCCCCCCCAAAGATGCCCTCTGAATAACTACTAGGAAAACAATAATATGCAATGTATCAATTATTGTAACTGTCATACTAACCTGTTTTGAAACTGTTTCATTGTTATTTCATCTTTTTTCTCATTAAAATTAATACAAAAATAAATAAATGAAAAAAATAATAAAAAGCACCTGCTTAGGCAGATGCAGCAGCTGGGGTTTGATCCCCAGGTGTGCCATGCTGGCCCTGCCCGTGGGGTGCACTGAGACAGTGATTGAGACTGGGCATGGTGGCGCACACCTGTAATCCCAGCTCTTGGGAGGCTGAACACAGGCAGATCACTACAAGTCCAACCTATGTAGCGAGACCCTGTAGACACTGTAGATCTTACTAAAATACAAGAAATAATAAATAAAAATAAATAAATAAATAAAAGGGCTGCCTTGGGGTAACTTTTGCAATAACCCTGAAATTCTGTATTTCTACCCATTTTACCACGGAGGAAAAGGATAACCAGAGAGGTTACTATGCCCAATAAGTGACAGCTAGGAAGTAACAGAGTCAGAAGTAAATCCAGGTCTACAATACTCCAAAATCCTCACTCTGTTCATGGCACCATATTGCCTGCCAGAACCACCTTCGATTGTTTTTCCCTGAATCTTCTTTCTGTCTCACTCAGAAATTTCAGTTCTTTTTGCTGTTCTTCATGGCCAGGACTCAGTACCAACCTGCCCTCGGTGAAGAACTTCACTGTGGCCCACATTGCAGACTTGATTTCCAGTGTTAATCTTTGCCCTTTCCCCCAAGGCCTAGGCAGCACCACTCTCCCTGGGCATGTTGCTCATTTTCATGAGAATCTGAAGAAATCCTTCACCCAGGAGATGAGATGTAAAGATGCACAGCTTCAGGACTGCATGGCTTCAGGACTATCTTCTTTTAAAGTTAGTGGTACAGTTTGCCTACTCTGTGCATACCATGAAGCAAAATCCTACAACCTTTTGTCACTTGTGGGAGGGGAGATGAGGAGCAACTGCTAATAGGTACAAGGTTGCTTTGGAGGGTGATAATTTAACTGTCCTGGAATTAGACACCAGTGAGGGTTTACAATTGTATGACTGTACCAAGAGCCACTATACTGAGAACTTTTTGTTGTGGCCAAATATATGTAATGAAATTTACCATTGTAATTGTATTTGAATGTATAGTCCAGTAGTAGCAAATACACTCGTGCGATTTGTTCAACATAACCACCATCAATCTCCAGAACTTTCTTATCCTCTCTGTGTTAATTAGGAAAATAGAACTAACAGGAATGTGTGTGTGTGTGTGTGTGTGTGTGTGTGTGTGTGTGTGTATGTGTAGATACACAGATACATAGACAATACAAGTTTGTTTTATGATGCTGGGACCTGAAACCAGGACCTTATACATTCTAAACAAGGGTCTTGGGGCTGGTGAGATGGCTCAGTGGTCTAAAGCACCTACTTAGAACAAGCTTAGTAAAGCACAGGGACCCAATCCCCCAGCACCACATGCCAGCCAGCCCCGCCCCCTGGTGGACTGAGCTGGCCACACACACACACACACACACACACACACACACACACACACAGAAATAAATAAATAAAATCTAAACAAGGGTCTACCACTGAGTTACATCCCCAGATACCTCCCATTCTCCACCTTTTTTAGATTTTAAGACAGAATCTAATAATTTGCCAAAACTGGGCTCAATCTCATCCTATCTCTGCCTCAGCCTCCCAAGTGGCTGGGATCACAGGTATGTACCACCACACATAGCTATAAAGAGATTTATCCTGAGGAACTGGCTCCCCTAGTTATGGAGGTTGACAAGCCCTAAAATTTGCAGTGGGCAAGCTGGAAACCCAGAAGAGCAGAAGACATTGTTACAGTCCTAAGGCCAGCAATGCCAAGACCAAGGAAGAGTCAGTATTTAATTTTAAATCAGGAGGGAAGGAAAGAAAAGTTTCCCAGCTTGCAGACAGGTATGAGGAATGTTCTCTTCCCTTTATTCTAGTCATGACTTCAGCTAATTTCATGAGGCCCATCCACAAAAGGGAAGGCATTATTCTTTTTTTTTTAATTTATTTATTTATTTATTTATTTATTTATTTATTTATTGTGTGTGTGGCCAGTTCAGCCCACCAGGGGGCGGGACTGGCTGGCATGTGGTGCTGGGGATTGAACCGAGGTCCCTGTGCTTTTGTTTAGCTTAGCTTGTTCTAAGTAGGTGCTTTAGACCACTGAGCCATCTCACCAGCCCCAGAAGGCATTATTCTTTACCAGGTATATCATTCAAATGTTAACCTCCCCCTCCCAGGTACACTCAGAAATGTTTGATCAATTATCAGGGTACTCCATGGCCTAGTCCAATTGACACATAAAATAAACCATCACATTCCCAAACTGAAGTTGTCAATAAACAGTAGCTCTGATGCCCCTTCTTCTCCACCCCAGCAATCACCATTCTACTTTCTGTCTCCATGAATTTGACTGCTCTAGGTACCTCACACAACCAGAATCATACACTATTATTAGTCCTTCTGTCCCTGGCTTACTTCACTTAGCACAGTATCTTTAAGGTACATCGATGATGTACCAAGTGTTACCTTTTCACTTCCTGAGGCCGAATGATATGTATACAGCTCATCTTTTTGGCCCTCTTTATTTGTATTTATTGGCACATTTATTAATGGACATCTAGGTTATTAGGAATGATGCTGCCATGAATAGTGATGTACTAATACCTGTTTAAATCACTTCTTTTGGGGCCGGCCAAATAGTTTAGCAGATTAAAGCACCTGCAAACAGGCATAGGGGCTGGGGGTTCAATCCCCAGGCTGCCATGCCAGCCCTGCCCCCGGGGCATGCTGAGACAGCAATTGAGACTGGGCGTGGTGGGATATGCCTGTAATCCCAGCTCTTGAGAGGCTGTAAATAGGCGGATCACTATGAGATTGATCTGGTAGTGAGACCCTGAACACCCTGTAGACCATTCCCTGAAATATAAAAAAAAAAAAACCACTTCTTTTAAGTCTTTTGGATTTTTTCCACAGGAATACAATTGCTGGATTATGTAGTTATTCTGTTTAATTTTTTTGAAGACCTGTTATGCTACCTTGCCAAATTATACATTTTTACATTGTGAATTTTATAGTATATGAGATTACATATCAATTTTTAAAAATGTTTAAGCAATCCAGGGGAAACAACGAGAGATGTGCTGTAAAACAACCAGCCTGGACTCTTGAAAACGTCACTGTCAGCTGAGTGTGGTGGCTCATGCATATAGTTCCAATGCCCTGGGATGCTGAGGCTGGAGGGCATTTGAAGGCAGGAAGAAGGAAGGGATGTGAAAGTGAAGGATTTTCCAGAAATGTTTAGTAGATTTCCATGACATTTCATTGGTCAGAACTGTGTCACAGACCCACCTTGTGCTGCAAGGGTGACTAGGGAATTAAGTTCCCCAATCACTCCTTCCTTTCAGCTTTTATTAAATAGAGAAGGTTAAAACAAGAGGAAATATTGGACATGGTATCACAAGTTGATCCCAGCCTGGGCAATTTAGTAAGACCCTGACTCAAAACTTTTTTTAAAAAGTCCTTTTCTAAAAAAGGACTGGGGGTGTAGCTTTTTAAAAATCAGTGTCACAAAAAATCAAAAAATCTAGGGGCAAAAATCATAGTTCAAAAAACAAGAGATACAATAACAACAACAGAAGAGGAGGACGGTAGATAGTGGTGGCTAGTGCCCCCAGTTACCATGCCCAATATTTCCTCTTGTTTTAAACCTTCTCTATTTAATAAAAGCTGAAAGGAAGGAGTGATTGGGGAACTTAATTCCCTAGTCACCCTTGCAGCACAAGGTGGGTCTGTGACACAGTTCTGGCCAATGAAATGTCATGGAAATCTACTAAACATTTCTGGAAAATCCTTCACTTTCACATCGCTTCCTTCTTCCTGTCTTCAAATGCAAAGATGAAATGAAGTGGAGCAGCCACTTTGCAACCACAGGTACCGGGCGCCAGCATACTAAGAATAGAAGAATGGAGACATAGAGCAAAGCCCTCGATGGCATCTTTGATCTGCCTTGCCAGCCCTGGATTCCTGACCTCTGGACTTCTTGCTATCGAGTTGTTTTTTTTTTTTCTTTTTGTTTTTTTTTTTGTCCTTTAAGCTATCATTGGGTTTTTCTGATATTTGCAGCCAAGTGTTGCAGGGAAACTTCCAAAAAGATGACAGATTGCTTTAACCTCCCCGTACCTCAGTTTCCTCATCTACGCAGTAAGAGTCATCATAGAAACTTGATGAAAAACCATCCTAAGGTTGATTTGAGAATTGAAGTAGTTACTACCAACAAAGTATTTAGACTAGAGATTACAAATAAGAACCCAACTAGGATTGGCTATTAATCTTGGTGGTGTTGTTACTATTACTAATATCATTATTGAAAGATGAGAATACAATTATTTGCAGCTACAATCATGCTTTTGTGAAGGATTTTGGCCCCTAACAGCAATTATCAAGACATTGAGACCCTTTATAACTTCCTAATCAAGTATGAGGTAAATAAACATGTTGAATTTACTGCCCAGGAACTCTATGATTGTGTTTCTCAGACTGAGTATTGAGAAAAGTTAACCATTGGATGCAGCCAGTTTTTTGAGATGGAATATGCCATGCAACAGTGTAGTGCATCTGTCTACATGGGGGCCCAAAACCCTGGAGGATCGATGGTGTGAAGACATGTTCAACTGTAAGACCTAAGTGGTGTAAGCAGAGGAATTACTTTCATCTTTGCAATGTTTTAGAGGCATTTGTCTTCATAAATGACAGAGTAACTTTTGACCTGGTCACTTAAAGCCAAACCCAACAGAAGTTTAAGAAGTAATTCCCAGGTATAAAAAAGTGATTGTTACTGACAATCTCATTTAAGTTATAAAAAACCTGACATGTATTGTGGACTATACTGTGCACTGTTTTCCTGGGGTTGATAGTACCTTTGTACCTTTATACCTTTATTCCTTTATCCTGATTCTAAGCCAGTATCTTTTGAGGAAAACAGAGCCATCCTTCTAGTCCACCTAGGTTGGGAGCCACAGTGGCAACTGAGGAAGGCCCACGGTGTGGCATTAGCATTTTTCTGAGTCCCAAATATGGGCATGTGACTAGACAGACACTGCCAAACCTTAAGAATTGGGACCTGGCCACATGTTTACCACATTCCACAAAAAAATCTTGTCTGCACTTGATTTTTATACTTTTATTTAATGTAGACCTCGTAGAAATAACACCACCATCCCCACTTTCCTCAGGGTAATGAAAGTAGAATTTGACTTCAGCTCCTACTTCTTATAGAGCCTCTCCTCTGAGCTTGTAACTTTTCAGTGCTTTCTAGAGGGGAGGAATAGGTGATCTGTATGCTGAGTGCCCTTAAATGTGAGCAGCCTGGATTAGCTGGCAGTGACTGATGTTAGCCCCTAACTAAAGACAAAAGTGTTTAATTGACCTCTTACTCAGTTATACAGAAGGTTGGGAGACTGAAGTGTATTAGGTTTTTGTTAACACTTAGATAAAATCAAATTTGGCTTTGTTATAAATGTTAATTTATTTTTTAAAAGAGCAATAAGTAACTTATTTTCAATAAGAAAAAAAAAGAAAGATGAGAATACATTCACAAAACTCCCCCTTTCTTTTTTTTTTTAGAGAAGGGTCTACAAGGTGTTCAGGGTCTCATAGTGATCTACCTGTTTACAGCCTCCCAAGAGCTGGGATTACAGACACGTGTCACCACACCTAGTCTCAACTGCTGTCTCAGCGCCCCAGGGGTAGCACCGGCACGGCAGGCCTGGGAATCAAACCCCTGGCCCCTGTGCCTGTTTGCAGGTGCTTAAATCCACTGAGCTATTTGGCAGCCCTCAAAATTCCCATTTCTGAAGTCTATCAAGCTAACCAAAAAGGAGCCAAAACTCAAGACAAAGACCTCAGTGTAAAACCTAGGCAGCATCTGTAAAGCCATTTGGATGCTAATTTGTAAGATGTGGACCAAGCCAAAACCAGACACTGGGAGGTTTTATGGTTTGATGCTCAGCTCTGGCATCATCTGACAGGATTTAATTCCTATGTTTTCCATATCCTTGGTTGAAATGTGAGGTGAGTCATGAAACTTCCATGAGCCCTTGATTCTTCAACTGTGAAAAGAGGATGATGGTGACAATAATCCCTAACACAACTATAGTGAAGATCAGAAGAGGTGTGGAAATGCTTCGCTTGGAGCCTGTTCTACAGCCTTGCCAAATTATGCATCTCTGCACACACTGACTGCTGCGGCTCTTGTTTTAATCTGTAGAATCTTGGGAAGGCATTTGATACATACTTGCTAGAATTAAGGATGTATGGATTGAATAAATGCATGGATGGATGGATGGATGGATAGCTCAGTAGATGGGTAGATCGGAAGAATCTCTTGAAGGTTGGAAAGTAAGGAATATTTAAATACCCTATTGGTCTTGGAAAAAATGAACAACTTCTGTACACAGCCCCACTGGGACCTGTCCAGAATCCCTCTTCTACCTCCACAAGGTTTTTAAAAAAACAAAACAAAACAAAACGATTCTGCACAGCCTTCACATGCACAGCTAAAACTCACTTTTTAACAAAACTCTAAAAGAAAATGTGTCTTGCCACTGCCACAAGAATTATAGGTTGTCAGCGGCCCGGCATTAGTGCATATTCCCAGCCTTTATTTATGTTTAATAATAAAGTTGCTGGGCTCCTCAATCACAAGAGGCCATGCTATCTTTGAGTTTCCTGTTGCTGTCTGACAGAGAAAGGGGACATCTGTACCACTCTACCCCAGGTTGAGGCAAGTCCCAACCAGACAGCACTATGCATCATAATTAGCTGCTACTTTCAAATGTAGGTGTGGAGAGCGAGGGGCAGCAAAGCCCACACCAATCTCAAGCACAAAGACAAACCTCAGCTTGAGTCACTGAACGGTAATTACAGGGACTGTCAGAAGCTTGGGCTGGCTTTACTTTAAAGTAGAAGAGGTACAGGAACCCAAGAACTCCACATATTCGGAAATAATCACTGAATTCCTGCAGTGAGTTCATGGGTCCGTCACTCACTGCTTCCAAATAAAGACATCTGCAAAGTATTTTGTCTCTTCTGAATGGAACAAAAAAAGGAGTTATTGCTTTTTTCAATGATCCTCAAAGTGGAGAGTCCAGAGAACTGGCATTGTCAAGCATTTACTATGTACTGCACTGGGGATTTTACAAATATTTCTTCATTTCAATCACACACCCTCTTGTGAATTAACATTGCATGTCCCCATTTGTGAATGAGGAGATGAGCTTTAGAGAGTTTACATACTTTTCCCAGGGCTCAGCCATGAGAAAGGAGCTAGAAGCACAGGTATGTGACTCCACAGTTGACAGGGTCCCAGAGGCCCTGGCTGGTGATCTTGGTATTGATGCCTCATATGACTGATGCTGGGGCCTGCATGCCATAGCCCAGCCCTCTGCCCACAGCAGTGTCCAGTCCCACCACTCTATAACTGAACTGACCTGGATCTGCAGCCCGCATCCCCAGCCAGCGTCTGGTGAGGCAGCTCAGATCACCCCTCTGCACACCATGGGTATGGCTGCCCCCTCACACCTTTTTTTAAGGGGATTCATTCCACTTCTTTGCTAGGCCTGAGAGTGTAGCCATGGTGGGAGACCTTGATCTGATTCCTACCACCCCACCCAAAACACAGAGCTACCACAGCCCTCTCTGGGTCACTGGTTCATGCCCATGTCACCTTCCTTTTCTCTTCCTAATGCAGATATTCAGGGAGTACCTGCTCTGAATCAGAATTCCAAGTTCTGTGGTTCCAGCAGTGACACATTAGCCACAGTCACAGCCCTCACCAAGCTAAATTTCTAGCAAACCCCAGACACTGAACAGAGGCCGATCGTGCCCAAATCACCCATTCGCACATCCTATGTTTCGGTGGGAAGGTGCTTTGTGAGAAGTATCCAGCACCACACTGAACTTCACCCCATGTGTAACCAGTTAACCCTCCATGAGCAACTCCAGGTAAATACCCTCAGCATTTTCTGGGTGGAGAGACAGAGGCTCCGGGAAGCAAAGCAGGCCAACTGTTCACGGTCGGCAGGTGAGTGAACCACGGCTTGAGCCCAAGCAGTGTGAGTCCAGAGGACGCGCCTAACAGGCTACCCAACCACACGCCCTGCCTGGCCCACTCAGGCAGCCAACAGCTTCACTCACTTTGAAAACAAGTTTAAAAAATAATTCAGACAAAGGCCAGCACACTCACACCGCCAGACATCATCTTTTAAAACAGCTTGTTTTTACCACTCGACAGGTGTCCGGATGGCCCTGGGCACGATCAGGACTCATTTCTCTGCCAGAAGGGAGAGCCATCCAGAGGAAGAGGACACGCCATCCCCGCAGCCCTTGGCAGGCTCATCTGTCTGGCCGGCCGGTGTCCCTAGTGAGAGCACGGCCAGAGCTGGCCCCTGGGAGCCCACGGGGAGCTGAAAGCCGCGACTGATTTCAGATTTCTCTCCTGGATACTGGGAATGCATCAATTACCACACACACGCGGCCCATTCGGAGGAAAGATGGATATTACCTTCTGCACTCGCTGCGGAACTGCGTGCCCCGATCCAAGCACAGATGGAGGACAAGGGCGTGGGGTTAATTGATCAAGCAGCACCGGCTCCTGTGCAAGGGTGGGCAGAAAATGGCTTGTTTCACAGATGCACCGGCACCCTCCTGACTGGTCTCCTGTGATTAAACCAGGTCACTGCCGTGCTTTCACACAAACACACTCAGATTTACGTGTTCAGGTTCATCTCGACCCCTGCAAAGCAGATGCCTTGGAATACTGTGTCCTGTACTCCTCCATTCTGCAAACTTTTTTTTTTTTTTTTTTTTTTTTTTTTTTTTTTTTTTTTCAGAATACAGAGGATAAGGTTGGGACTGGCAGCGAGGACATGATTAGTATAATGTGGTTTGTACCAACCACTGAGCACTAACCAGGTACCAGAAGCCCATGAGAGACAGTTATCAGGCGAGTCCTCCTTTCTGGACACAAAAGACAACGGCCTGGAGCAGGGTGGCAGGAAAGGAGGGAGGCAGAAAGTTGAGGAGTAGAGAGCACAGATCATAGAATAAAAGACAAATGGATGATGCTAAATAGTGTGAAAAATGGTCATTGATGTCAGTTTTGCTCCTTAAGCCCAGAAAAGCAAGAAAAGTCACAATAGTTTTATTTTCTCTAACTCTATCTCATGCCTTGGCTTCTTGACCTGGCAGGAAATTCATACTTAGTGTTCCCTTGTTGGCCCCCAAGATCTCAAGGCGGTTACTTAGACTCACTTGGGTGTCTCCCAGTGATTGTAGGTCCACACTGCTCATCTTTGCAGATAGTAATGTTACCTCACCACCCAGTTGGGCTCAGGAAACAGCCTGGACTGGGACACCCAATGCCTGGGTTCCAACCTCTTTGTAACACTCTAATATTCATCTTTTCTGACATCACACTACCTGAAGGAGTTCTCTTCTACTCATATGTCCTCCCTGGTCCTAAAGATCACCTTCCTGGCCCCCTCTCTACCAGTGAAGGCCTCTCTCCCTTTCTAACTTAATCACTCTGTCTGTTCTAGCACTGAGTCTAGGTTTGGTTTGGTTTGGTTTGGTTTGGTTTGGTTTGGTTTGGTTTGGTTTGGCTTGGTTTGGTTTGGCTTTTCCAGTACTGGAGATTGAGCCCAGAGCCTTCATGCTGAGCTATATAAGTTGTCCAAGCTATGATCACCCTGCTTCAATCTTTTGAAGTCCTGGAATTACAGACACATGCCACTATATCTAGCTGAGCCTCGATTTGAAGAAAGGAAAACTAGGGAAAAGAACTCTCTCTGGCAACTTCTGTCAGGCTTATAACACTAGCCTCCAAAAGGAGGCAAGGAAAGACAAAAAGCTCCTCCAACTCAGCATAGAGACTACAAGAGCACAGCACAAACTAATGCATTAAGTTATCACACCTGTCAAAGGAACATCCAGAAACAGAAATAGCAAAAAAAGCAAATATTACTTGCAAAGAACACAGAGCAGCCAGGCTTTAGAAGAACTGGATCAGCAAATACAAACATAACCATTATTTTTTTTTCATTGATGTATTTGCTACAGGATCTCACTATGCAGCTCAGACTCATAGTGAGCCTCCTGTTTTCAGCCTCCCCAGGACTAGAACTACAGGCATGCACCACCATGCCTGGACTCAGTCACTGGCTCAGTGCACCCCAGAAGTAGGACTGGCACAGCATGTGGGGTTGGGGATTGAACCCTGGTCCCTGTACTTGCCAAAGCAGGTGCTTAGTCCGCTAAACTGTCTCTCCAGCCCTCATAACCATTATTTAAAGGAAAACATTTCCAAAATCATCAAGCTATCCAGGTTTACGTTAACCCATTCACAGTACAAAGAGGTAACTTTTTCACATAATCTCCACATTCACAAAGGTCGTGCTCTATCCTCAGAGATCATCATAGCAAGAAGTGGTGTAAAGCTGTCTTTGATAAGGAGTCTAGGCTTAAGGAGAATATTTATTTAGGGAGATCCTGATGCTTTCAGTTTTTCTCCAGGTTTGAGAATATACAATTTTATCAGTTCACTGTCTCTTTTTTTCAGCTTCATATATTACATGAAGTGCTTAATCACACTGGAAGCAGGACAGTGACACTTTTGGATTCTATATACCATGTGATCTACAGGGAAGATGCCGTAGTAATCCAAACTAGTTAATCAAAGAAAATCATAAAACTATCAGAAAAGGACCTTAATTGGTGGGCTAATGTGGGCCTGATGATGGGAGGGTATAGGCCAGGGGTGTGTTCATGCCTATGACTCACACTAGAGAATGGAAGATACGAGAGGAGGTCACAGGAGAGGGCTGAAGGCCTAGCTGTAGACCCTGGGTGGGTTTCTCTGATAGCTGCTTTATGGTTTGTATCTAGGTGTCCCCCCAAAGCTTCATGTAATCCCTGGGGTGGGTTTCTAGACTTTGTGATTAATTCATGATCCAATGCTGGGATTATGGGTGTGAGTGCTGCACCCAGCCTGGGGCAGAGAGCCTGGATGCATTATAAGGAAGAGTGAGGCTTGCTCTCTGCCTCTGCTGCTCTGCCACTGCTCCTCCCTTTTGGCTCTTGCTGCTTTGCTGTTTCTCCACCTCCACCAGCTGCTGCCCTCTGCTGTGCTCCGCTCTGCCTTGGAGCCAGCCAAGTATGGACGAAACCTCCACAAACTGTAAGCTAAAAAAAAAAGCTTCCTTTACTTAACTGTGGGTGCCGGGTATTTTGTTCCAACAACAAGAGAAAGGTGAAGGAGAAAGCTGCCTAGAACATTCCAAGAAGACAGTGCTGGACCAGTAGCCTCAGATTCCTAAAACATTAGCCAGAATATGAAGCCACTGATCCAGCTTCTCCCAACGCAAATAGAGAAACTGAGGCCAAGAATTAGTGTGACCCACAATATCTTCCGTGATTACATGCATGCCTTTTTTGTTGAGTGGTGGCAGGACAAGTTATTTTTTAAATAGTTAAAAAGAACGTTCAGAGTCAGATGTGGCTAATACGCAGTAACTAAGGTAGACAATGCTACTTCCTGCTAACATTTATTTAAAAATAATTTTAAAAGATAATTTAAATTTTAAAGACTAGAATGAGGGCAATTTTCCTATAGTATTACCTACCACAGAAGGTCATTCCCAGTGGAGATATCAAATGCTGAGCAGATTGACTAGAATATGGACATTGTCTCCCCACAGGGTCAATACTCATTTTGGTGGTTATGCTCTAGGGTGTTTTCATTCTTCTCATATGTAGTTCATTTTAATTAAAAATAATAATCCATGCTCACTGTGAAACATCTAAACAACAAAAAAGAAGGAAATAAAGTGAAAGTAAGAACTCCCTTTAATAGCTACCCCTAATCTTAGCCTCCTCTCTAAAAACAAATTATTTGAGCAATTTAGTGTCTACCCTCCCAGATGTTTGCACTTATCCACCAATTTGTATGCAATAAATGCATTTAATAAAGGGGTTTCCTACCCAAAGGCACTGTACAATATATTTTTCAGCCTCTTTTTCTTCACTCGACATCAAGAACATCTTTTCATGTCATACAGCTTGACCTCATTATTTTAAACAGCTGCAATTACATGATGTGACTGCTCCTTAAATGACATAACTAGAGTATTTCTTATACGTGCACATACAGGCTAACATCAGGCTTCTGACTAATATAAATACTACCACAATAAACCTATTTTTATGTACATATATGTGTATATTCTATAGAACAGATACCTGAAATAAGACACCAAGATGATCAATATGTTTATATTATGCTTCTCACATCCACATACAGTGAGATTCAAATTACATCTCCTCACTACACAAGATATGAATGGCCTTTTTAGAATATTTGTCAATTCACATTTTGATTTCTTTCTTATGAGTGAAGCTGAATACAACTTTTCAGTTGAATCTCTAGTTGTGCTCAGTCCTTCATGAGGCAAATTCCAAGATGGGATTAGACTACCAAGACCCTTGCTGGAGGAGATGCCTTTGGAGGACCAAAAGGATGGAAGAGGGAAAGCTTTCAGACCAAGATGCATTTTCACAAGTGTTGTAGGCAGCCAAATTAGATAGAAATATTATAGGCAGTCAGACAGGGACAGGCCCTCAAGCAGACAAGATGGAAGACAAGGTGACTTAGCAACTTGGAAGAGACAGACACTCACTCCCATATGGGCCAGGTCTCAAGACAAGACAAAAGAAGAAACACAGCTACATACTTCCCGAGGGATGGGCATCATGAATTGATATTTTAAAAAGGCATGAATCACCTTGAAAGAGCCCAAATAAGTTACTAGCCCAACCCCCTACAGGAAGAGACCTTGTCCTGTATTCACACCCACTTGCTACATAACTCGCTTCCCCATTTGGTACTGGATTTAATCAATTTTACCTGAGCAATGGTGCTTGCGATCTCATTGGTTGACCATAGTTTTGTCCCACCTCATGCCCACCTACGTGAGTTCCCATGTCTTCTCCACCACCTTAGACCCACCTCACCACATGGTTTTCCTATATAAAAGTCCCTGGAAGAGACAGCTTCCTGGAGACAACCTGCTCAGGCCCCCCTCCTGTCCCTCTCTTGGATAGGAGCTTTCTTTCCCTCAATAAATATATTCTACTCATAACCTCTGTTTGTTCCTAAAATTCATTCTTGGGTTTTAGAGAATATAAACTCATCCCTGGTACCTTTTAGGTTGGGAGATCAGTTTTTTCCCCTGTGTCATTTGGAGGTTCCTCGTATCATAAGGACAGTGGGACAAAGAGAACAGGGTAGGAAGTACAATTCTGAGAATGTTTCCAATAGACTGCTACAGAGCTCCCAAGATGCCATGCTTCTAAGACTCCACTGTGCTTAGCAGTGGATAGGCACAGCGCAGAGGAAGCATAGTTTGTCATGACCTCCATGTTGTACTCAAATATACTCTAAACTGAGACTGTCAACCAGCTCTTCTCCCAGTAGGAGGTTGTTTGGAAGAGATATGAGCCATGGACTCCAATGGCCACCATTATAACCCAGTGTCTCCTCTTTCAGAAATCATCTGGCCACACCTTTATCTACTCTTCTATTGTATTTTTGTCTATTATAGATTTGCAAAAACTCTTCATTAGCACCTTGTTGTACATGCTACAAATATTTTCTCTAAGTCTTTGTTTTCTTCTAAACTTAGGTTGAGAAAGGAGAAAAGATGGGGAAAAATTATGTAAGTATATATACAAGATAGCCAAAATGATTGTACTACTAATTTGTATTAATTTTTTTTGTTTTATTTTGTTTTTTCTGTATTTAGGACAAGGTCTACAGGGTCTACAGGGTCTCACTACATAGATCTGACTCTTAGTGATTCTCCTATTTTCAGCCAAGTGCTGGGATTACAGGCATGTGTCACCACGCCCAGTCTCAATCACTATCTCAGCACACCTCGCAGTTGGGGCCTTACACCCCAGGGATTGAACCCCACCCCCGCACTCTGCCTAAGTAGTCTGTCAGTTTTTTAAAGGTAGTAGTTAATATTTAAAATTTTTACTTTGACCAATTTTATATACTAACATCTGAAATCTGAGCAACTATATTAAAGACAGCAATGTACAGTGTAACAATCACTGTTAAATACCTTTCATCCTATATTTTATAAATGTGTACCATTTCTAATGTCTTATCTATTATTTCTATGCTCACTTTAAAATAAATTAAAAAATAAAAAGGACAAAGGACAAAGAAAAAATTAAAGTTTATTGAGAAGTGTTAATGTTTAATTGTTTGGTCAATCTTGCATGCCGATGTTCGGTAATCTGAACAATAAATTTGATGATAAAATATATAATATAACCATTGTTAATTTTCTATCCTTGCTTTGAAATTCTATACAATTTTCACTGTTTTATGTTGCCTTGTTAGTGTCTTTTTCTTGTTGTTTTTGGCTTTTTCCTCTTTAAAATAAAAAAAAAAAGAAATAAACTTAGCTCATTTGTTCACTATATAGAAGCTGTTTACATTTTTTCCTTGTAAAATCTATTAGTGTTTTCCTTTAAGGTATATGTACCTAATTTAAGTACATTGTCTTCTATAAGGATGGCCACCTCTTCTATTCAACTTAGTACGTGGGACATTAACCAGAGAAGTTAGGCAAGAAAAAAATATAAAAAGGATACATATAGGAAAAGAAGAATTCATAATTATTTATATGTAGTTGCCTTGCTTGTTTTTTGGTCTTTTTCTGATTTTACTGGGTGTTTGTTTGTTTGTTTTGTTTTGCTTTTTTTTTTTTTCTTGGTTGAATTGTCTTTTAGGGGAGGTTTATTTTTTGTTTTTGGTGCTAAGGACCGAACCCAGGGCTTCCAACTTGCTAGGCAAGCGTTCTACTGCTGAGCCAAATCCCCAGCCCTATAATTACTTATAGATGATATGATACTGTACCTAGAAGAACAAAAGAACCCAACCAGAAAGTATTAGAATTAATAATGAACTTCAGCAATTATGACAGGAAACAAGATCAGCTAACAAAAATCATTAACATTTGTGTGCACCAAAAATAAGATAGGAATGAGAAGGATAAGAAGAAAATCATGAAAATAATACCACTTGTAGTAGCTTCAAGACAAATAAAATACTTAGGAATTAACCTAACCAAGGAAGTGAAAGACCTTTACAAAGAAAACTCAGTCATCTGAAAAAAGAGCTTGAAGAGATGTAAGAAAATTGAAAGATATCTCCTGCTGGTTAAGTAGAATCAATACTGTCAAAATGTCCATACTCCCAAAACTGTTGTACAGATTCAATGCAGTCCCGATTAAAATACTAACAGCATACTTTACAGGTCTATAAAAAGCAATCCTAAAATTCATATGGAATCATAAGACACCCAAAATAGTGAAAGCAATTTCATGCAATAAGAGCAAAGCAGGAAGTATAGCAATACTGGACTTTGGGCCAGTGAGATAGCTCAGCAGTCTAAAGCGCCTGCTTAGGCAAGCTTAGGTAAGTGCACAGGAATCACAGTTTGATCCCCTCCCCCTGCACCACATGCCAAGCCAGCCCCACCCCCATGGTGGGTGAGCAAGCCACAAAAAAAAAAGTAAATTAAATTTAAAAACCTGACTTCAAGCTACACTACAAAGCAATAGTGATAAAACTGACATGGTATTAAAACAAATATCAATATGTAGCATATAGAAACCTCCCCAGACACATTTAGTTATTTGATTTTCAATAAAGGAGCCAAATGTATATGTTGGAGGAAAAAACGAACTCGGAAAACTGGTTATCTGTATGCAGAAGATTGAAAATGGAGTCTAATTTCTCATCTTATTCTAAATTAAAATAAAAATGGATCAAAGATCTAAACATTAAATCTACTGGAAGATAAAATAGGTAAAACCCTTGATAACATAACTATGGGAAACAATTTTCTAAAAAGAACCTCAGTTACACAAGAAATAACAGCAAGAACCAACAAAGGGATTATATCAAACTAAAAAGCTTCTGTATAGTAAGAGGATCAATCAGTAGAGTGAAGAGACAGAATTTGCCAGCTACTCCTCAGACAGAGGAAGTATCTAAAATATACCAAGAACTCACAAATAATAAATAACAAGCCAACTAAACTTAAAGATTCAGGCAAAAAAAAAAAATGGGCAAGAAAAATCAGCAAACATTTCACAGGGGAAGAAACACAAATGATCAACAAAATACATGAAAAAGACTTGGCATTTCTGGCCAGTAGAGCAATGCAAATTAAAACGACACTAAGAGGTCATCTTACTCCAGGAAGAATGGCAATCATCAAGAAATCAAATAATAACAAATGCCTCACCCTCCTTCATTGTTGACAGAAATGTGAAGTAGTACAACCATTAAGGAAATCAGTATGATGATTTCCCAAAGAACTAAAAGTAGGAATTTCATATGACCCACCAATGCCCTTGCTGGGTATCTTCCTCAAAAAGCTCAAAAAGCTTAAGAGATTGTACTAGAGTGATACATGCATGCCAATGTTTATGGCAGCACAACTCATGATTCCTAAATCCTAGAAACTCATCGAAAAGGGATTGGATTATAAATAAATAATAGACTCATCAACACATGACTGGATAAAGGAAATGTGGTCTGTATATATTATGGAATGCTACTCAGCTATAAAGAATGACAGATTTGAGACATTTGTAGGAAAATGGATGCACTTAGAAAATGTAATGTTGAGGAAAATAAGCCAGATACACAAGCTCAAAAGACCATATTGTATCCCTCATTTGAGTGAGGTAAAGTACAAGCAAGGAGAATAATGAAGGATTGATGGAAAGGGACAAGGAAATGGATCTCTGGCTATAGGGAAGTGTTCCAAGGGAGAAAAGCACAAGGGATGCAGAGGAGAGGAGGGAAATTAAGTAAAGACGTCATGTACAGGAGCCTAATAACCTCAATTAATGGAAACATCATACGCTGTAACACAAGGTAAGATTAGTGAGAATTGGAGGAAGAGGGACGGAAAGGAAGAGAATTAAAAGAAACAAGCTGTGATATGCACATGCAACTACTCCCAAGATCACTATTAAATACATGAACTGCAAACATGTACTAATAAAATAAAAATATTTTTTAAAAAGAACAATGTCAGGCCAAGGAGATAGCTCGGTGATCCAAATGACTGCCAGGCAAGTGCAAGAACCCAGGTTCCATCTCTGGCACCACATGCGATACCAGTCTAGGAACCAGGCTGTGCTGTGCCAGCCACAGAACCCAGGCATGGTGGAGCATGCCTGTAATCCCAGAACAGGAGAGGCTGAGACCGGAGCATCACCACAAGCCCAAGCTCCAAAGTAAGACCTTGTACCAAATAAATAAATAAATAAATAATTTTTTAAAAAATTATAAAGAACATTGTCTTCCAATAGAAAGAAAAAAAGAAAGTTTAGTTTGCATGTTCTCTGACTGCATTCCATATTATTGATCTAAATTTAGTACAAATGATTATATTATGCATCATCCAAAATTTGATTCAGTTTGCTTCTCCTCATTTCCAATTTTTTTAACCATCTAATTATTGTAAAATATGTTTCTTTTTGAAACAAATAACCAGGATGTATTCATTCAAGTCAAAGCCCATTATTTTCCCCACAACTTCATCAATCAGTTTGTGCAACAGAAAGAAAATCTGCTGTAGAAAGTGTGGACAACACTCAGAATTGGAGAAAGAAGTGTGATGGATGTTGTTTTGCCAGTGGGCTAGGCCTCGAGATGGGGGGCCCCAGCAAGCAGAAAGGTTGGGAGGCCACACAGAGGAGCCTGCTATGAGAAGGTCCCACCGCCAGCCCCAGAAGGAGAGCCCAGCCCGGGCCGATGCTCCAGCCTGCTCCCCTCTGGGTCTCTTAAGAGCAGCGTCTATTCAGCTTTTCCCATTGCAGCCTTCATAAGCTCTAATTGTCGCATTTATGGCTTGGGACAGGCATTTTTCTGGCATTTTTATGACTATTAGGAAAGTGACATCTGCTAGTCATTCGTCCTCTTAGAGAAGGAAGAAGATGCACCTTGCAGGGAAAAGGGCAGCCATAGCCAAGCAGCCTGTTACCGTCTCTCACTGACTTTATTCTACTTTACTCTCCAATGTCACTCCCTGTCAGTTCCTCTTAGGGTCCTGGCAGGGACAACCTAGCATGTCCCAAGATGCCCTCTGCCACACCCACCCTCCCTTGCTTCGCCTAACCCCACCCCCCACAAGGCCACAGCAATTAGCCCCAGACAATTACCAATGATCTGGAACTGTTTTTAGCTCACATTTTTATGTCAGGCTGAATTTGGATTCTGAAGTTGATCTCCTTGTGGCACAAGTTTTATGAGGAGAAGATTAAATCACTCTCTGATGTGTGCTTCATTAGGCCCCAAACCCTTGAAGAGTCGTTAAGTCCCCTTCTCATTGAAATACTCTCAATCTCAGCTTGACAGATACCAACAGGAATAATCTCTCCATTATTTGGCAGCTAAACTGGCTGGGAAGTTCTGCCCCAAATTGTTCTGCAGCAAGTCTTTGAGCCTGGCCCCTTATGTGGCTTGTAAACCCCTCAGTCTCTGAGTGCAATATCAGAGGTCTATGCTGTTCTGAAAAAGACATTCCATGCCTGTCTTGTAGGGGACAGGTTTGCTCCAAGTCACTCTCACACTCACCAGGAGCCCACCACAGCTGCAGGTCTAATCTGTGAGTTGGGTCAGGATCAGTCTGGGGCCAAGGTCATGTCTCCACAAGGTTCGTTGTGGAAGTAAGAGCAGAGTTCAGTATGGGGTCAGGGATAGAGATAAGTCATAGAGGAGGGTCAAAGCTCATTCTGAGATAAGGGAAGGCTGAAACTATTTCCAGAGCTAAGGTCCAGTTTGGAAGCAAGGTCACAGATGTGTCTGGGTCTAGCCTCAGAATTCAGTCTACAGCCAGGATAAGACTCATTCTGCACCTTGGGTATGACCTAGTTGATGGCCTATTCTATACCCAAAGATTAACTAACTGACTCTGACCTGGCATGAGCCCTACCTGAGCTCAGGTCACCAGGACTGTTCATCTTGTCTGAGGACCTCCCATCTCAAACATCAATTGACATGTTTATTCCCAGCCAGGTTGTGCCAGAAGCCACCGAGAAAATTATGTCAGGTGAGAGGAAGCAAGTAACAGTGATCATAAGTGAGGGTCTATTTTAAAAGTTTGGCAGGAAAAACTGATGCAGAATTGAGTGGTCTGGCCTGCATGTGCAAACATCATATTGTCTCACTAAGAACCTGAAATAATAAATAAAATCTGAAAGGCACAGGAGATATTGTGAAAGGGAAAGAATCTGTTCAAAGGGATGGAAAAACTAGAATGAGGAAAAGGACAAAAGAAAGAAAGAAGGGAAAAATATATATTTACATATGCATGCAGCATAGCTTGAATAATTGTACTGTTGATTTCTGCTGTTCTATTGAAAGGATCAGTTAATGCTTAAATTTCTATTTTATTTTTTCTTCTCCTTTTTAATTCTTACAACTTTTCTTTTTTTAATTAAATGTCTTATTTTATTTTTTATTTTATTTATTTATGTCTTTACTTTTGGCGGAACTGGGGATTGAACTCAGACCCTTGCACTTGCCAGGGAAGCGCTTATTCCACTGAGCCATCTCCCCAGCCCCATAATTCTTACAACTTTTCTTATCATCTTTTTCATGCTTGTATCTGGTAATCCAAACAGATACTTTGAAGACAACATTATGCAATATAACAACCATTGTTGGGGCCAAGGAGATGGCTCAGTAAAATGAATGCTTGCCTGGCAAGTGCAAGGGCCTGAGTTTAATCCCTGGCTCTGCCAAATCAAAAAAAAATGTTGAATTCCTATTATGTTGTTTCATGAAATTCTGTATTGCTTGTATTTTTTTTTTACTATGTTTTATTCTCTTTAAAGCTTAAAAAAGAAAAAAAAGAATAGGGGCCAGGTATCATCAGGGCCTCAGCCTCATATAATAACTAAGGCAAGGGCAAGAAGATTCTACATTTCCTCCAATCCCTTCTTGGGAAAACTTATGACTTGTTTCATTCCGATTTCATCAGTAAAAGGGACAAAATTTGGGGGCAAGGATACAAGTTGATGCTAAGTTTCCTTCCCATCATGGCTGAAGGTGGGAGAAAAACTAAGATCGCTCTGCCTAGTGTAGCACACACAGGGCTTGCTCGGTAGCCTTTAGGAAGCCTCTCTTCCTGTCTGCATGTCAAGTACTCACCTAGAAAAGGAGGAGGCATCCCCCCAAACTGAAAAGGGGATGAGAAGAGTGCAGTCAGAAGGGAGAATGTTGAGAAAGGTGTTGGAAAAAGATAGCTTCGGCACTGCTCCCCCAAGACCTGGGTTCAGCCTAGTGTGGCTAGAAACCATGTAAAAGAGGTCAAATAAAAGATGAGGGCAAGAGAATAATGGTATTTAAGCCTGCAGAGCCTGGGCACAATGGAAAGAAGTCCCATTTTGATCCTGTGGGCAATACATGGCCTGGCAGCATTTTAAACAGAAGCATGAATCTCACTAGATTTGCCTTTTAGGATGACTGATTGCATGGCACAGACTAGATCAGAGAGGACCAGGGTAGAAACAGATGAGCTGCGACCAGGTTGTGCAGCTTTCCAGACACAGGGAGAACTAGACTAGGAGGCTGGGAAGAAGAGGTGAGAGGTAGACAAACCTCTAGGGTGGATCAGTGGGCAGAATCTATGTATAAGAGTTGGTGACCAATGGGTATGCAAGCTAGAGAGGAGTCAAGAGGAGCAGGTAAATTCCAAGGTTCTAGCTTGGACATCAAGTGGGTGGCAGCAAAACTCACTGCAATGGGAAGATTAGAACAGGATTGATGGAGGAAAACAATGGTGAATTCCATCCAGGATGTGCTCAGTTTAGATGTCAATGGTACTTCTTGGGGAGTCCAAAAAGGATGAACAGCATGGGCCAGTGCTTCACGTGAGCAAACCAAAACTTAGGGGAGAATTCAGCAACTACCTAGGGGTGATGTATAGAGGAGAAGAGAAAGGAGTCCTGAGACACCAGTATTGAAGGAAAGAACAGAGAAAAAAAAAATCAAGTCCAACACTCATTCATGTTCAAAGTCCTACAGAAAATTGGAATATATGACCTCTATCTCAATCTGATAGAAGCCATCTATGACAATTCAACTGCCAACGTAATTCTAAATGGGTAAAACCTGAAATATTTTATTCTCAGATCAGGTACAAGACAAGGATGTCCTTTATCACCACTCCTATTCAATATAGTTCTGGAATCATTAGCTAGAGCCATTAGACAAAAGAGAGAACTAAAAGGAATAAGAATAGGTAAACAAGTTAAACTATCATTATTTGCAGATGATATGATACCTTACTTGGAAGACCCAAAAAACTCCACCAAGAAGCTACTAGAATTAATACAGAAATTCAGTAGCATAGCAGGATAAAAAGTCAATACCCAAAAGTCAACAGCATTCCTGTACACAGACAACAAACACACTGAGAGGAAATTAGAGAAACAATACCTCTTATAATAGCACTGCATAAAATGAAATACCTTGGAATTAATCTAACTAAAGAAGTCAAAGATCTAGTCAATGAAAATTACAGTACTCTTAAAAAAGAGATCGTAGAAGGTTTCAGAAAATGGAAAGATATCCCATGCTCCTGGATAGGAAGAACGAACATTGTGAAGATGACCAAACTCCCAAATTTTTTATACAGACTTAACGCAATCCCTATCAAAATACCACCAACATACCTCACAGATCTAGAGAAATCATTCCTAAAATTTATTTGGAACCAGAAAAAAACTGTAATAACAAAGGCAATCCTAGACAACAAAGACAAGGCAGGTGGCATTACAATTCCTGACTTGAAATTATACTACAAAGCCACTGTGATAAAATCAGCATGGTATTGGGGAAAAAAAGACCTGAGAATCAATGAAATAGCTTAGAAGATGCAGATGCAACTACAAACACACTCAACCATCTTATCTTTGACAAAGGGGCTAAACATGCTGACTGGAAGAAAAATAGCCTCTTTAACAAATGGTGCTGGAAAAACTGGCTTTCTATATGTCAAAAAATAAAACTTGACCCAGGCCTGTCACCATGCACTAAAGTCAAAATAGATTAAAGATCTAAACATTAAAACATAAACACAGTCTCCTGCAAGAGAAAGTAGATGGAAATCTTGGAGATATAGAACTAGGCAAACAGTTCACAAACAAAAGCAAACTGCACAGGAAATACTTGAAAGAATTAACAACTGAGACCTCTTCTTATTGAGAAATTTTTGTGTGTCAAAAGAAATCATCAACAGAGTGAAAAGACAACCCACAAATTTGGAAAAAAAAAATTTTTAACTAATAAGCATTCAAGCAAAGGTCTTCTCTCTAGAATTTATAAAAAACTGAAAAATATTAGTGCCCCAAAATTTAAAGACCCAATCCAAAAATGGACATCCAAGATGAATACACACTTTTCAGAGGAAGAAATCCAAGAAGCAAATAAATACATGAAAAGGGGCTGGGGAGATATCTCAGTAGAATAAGCATTTGCCTAGAAAGTGCAAGGGCCTGAGTTCGATCCCTGGGTTCTGCAAAAAACAAAACAAAAGAAAAATACCAATAAATACATGAAATTAGGCTCCACATCACTAGCTATTCATAAAATTCAAATCAAAACAACACTGAGATACCATCTCCCCCCAGAAAGAATGGCTATCATAAAGAAATCAACCAACGACAAATGTGGGAGAGGCTACAGGGAAAAAGGAACCCTTCTCCACTGCTGGTGGAAATGTAGACTGGTGCAACCATTATGGAAATCAGTGTGGAGACTCCTTAAAATACTAGGACTGGAAATACCATTCAATCCAGCTATCTTCCTTTTGGGATTTTCCAAAAAGAACTGAAAACATCATATCATGATGATTATGTGTGCCTATGTTTATAGCAGCACAATTTGTGATAGCCAAATCTTGGAAACAACCAAAATGCCTGTAACCTGAGGAATAGATGCAAAAGATGAGATGTTTTTATACAATGGAGTATTACTCAGCTATAAAAAAATAAACTCAAAGCCTTCATATATAAGTGGATGCAACTTGGAGATATGTTCATAAGTGAAATAAGCCAGACCCATATGTGTAAATATCATATTGTCTCCCTAGTGTAAGAACTCAAAAGAAGAAATAAAAATAGAAAGGTATAACACAATTAAATGGAAAGCAAGAACTTAAGGATTAAACAATGAAGAGAGAGCAAGGAGAAAAGTAAGGAAATATGGCAGGGGCAAACCATACCTTTATATAAACAAGATGGTTAAGGCAGTGGTTCTAACAATTGCCATCAGGTTTTTGAGAATAGCAGTTAATGGGTAGAATTCTCACCCTGGCTAACTATATATGCTGATATCTGTAAACTAAGCAACTACACTGAGGATAACAATCACTCTGGTCTTCTAAATGTGTACTGCTTCTAATGCCATATCAATTATTGCTATAATGTCTTTAAAGTAAATGTTTGTAAGGGCTGGCCAAATAGCTCAGCGGATTAAAGCACCTGCAAGCAGGTGAAGGGGGCAAGGGTTCAATCCCTGGGCCTGCCGTGTCAGCCTCACCCCTGGGGCATGCTGAGATAGCAATTGAGACTGGGCATGGTGGCACGTACCTGTAATCCCAGCTCTTGGGAGGCTGTAAACAGGAGGATCGCTACGAGTCCAATCTAGTAATGAGACCTTGAGCACCTGCAGAACCTTCCCTAAAAATACAAAATAAATAAATAAATAAATAAATAAATAAAGTAAATGTTTGTTTAAAAAGGTAATAAAATAAAACAAAAGACAATAAAAAAAGTCATAGGATTATCCTGCTACGATGTTGTACATGGTTTGATTTCTAAATTTCTGTGTAAAAGTGTGTAATTGTTTTTTCACATCCTATGGGATTTAAAGTTTAGAATATCCATGGTTGTTGGAAAATAGCAGTTTTATGCTATGTCTAAGGTGTTTGATATTCAGACAGATAGTGATGTTAAGCCCAACTACCTCTGTTATAGGGTAATAATATCATTAAGCTTCTCTTCTGGATGTTTAACAACTAAAGTTTACACACCAAAAATTAGAGAAATAGAGAGGCTACAAAGACAGCCAATATTTTGACCCTAGCTCAGTGAAGACTCAGGACATAAGAGAACCTGTGCTGTGACATCCTGTAACTCAGTGGTGTCCCAAATTTTCTGATCAAGGAAATTATGGGGCCACAGAGGAAAGTGATTGATGATGCAGAGTGTACCTAAGGAGAGTCACCTAGAGAGAAAAAAGTCTCTCAGGCTTTCACAGAGAGTAAATTGGTCAAGCAATGGCCGCGACTCATCGACATGGCTGACACTGACAAAAGATCCACAAGGTGCTGTACATAGTTTTAGAGTAAATCCTGAGGGGATTTGATTGACCTTGTCAGATACAAAAGTTACATTTCTTGTTACACAGGTTTTGCATTAATTTGGTCTTAACCATTCAGCAAAAACGTGTAGCCATGAAGTATAAAAAGTAATACCATATTAATATGCTGAGCTGTAAAAGGCTCAAGTTAACAACTTCCGCCAATTACGAGTTCTGCTGATAACCCATTACTATTATGGACTATTGGACTATATTGGGTTACTTTGCTGAATTCAAGTATCTACAATATTTGAACTGGCATCAAGCATGAAAAGGTCCTTGAAAGACTTCTCCTAATACAGTTTCTCTAACGGCAATGGTACACCCATCTCTGACAAAAAAAAAGGGGGGATACAAAGGAGCATTCTGTAGTAAAAAAATATGTATAGATATAGATATAGATATAGATATAGATACATACACAATAGTTAGTATGGATATACAGCTACTTTCTCTTGGTTCAATGAGAATAAAAATTTGTACTAATACTGTTTAGACAAGATATCATGTCTGCATCTTGTCCTCTGAATAACCACTTTGAAGACAACAATATGGAATATATTAATTATTGTAACCTGTTTTGAAACTGTTTCATTGCTACTTTATTTTCTCATTAAAATGGATTAAAAATAATTTTTAAAAAGAGAAAGGAAAATCAGCAAAGGACGCTGAGAGGTAATAGGCGTGCTGGGGGTGATCAGTGCTGATAGGTGGTGTGTCAGAAGGTAGAGTGCATGACAATGACTGCGCCTGGGACACTGAGGATGGCAGAACTCAGTGGATTCAATGCCAATGGAGGTCACCGATGACCTTAAGGGGAGTGATTTCTGGGACTCTTCAGGGTCAGAAGTCAAACTGAAATGAAGTCAAGAATGAGTTGAGGGGGCTGGTGAGATGGCTCAGTGGTCTAAAGCACCTACTTAGAACAAGCTTAGCAAAGCACAAGGACCGCAGTTCAATCCCCCAGCACCACATGCCAGCCAGCCCCGCCCCCTGGTGGGCTGAGCTG
>NW_004524613.1:14505857-14511018 GCF_000260255.1 Octodon degus
AAAAAAAAAAAAAAAAAAAAAAAAAAAGGAAAATTATTCTTGGGCTTGTTTATTGACTCTCTTTCCCACTAATCTCTAAGCTCCACTCAGGGACTCCCCAATCTCCTTCCCTTTTATCTTATCTTGCTTTATCTTTTACAACGGCATTTAAGTTACCTAACATTATATTTGCGAGGTTTTTTCCTTAAATTTTTATCTGTATTGGTACATATTTGCAGTATATAGACAGATTACATTCCTTCTGGGAAGGTGAGACTTGGACATAACACATCTTAATTCTTTTTATTCCTCTTCCCTACCTTTCCCTCCTCTCTCTCTCTTCATCTCTTGGTCCTGTTCTCTCTCATGAAAATGTATCTCCCTATTTTCCACTATCTTTTATTTTGTCCTTTATACTTTGAGTTGCTTATATAAAAGAAGCCATGCCATATTTAAACTTGTGATATTTTAGTCTCAAGATGCATTTCTTTTTCCACAAATGACTCGAGTTTATCCATGTTTATGGCAGATTATACTCCATTGTGTATAAATGCTACCTTTTGTTTATTCATTTATCTGTTGGTGGACATATAAGACATTTCTAAGATCTCCCTGTGATGAGTTTGTCAGGGAAAGGGTTAAAATATTCGGTCATCATAATGCAGCTGTTCTTGGAAATGACTTGAGCTATCTGCCTTTCTTCAGGGAGGATATCTCCTGAGAAAAGAGTGTATAGAGATAATTATTCTGTGCTTGGGGGTTGGGGGTTGTACTGGAAATTGAACTCAGGACCTCCTGCTTGCCAGGCAGGTGCTGTGCCACTGAGCTATATCCACAGCTGAGACAACTGTTAACACCCAAAGAACTGACCATTCCCCATCTTTGGCCAAGGCTGGGAATGATCTCTCCCAGCTATGCAGGCCTACTGGCAACAAGTCACTTTTGTCTGAACACAGTACTTAGGAACCTGAGAAACTAGATATAGCATTTGAGTTGTCACCTGCTGAAAGCTCCATTTCATGCAAGATCTTTCCCCCAGAGTAGTCCCCCTTCATCTTTGGTGCCATCTCCTGTCTTGTCATGTGATAATATACTATTTGGCTATGCTTCTATCTTCTGTACTGTTATAATAAGCTTACTTTCATCTTTTTACAGTTATTGTATGGCTCTTCACCGTTCATGCAGAACTGAGCCTCACATTTCCATGGTCGCATATACATGACTCCTTGCTGTCACAGGATGGTGCTGCTACAAATATGGTATGTACGTATCACTGTAACATGGTATCTTTATCTCTTTAGGAAGCTACCAAGAAGGGGAATAGCTGAATTAAATGGAATTTTGAGTCTTAGTTTTTTGAAGAATATCCAAATTGATTCCCACCATGGTTGTACTAATAAAAAGGTTCCTTTTTCCCCACAGCCTTGCCTAGCATTTGATATTATTTGATTTCTTGGTAATAGCCATTCTTTCTGAAGTGCAATGAGATCTCAGTATTGTTTTAATTTGCTTTTTTTTTTTTTTTTCCTTGTGGGCCCGCGATTGAACTCAGGACCCTGCACTTGCCAGACACATGCTTATTCTACTGAGCTATCTCCCTGGCCCAATTTGCGTTTCTTTAATGGTTGGAAATGTTGAACCATTTTTCATGTAATTATTGGCCATTTGTACTTTTCTGAGAAGTGTCCATTTCAGTTGCTCACTTTTGATTGGATCTTTTATTATGATGATCTTTTTTTTAGATTTTTGTAAATTCTAGATATTAGTCCTCTGTCTGAAGAATAACTGGCAAGGTTTTTCCCACTCTAGGCTGCTCTTCACTTTGTTGGTTGTTCCCTTTGCTGTACAGAAATTTTTCAATTTGATATGATCCCATTTGTTCCTGACACTATTTCTTGTGTAATTGTGGTTCTGTTCAAAAATTCCTTGCCTTATACCTATGTCCTCAACAGTTATACCTATTTTATCTTCTAGAAGATTATTGTTTTAAACAATGCTGAGGTTCCATCTTGTGCCAGAAAAAATGGCTATCAAGAAATCAACCGATAACGAATGCTGGAGAGGATGTGGGGGAAAAGGAACCCTTCTCTACTGTGAGAGTGCAGACTGGTACAATCACTATGGAAATCAATGTGAAGATTCCTCAAAAAGATAGGATTGGAGGTCCCATTCAGGCCAACTACTCCCCTCGTAGGTATTTTTCCAAAAGAACTGAAAACATCATACCTTAGCAGTATATGTGCATCTATGTTTATAGCAGCACAATTTGTCACAGCTAAATCTTGGAAACAACCCAAATGCCCATCAGCTGAGGAATGGATAAAAAGATATGGTATTTTTATAAAATGGAGCATTACTCAGCTATAAAAAAGATTAATTTGTGGCTTTAATAAGTAAATGGATGCAACTAGAGACTGTATTTGTAAGTGCCCAACATGTGCAAACCTCATATTGTCTCACAAGTGTGAGAAGCTGAAAGAGTAAATAAAATCTGAAAGGTACAATAGATACTGTGAAAGGGAATGAATCTCTTCAATTGGAAGGAAAAACTGGGTTGAGGAAAAGGACAAAAGAAAAAAGAGAAAAAGATATATTTATGCATATGTGCAGGTTAGCTTGGATAATTGTACTGCTGATTTTTGCTGGTCTATTGAAAGCAGCAGTTAATGCTTAAAAACATTTTTTATTTTTTTAATTGCTTATAAATTTTTTTAACCAATTTTGCAGGTATATATCTGGTAACCTAAACAACTAATTTGAAAATAACATTATGCAGTACAACAACCACTGTCAAATTCCCATTACTTTGTTTAATGAATTGTTTAAAAAGAAATAATAATTGTATAAGCTGATGTAAATTCTACAACCATCATTTGATCATTATACATTTGTGCATGTATCAAATTATCACATCATACCCCAAAAATATGTATAATTATGAGGCAATTTTTTTTCAAAAAAGAATATATTGACAGGAAAAAATCTGAGCCAATTTTCTACCCCAAATAGCCACTGGGGATTGGCACAGTGGCTATTAACATTTTCCTTGTCCTGTCTTCAGAACTAAAGGGAACAGAAGGTAACACAGTCCTGCACATGTTCTAGAACAATCCATGGCTGCTCTCATGCAGAAGACATTGGTGGGAAAGATGAGAAGAGCCTTCCCCAAGGAGATGGTGGCTAAGAATAAGATAAAGGACACTCAGGATAGAGATTTTAAAGCTAGCATGGACAGGACCTGCTGGTTGGGAAGTGCAGATAAGAATGAGAGTCCCAAACTGGGTTCAGGCAATGGGTGGCCAGTGTTTCTAATGGCTGAAATTCAGAGAAAAGAAAGAATATAAGCAAGAAGGTAGGTGGTTTCCACCTTTGATTTGCTGATTAGGTGGGGCTGGGGCATCCAGATGGGGGGTCTGGGGTAAAACTCAAGGGAGCAGCCCAGGTTGGGGATGGAAGAGCGTTCAATGCAGCCTGCATGGTGGATGTTTTTGCCAAGGGCAGCATAAGGGTGGGAGGGATGAGGCAGCCCAGACAACCTAGGCAGAGGCACAAGACAATCAATGAGTAATGCTCAAAGTGAGGAGCTAGTAATTTAGAAGGAGAACATATCCTTCTCATCCACATTTGGGAGTAGGGGAGAAGAAAAATGAGCTTTTCTCTGCTCAACAGAATATTCTGCAGCCTCCCTGGATAAACAAGCTGTCATCTACCACCAACCCTACATCAGCTGAGGCAGCTTGAGGAAACATAGCACTGCACATGTAGGAACTGCTGCCGTGCCTAATTACTGTACAAGCAAAACAAGCCCAGAGAGGTGTAGGCAGAGTGGGGCCTTCTGGTTGACTAGGAAGGAGTACTCTATCCCTACTCAAAGGAAGGGATGGAAGACAAACACTGATGCACCTTGTTGAGCACCTACTGTGTGACACACGTTTAGCACAGCCATCTTAGTTAATGCAGTTGAAATGTTAGCCTCTTTAGTTTGCAGATGAGGAAACACAGACTCAGAGACTGGATATGTACCCAGTTCAAGGACTCACTCCAAGAGTTTCCCAAGGCATCTTGCTGCCCTCTGGAAAAGGCCCATGTTTGGTCCTTCTCTCCTTCCCTGGTCCTACATAATCAAGTGCAGATGTCATGTTTGTCATTTTGCAGCTCTGTTTACAGTTCTTTCCCTACGATGTCCATTTGTGAGAAATAAAACAGTTGGGCTCAGCAGCAGGGCAATAACTATGAAGCTAACTGCCATTAGGGGCATGGACTTGGCTCCCAGCATTACTACATTCAAAGTAGATTTCCAAACGCCATTTGACGTCAATGGCAATGTGAAAGAAGGCCATATGCCTCTCTCCTCTTGCCCTGCCTCAGGCATGTCTGACAAGATCAAATCAAGAGTAGGGGAGGGAGTGAGACAGGCCTTTAGAGGACAACTAAGGAGCAGTTAGTCTGAGCCACAGGAAGATGTCAATACCTCAATTCAGGGGACAGATTAACTGGTTATTCCCACCTCCTCCCCTTCCTGATCTTGTAGATGGGGAAATAAGTACAGAGAGAAATTGTGATTGGATTATGATCAGATTAAATCCAAGTGTTTCACTCTGAGCCCTACAATTATCTCCCAATACAACTGCAAGTTCATGAGGAGCCAGGAAAACCATTTATATGGAAAATTTAAATATGCATTACTAAGAATCCCAATACAATAGACTAGTAGATGCAGAGGCCTGTAGGAATGCATTCAGTCACCTGATCTTTGACAAAGGGGTCAAACACACTTACTGGAAGAAAGATAGTCTCTTTAACAAACGGTACTGGAAAAAGTGGCTCTCTACATGCCAAAGATTAAAACTTGACCCAGGTCTATCACCATGCACTAAACTAAAATCAAAATGGATTAAAGAACTGAGCATTAAATCAGAAACACTAAATCTCCTAGAAGAGAAAGTAGGAGGATCTCTTGAAGACATAGGGGTAGGCAAAGAGTTCATGAACAGAAACCAAATCGCAAGGGAAACACTTGAAAGAATTAACGACTGGGACCATCTTGTATTGTGAAGTTTTTTCACGTCAAAAGAAATTATCAACAAAGTGAAAAGACAACCCACAAACTTCGAAAAAATCTTAACTAATAAGCACTCAGACAAAGGTCTGCTCTCTAGAATATATAAAGAACTTAAGAACA
>NW_004524613.1:14512757-14517539 GCF_000260255.1 Octodon degus
AAAAAAATAAATTAAAAAAATAAAAAAAGAATCCCAATACATATCTTCCAATGCAAATAAGCAAAAGTTATATCTCCATATAAAAACAATGAATATACAAAGATAATAGTGTTCCTAGCACTGTCACTCATAGTTAATCTCTATGAGTTTATACAATATACCAGACACACTGACCTTTTCCTCAGACCCTTAAAGCCCCTAAATTTGTTCCTACATCAGGATTATTTCTCTCATTCTTTCCATCTTAAATGACTATATTTCTCCTGTTGCTGAAATCTCAACTCAGACATCACCCTCTCTGAGAAACCCTTCCTGACTACTTCAGGTGACCACACTCAGTACTCCATGATGGTAGTTCTCAGGCTTGAACATGCATCAGATTTACCTGAATGATCTCAAATACAGACTGCTAGGCCCTACCCCCAGAGTTTCTAGTTCCATCAGTCTAGGGAGGACCTGAGAATTTATAGTTCTAATAAGTGCTCAGGTTATATCAATGCTATTGGTTCAGGAACCATACTTTGAGATTCACCATTCTACTGTGTCTCTCCCTTTTTTCATCTTCATGGTGCTCATGATGGTCTGAAATTACCATGGTAATCTATTAATCGATTATGGTCTGTCTTTCAGGACCTAGAACTAAGCTAAGTATACAATGGGAGCTCAGTGAGTATTTGCTTAATTAGTGAATGAGTGGATGAGTGAGTGCATAGATAGGGAGAGAAGGAAGGAAGGAGGGAAGGAAGGAAGGGAGAAAAGGACGGAGGGAGGGAAGGAAGGGAAGAAGGAAGATATGGATGATTCATAGTAGATACATGGAGCATGGGTGGATAAATGGATGGACACATGCATGCATGGATGGATGGATGGATGGATGGTCATCTCAACCTCTGGATTTCTACCTCTGTACATGACATCATTGCTCCTCATCGAACTGATCCACAAGTAAAAACAATCCCATCTTTGATTTCCAAAATTCTATATCACTAATAACAGCATAAATTCAGAACATTTTGCCAAAAATATTGGAAGAAGGGGTCCAACCAGGACACACATATTACAAAATAACAAATTACTGTACTTAAAACTGAACATAGGCATGGCACCCTCACATAGTCTGCCGCATCGTGTGGTCACCAGCCTTCTGCTGTCCTGAAGGCTCTGCTTCTCTTTCTCTTCTTCCTTGTACTCTTCATTCCTGTTCTCTTCCTTTTGCTCAAAGATCTAAAATAATCTTTTTCTTGTTGTTTGACATTGCCTTCCCCCCAGAAAATCTCCTTCATTAAATGAAATCTCCAGGCCCAATTCAATGACTTCATCCCAATGCAGGCCACAAGTAGACCACTGATAGCAAGATAGAAGAGGAGTTGAAAGGTATACAGAGGCAGGGGGTGATTTATGTAATTATCATGAGTAGCACTTGAGAAGTAAACTGGCCAGACAATCACAAGTCTAGCTTTGGTGATGTAGACACAGGAGTACAAAGTCCAAAATGTGAGGAGTCATCCAAATGATTTCTCCTCCTTTCTCTTAGCCGCTTGTTAGTCTCCAATTGCTGTCATTGTAAGTTGCCAAATGTATTGTCTTACAGTGCTGAAGATCAGCAGTCTAAAAGGAATCAGCATGGTGCGCTCTTTCTGGGAGCCCTAGGGACAAAATCTGTCCTCTTGCCTTTTTGACTCTTGGAGGCCATATGTATTCCTTCGTGGCCCTGTTCTTAGAATCATCTCACATACCTCTGTGATCTCTGCAAGTAACATCTGCAGGTTGCAAGATTAGGACACGTGAGCATTTCTAGGGGGAGGGTGCATTATTCTACCAGCCACTCCCTGTATTTTGTCATCATCTACAACTGTTTCCTCCAAAGTTCTGTACCCATACATTACCCTGCCACTGCTGGTCTGAGCATCCATTGCAGGCCTTCTTCAATTATATTGAGGCTTCCAGTCCATCAAACTCTCATCTTCCTCCTGCCCACAGCCCTGTCTCATCCCTTATTGCATTCATCCCTCCCATTACTTCATGCATTAAAAATAGTCTGTGATCTTCTACTGGATAAATAAGGCAGGCCTCACCCAAATGGACATTTAAAGAAGAAGCAAAACCTTACTAATACAGCCCTTTGACAGAATCTCCTTCCTCTTCCCAAGAAGGTAATCTTTGCTCTGATTTAGATTTCCCTCTTCCATTTCCTCCCTTTCTCTTTGGATCATCTCATCTATTGCTATTGCATTAGCTATATCTCTGTCCATCATATCTATTGGCAATGGCCTGATCCTGAATAAACCAAGCATCACTCTCCTTCATCCTGACACTGATAGATAAAACAGTGCAACAGTACCCAACACAAGTTTACCGCGGAGGCAACAGGAAGCCAATGAAGGAGTTTAAGCTTGTGAATTTAAGCTTGTGACCCAATCAGATTTATATCATAGAAAGATCATTTCTGTAACAGTTTAGAGAAAGGCTTGGAGGAAGAAGTAGAGAGATGAGGAGTGCATTCTCTTCACCCTAACACCACTCTTCATTCTCAATTAGTCCACAATTAGCACTTTCCTTTTCTTCAGCACCCTGATAATCCCTCATACCACTTAGACACATGTCTGTCTCCATGACTAGACAGGCTAAAAGCTTAGACACAAGACCCAAGTTCAAGCTTAATCATGCATCCTTGACAATCTGTGTAAACTTCAATAAGTCATTTAACCTCTCTGAGCTTCAATGTCTTGATGTAATCATGACACTAAACAAAAATAATACTGAATTAATAGTGAATCATAAGATAACAGTTTCAAAAAGTGTCTTGCAGACTGTAAAGTGCCCTATAATCATGACCTACTATCATGGTCCCTGTTTACAGCTCCTTTGAGACCAAGACTCATCCCTTATTGCATTCATCCCTCCCATTACCTCATGCATTAAAAATACTCCATGATCCTCTACTGGATAAATAAGCCAGACCTCACCCAAATGGACATTTAAAGAGGAAGTAAAACTTTACCAATATGGCCTTTTGACAGACTCTCCTTCCCCCTCCCAAGAAGATAATCTTTGCTCTGATTTTGTTTTTCTTCTGCTCTGAAACACTCACTCTGACCCATCTTAAGAAATGAATTGTTTACAAAGGGTTGCTTCCTCGTAGGGCCAACCTCAGAGAACCAAACAGTGATGCCTTAAAGGCCCCAGTGAGACACTGAGATCATGAGAATTAGGTTTTGACAAATTCAACAGGCAAATCCACATTATCTATATTCAGAAAGTATGGTTTATGCTCCACTTCAAAACTTGACCCTAGTTCTTTGCAACCCCAAAGCAAGACCTGCTCTCAGAGTCATCTGGTCAACCCTGTCCCTGAAAATACTTCCCTGTTCCAACATAGGCAAGATAAAATACTGCCTGAGTCATTCTCACACATCCAGGCACAAATATGGCCTTGGAACGGCATCTTCATTTTCCTGGCCAATTTTCACACTGAAATAAAAATGCTCAAAACTGTGGGCCATTCACACCAGTAGGGAGTCAAGAAGCAAACAGGGCTGTTTGTAGAGTCCTCTCCTCTACAGGAAGAGAACTCAGCAGCTTCAAGGCTTGGGTCTGCTAAATTATGCCATGGCCAGCAAATGCATCTCTGAGTTTCCCAGGCTAGTACCATTTCTCAGGAAGGAACCATGCCTGGGATCTACTGCTTAGTTGCCAGAGTATCCGGAGCAGTCAGATTCTGGGAATAGGGACCTAGAAAGTGTGATGACCTCATGACAACAGTAAAAGTGACCTTTTCCCACCCCAAGAAGCTGTCGCCTATCTCCCTGGGAGTTGCTCTGTGCCATCTCACACACTGTATAGCTGGCTCCCCTTCCTGAAATTTAAATTTTAACTGAGGGACAAAGAAACTGAAAAACTGTGAGGATCCAGGCTATGTCACACTGCTCCTGCTTCATATCCTCAGGACCTCACTGACTCTGGCACTGCATTCTCTGACCCCACCAACTTGATGAGCTCTAACACCTCTTCTGTGAGAGTTGCTGGAGTACTTTCAAATGAGCCCTTGGGGGGAAAAGGACAAATTCTCCAGCTTCTCCCATATGTTTCCTACATGTCAACAATATAAAGAGCCAACAAAGAGTTTGACTCCTTGGATACATTTGACCCAAAGGATATTGAGCTAATTTTCCTTTCCTTCTAAAGCAGTTAAGTTCCAGTCTACCAGGTAGAAAATAAACATCCTCTGTTCTAGGTCCCTAAGGGCAAGACTGAAGTTGCTTACAGAGTTTTAAGGTCAGGGATCTTTGCTCATCTTACAAAGTTCAGTCCTTCTATCAACTATTGAAACAGTAAACAAGAAAAATGTCAGAAATAGACCTATTTGGCAAGAGCAATTCATGGTCTTCAGCTATATCTTTGAGGTGTCAACCTCGCACCATTGAGATGTATCACGCTGATAATTCCTGGAGGATGCAAAATGCAAGGATTACCTGCAATTTGGAACAAGTATTGCTGCCCAGCATTCTTTCTCTTCACCTCAAGAGGCATCACAAAGTCCATTTAACTGGTTAATTTAGCACATGTGGAAGAAGCTTTGTGCTGACAGAGAGCCTCCATCCAGCCTTTGATAATGAGCTCAGAGTTAAAAGACCCCTTCAGACCCAGAGCGCAGGCCAGCGAGTGAGTGAGACGACCGAGGGCCTGCAGGATCCAGAACAGACCCAGAACCCTGGCCTGGCACGTGAGTGAGATGACCCGGAGCCCGTGGATCCTCATTTGACCCAGGATGCAGGCCCAGCA
>NW_004524613.1:14519503-14521353 GCF_000260255.1 Octodon degus
TAACAATACACAATGTACTAACCATTGTTACTCTCCTAAAATCTTGTTTTGAGATTTTGTACCACTGTTTTTATTTTTTTCTTTCTTTAAAATAAAAATAACTGATGTCAAAAAAAAAGACCCTTTTCTCCAAGAGACAGTCTCCCTCTAAGGAGTCTCAGGGGTTCCCAAAGCAGTTTTCACAATACTCCCCTGTTGGGCACTGTGTCAGTCCAAGTCAGCTGATACACCAGCCCACATATCTCAATATAACATAAGGATGCTTATTTCTCACACCACAGTACAACACAACACAAATGGAAAAGTGAAAATTTCTGCTCCATGCTGTCATTCATGGGCCAAGGCTCTTTCCTTCTTGTGGCTCCACCCTCTTCTAAGTGCCTGGAGTTTTCACCAAGTAACAAGTGTACAGTGAAAGAGGTGGACTGTTCAGATTTGCACAGAAAGTTTGTACCACATTCCACTGGACAGAACATGGTGACATAAGTTCATCTAACTACAAAGAAGCCTGGGAAATGTAGTGTAGCTCATGCCCAGGAGATAAAGGAGTAGGGTTTGGTAAATAAAAACAATACCATTGGTCCCTAGCAGTTACACTACTGTGAGGGAGGATCTTCTTCCCTTGGGATGGTCATAGCCTCAGAAACTGGAACCAAGTTCCTATTTGCTTCTCTGATCCACCTGCTAACTCTGGCTAAGTGGTCCACAAGGTAACAACTCAGAGGTGGAGCTTGAATCACAGTTAAGCATACTCCTAACAAGCTTCTAGGCACCTGGCATGTAAAACCAGATCATTGACATGAAAAGGCCACTAGATAGGAGCCTCACCCCCATAGCATAGCCAGAGGCCTTAAGGAAGGGATGGGAAGAAAACCTAGAAAAAAAACCTTAAGCCAAGAAAATAGCCTTTAGGGGGAGGAGGGAGAGTTCTGAAAAAGGCACCAATTTAGAATTTGTAAAAATAGTCTCACTCACCAACATAAAAGAGAACAGACTCAAATGTATTAACCTGGTAGACAGCAGAATAGGAGGGTTTCCCCCAAGACAGCCAGCCAAGCATCTTTGCTGAGGACTTACATGAACCTACCAGACTGTTTTATGCTATCCACATATAATCTCTAAACAGAGTGTCCCTGCAGGATTTCTGGGGACCTGGAAAGCCCATACCTCTTTCTGGAAGCACTTTGGGCTGTCTCCTGCTGTGTGTAAATATATGAACACATAAACAGGTGACCACATATGCCTAGTGATGAATTATTTCATAGATATGTGTTTTGAGGAGTATGTCTCTTGATTTCAAAAGGAGACGTTTAATCACTATGCATGTTTAAAACTGAAAATATTTCACAAAAAGATGAAAAATTGATTTTTCTCACTACTGAGGATTGAACCCAGAAATTTTCTATCACTGTGGTGTATCCCTAGTCATTTTATTTCTTTTTATTTTATCTACTGATTTATTTATTTTTGTATTTTTAGGGAAGGGACTACAGGGTGTTCAGGGTCTCACTACTAGATCGGACTCATAGTGATCCACCTGTTTACAGCCTGCCAGGAGTTGGGATTACAGGTGCATGCCACCACACCCAGTCTCAATTGCTGATTCAGCGTGCCCCAGGGGCAGAGCCAGGGCCAGCACAACAGGCCCAGGGATCGAACCCCTGGCCCCTGTACTTGCTTGCAGGTGCTTTAATCTGCTGAGCTATTTGCTGGCCCTTATTTCTTTTTATTCTTGAGACACAGTCTCACTAAATCAGCCAAAATGTCAATCTGATAAAAGCTCTCTATGACAAACCAACAGGCAACATCATACTAAATGGAGAAAACTGAAAACTTTTACTCTTGGGGCC
>NW_004524613.1:14530977-14535945 GCF_000260255.1 Octodon degus
CTGGTCTATTGAAAGGAGCGGTTAATGCTTAAATTTTTTTCTTCTTTTTAATTTCTTACAACTTTTTTAAACCAATTTTGTAGGTTTATACCTGTTAACCTAAAGAACTAATTTGAAGATAACATTATACACTACAACCATTGTCAAACTCCTATTACTTTGTGTAATGAAATTTTGTATTGTTCCTAATTTTTTTACCATTTTGTATTCTTTAAAAAATAAAAATAAATGAATAAGTTCTTTAATAATGATGGCTTCTTCACCTTTTGAACTAAGGCAAAGATAGACATCATTCTAATAGTCAAATTTGTGTCACTGCTTGTATTAAAATGCCTCTATAATTAGATATGATATTTAAAATATCAGGAAAATTTTATCACAAACTCCTGTACAGTGAGATATCACAAAGATTCACTAGCTATGGAAACTACAAGGTTGAGTATATCAAGAAATCAATTTTCCAGATAAATTTAACTATCACCCTGTAATTCAAGGAGAATCACAATCCAAGTGAATCTGTTCCCATAATTCCATAATCCCCTTCTCCTTCTCCAGTATTCCATTTCCCATCATACCAAATTGTTCAAGTCAGAACCCTTTGTACTTCCTCTCCCACAACCAGTCAACTACCAAATCCTATTAATTCTACAATGTAACTACTTGCAACACTGTGTCCTCTACCCGAGTCTTCACTCTCCCTGAGTGATATATACATAGTCTGCTAGTTGGTTTTCTGCATCCTTTCTTACCTTTCACTATAACAGACTGTTTTGTACACAAAAGCCAGGGAAATGTTTCATTAGCACAATCAGATCTTGTTAGTTCATACCCAAAGTCCCTTGTGGGTGTTTTCCATGGACCTTAAGACAAAGTCTATATATAACCTTTGGTTTCCAAAGACATCCACAGTGTGGCTTCTGCTGGCTACCCCTGTCTCCTTCGCACACAATGCTTCCCCTTGCTATAGCCAAACTCTTTCCAGGTTGCTCCTCTCCTGTTCTAGTCCCCTTCATCTGGCCAACTCTTACTGGTCACACTTCCCAGAGGCCTCCATAGAGTGGAAAATAGAGTGAGTTATAAGCACCAAAGTCACAAATGAATCTCTCAGGACCTTAGTCTAGAGCTCCTGGCTTGGGGGCTCCAATGGGTGACTCTTGTTGGATAAATTTTGCAGCTCTCAGAAGATTAATTAGAGAGAGGTAGAGGAAGAAAGAGCCAGTGACAGCCAACACGTCTCCCCCTAGTCAATCAGACCTAGAATGTGTCCCTCTTGCATTCACTGCTGAGCAACAAATGGTGAAATCCATTGCAAGCAGTCTATAAGGTCTGTCCAAAGGCCAGAGGGGCCTCTGTGGATTCCCCATCCCTGTCCTCAACCAACATAAGAAAATGGGTCAGGCTGGTCAGAGAAGGTTGTGGTAGAGACCAGTTCAGGCTTTCACCCACTCAATTCATTCTAGACGTCAGTTTCCATTGAAAATTGGACAGGAATAGGAAGTCAGTAAAAACAATTAACCAGGTTTTTTCCTCAGCTAGAGACAAATTCTTTTGTTATCTTTAGGCTTAGAATCAAGATAATTCCCTTGAAGACAGTACAACTAGATTTCTTAGGAGCTTAAAGACCTCAGGTGTGTCTGTCTGTCTATCTGTCTGTCTGTCTGTCCATCTGTTCTCTGTGTTAGTTGCTACCATTGATAAGGAAAATACAATCCATTCAGTTATTCAAGGCAGGACTGGTATCTGATTGTTGTTATACCCCTCTTCATAGAGTAATGACTGACACATACAAAGGTAGCATTAATCAATCAAGGGTCTGTCCCTATCCAGTTACCTCCAAGCTTCAGGTGAAAACTCCCATGTATGCGAACAGAACAGTAGCCTACCCTTTCCTGCTCAGATCACCCACGGCATGAAACAATGCTTCCACTCTCCCAACACCAAGGGAAGAAAAAGGATAAGGAAAAGAGAATGGCAAAGAAGCAACTGAGCAGATGGATGAAACCTATCCCAGCTGCTGGCAGCAATGAACAAGGAAAACCAACCTCAATTTGGAAAGGGGACTGTTTGCAGGGACTCGGCCCAGACCTTCTGAATCACAATCGGTGTGTTAGCAAGATCACAGATCATTTTATATTCATTATCACTTGAGAACCAATGGATTGGAGAGGTGGAGATGAATCTTTGGGACTCTAAACTCAAATCTCTTTCAACTCCCACACTGGTGCTTTGAAAGTCACACTGCACTCCGATAAGTTTTCTTTTTTTAAAAAAAAAAAAAAAACATTTATTTATTTGTGTGTGTGTGTGTGTGTGTGTGTGTGTGGGTGTGGCCAGCTCAGTCCACCAAGGGGTGGGGCTGGCTGGCATGTGGTGCTGGGGGATCAAACCGCGGTCCCTGTGCTTTGCCAAGCTTGCTCCAAGTAGGTACTTTAGACAACTGAGCCATCTCTCCAGCCCCATGTTTTCTTTTTCTGACTTCCCAGTCTGAATAGACTTGGGAGGAAAAGAAAGGGGGAAGGAATGTTGGAAATGAGGCTGGAACTCATGGATAGAGTGCCTACTCTAAGCCTAACATGATGAGGGAAGGTGTCACATGATTTTTCTTGACATCAAAAAGGAGATACTGAAGTCAAGAGAATGATGAGCACCATATTTATATGACAGAAAACTGAGAATGGTTCAATCACTTCACCAACATCCGTTACATGTAACTGCAAACAAAGAACTAAGCACACTCAAGGCAAAAGGGTTATTGTAAAAAATAAAAAAATAAATCTAGGTGTCTCAGAATGCTATGATATACTGGAAACACAAGGCCAAATGTCATGGAGCTCAAGAATAAGAACCACTTGAGCTCTGCAATCTGCCTCTGTTGCTTGGGACTCCAACTCGCCCCTCAGACGGAGATTCATAAAGTGATTTTGTGCAGTATCTCAGGACTTAAAGAGTGGGCAGAAGGACAAGGAAGAAGAAATGACCTAAGCCAGGACATCAACTCAGATGCATACCTCCCTCATCCTGGTCCTCCAGGAGCTCACGTATTGGATGGCACCACTGTCAGTCAGTCACAGGCTGCTGGACAAAGAGGAACTAAATATGTCTCTGGAGTAAGGACAACTCTAAGATACTGTCAGCCAACACTCAGAGATGCTTGAAGAATAGAGGCAGCAAGACCAAGTATGTGTGTGTGTGTGTGTGTGTGTGTGTGTGTGTGTGTGTGTGTGTTCCTCGCTCAGGCATAAGGTAATTCTGTATTTCTCTGTAAGCTTTTGCACTCCCCACCCTTAAAAGGAACCCTACTTTGCCCACACTTGTCCTCTTTTGTTTTCTAACTCTGATTTGTAGATGCCCCAAAGTAACCAGTCCTACCCAATAATGCCTCCTGACCAAAACGTTTCAGCTCTCCACCCTCACTGTTCAAGCCTCTTAACCAAATTCTTGAATGAGAAACTTGATTGGCTGAACACACTGCAGTACCCACCCAATATACAGAACACCCATGTCCATCCCAACCAATAAACTGAAGCCTCAAGTGACCCAATGGGACATGACCAAGAAAAATGGGGAAAAGTAAGTCTTCCTTTTACTTAGAAAAATTATACATAGAACAAGCAGAAATGAAAATTTCTATTATGCTCAACAGCTGAAAATTCAGACTCACATTTCAGACTCTGTGGTTATGTTCTTCCCCCATTACTTCTCCTTTATTGTGAAACTGTTCAGAACAAAATTTGACTTTGGTCAGATCTAAGCTCCACTGTTTTCTGGTCATGAAACTTCAGGCAATTTATTTAACCTCTTGGTACCTGAGTGTCCTCATCTAGGACATAGAGTTGTTGCTTCTAGGGGTATTGGAAGGACTGAAGGAGTTAATAGTTGGAAAGCACATTCTGCAAGACCACATTGCAGAGACTGGCCACCAATCCAGAGACTGCAGACACATTGAGCTGTCTAGGATCAAGCCCTGAGACACAGACAGACATGTCAGCATTGTGGCCTAGGCAAGAAAGACTGTGCTGTCCGCTATCCAAGAAATCAGCTTCCATGGCAACTTGAGATGGCAGAATGACACATCGAAACTCACAAGAATCCCCCATAGTAATGATGACCAGCAGTGCTAACATTCTGCTCTAGTCATTGCAAGTGTTTATGTGTTGGATTGTGCACCCCCCCCCAACTGCATATGTTGAAGTTCTAACCCTAGACACTTCAGAATGTGACCTCATGTGAAAACAGCATTTGCAGAGGAAATCAAGGTACAATGAGATCCATAGAGTGGGCCTTAACCCAACAGGCCTGGTGTCTTTATAAGGAGGGAAAATGTGGACACAGACACATTCAGAAGGGCAGATGATATGAAGCCACAGGGAGAATACAGCTGTCTGCAAGCCAAGGCCAAAAGCCTGGAACAGATTCTCCTCGTGGCCTCAGAAGGAACCAATACTGCCAACACTTTGATTTCAGACTTCTAGTATCAAGTACTGTGTAACAGTAAATTTCTGTCACTTCCGCTACAAGTTGGTGGCAACTTGTTATGCAACCCTAGGAAACAGAGCAGTGCCTTATATGTCCCAGGGACCATTGCTAAGCTTTTTTTTTTAATTTTGAAATTTTTTTCATTTGAAAGTAATCTTTTCCTTTTTTTTTTTTTATTTTTCCTGTATTTTAGGGAAGGGTCTACAGGGTGTTCATGGTCTCACTACTAGATCAGACTTGTAGTGATCTGCCTATATACAGCCTCTCAAGAACTGGGATTACAGGCGTGCACCACCACACGCAGTCTCCATTGCTGTCTCCATGCATCTTGGGGGTGAGGCCGGCACAGCAGGCCAGGGAGCGAACCCTGGCCCAAGCACCTGCTTGCAGGCCCTTTAATCCACACAGCTATTTGGCCAGCCCTTTGAAAGTAATCTTAATGCTATGAAATTCACAAATATGCCAGTTTAAGTACCCAGTCCTATCTTATCT
>NW_004524613.1:14536045-14541864 GCF_000260255.1 Octodon degus
AATAATAATAATAATAACTTTTAAAAAACAGACCTGAAGACAAATGGAACATATTAGAAGATGCAGACAAACTCTAAACTCATTCATCCACCTTATCTTTGACAAAGAGGCCAAACATGTTCACTGGAAGAAACATAGCCTTTTTAACAAATGGTGCTGGAAAAATGAAATTTCCACATGACAAAGATTAAAACTAGATCCAGGTCTATCACCATGTACTAAACTAAAGTAAAAATGGATTAAAGATCTAAACACTAAAACAGAAATGTTAAATGTACTGGGAAAAAAAGTAGGTAGATTTCTTGACGTAAGGGTAGGTAGAGAGTTCACAAAAGCCAAACTGCATGGAAAATACTTCAAAGAATCAACAACTGGAATCTCATCTTTTTTAAAAGATTTTTTAATATCAAAAGAAATCACTAACAGAGTAAAAAGAAAACCTATGAATTGGGAATAAAAACCTTAACCAACAGTCATTCAGACAAAGGACTTTTATTTAGAATTTGTAAAGACAGTCTCACTCACCAATGGATTAACACAAAAGAGAAGAAATGCAAATATATTAACTTTGTAGACAGGAGAATGATAAATAACTAAAAAAAAAAAAAAATCAGGCCCCCAGAATTGAAACACCCAATCCAAAAATGGGCATCTGATATAAATACTCACTTCGCAGAGGAAGAAATACAAATGGAAAACAAATGCACGAAAAAATGTTCAACATCACTGGTAATTTGAGAAATACAGATTAAAACAACACTGAGATTCCATCCCACCCCAGAAAAAAATGGGTATCATAAAGAAATCAACTAGTAACAAATGCTGCAAAGGCTATGGGGAAAAGGAACACTTCTCCACTGTTGGTAAGAGTGTAGAATGGTACAACCTCTATGCAAGTCAATGGGGTGATTCCTTTAAAAAACTAGGATTAGAAGTACCATTCAACCCAGCTATTCCCTATATATTCTTCCGGAAGAACTAAAAACATCATACCACAGTGATATATGTGCACCTATATTTATAGCAACACAATTTGTCATAACTAAGTCTTGGAAACCACCCAAGCACCCATCAGTCAAAGAATGGATAAAAAGATGTGGTATTTTTATACAATGGAGTATTATTCACCTATAAAGAAAGATAAACTTGAAGCTTTTATAGGTAAATGGATGCAACTAGAGGCTCTACTCATAAGTGAAATAAATCAGAACCACATGCATGAACATTGGTAAGAACAAGAAAGGATATATAAATCTGAAAAGTACAATAGATATAGTAAAAGGGAAAGAAAGTGAACAAAAAGAATTAACAATTACGATGAGGGAAAGCTGAAAGAAAAGGAAGGGGAAAAATCATGTATGCATATACACAGGATAGCTAAATAATTGTGATAGGGCAAAAGAGACTACATTTTAAAGGAAGACCACTTAAATTCACTTAAACTATAGATAAACTCACTCCCTCACCCCCTACCATGTAGTTAGCCATAAGCCCACTTAAGAGAAAATCAGGGTTATAAAATAGGAACAAATAGTTAGGACAACTTGGGGATTAGGGAAAACATTAAACCAGACTGCCCCATGACAGATAGACAGCCTGGGAAATGTGAATGTTCTTCTAAAGATCCTAAAAATGAAGTGATGTGGTTACTGTGGAAACCTGAAAAGTATAAACTGAAAGCAAAGCTCAGGTGGGTGCCAACAACTTTGGGAGTCCTACCCAAAGTCAGGGCTTCATGGGGCTGGGGAGACAGCTCAGTGGAATAAGTGCTTGCCCGGCAAGCACAAGGGCCTGACAAGGTCAATCCCCAGTACCATAAGGTCAGTCCCCAGTACCACAAAAAAAAAAAAAAAAAAAAAAAAAGTCAGGGCTTCAGTCAGTTGCAAGCTTGCAATAAAAATTTTCTTGTTCTTTTGGTGTCTTTTGTGGGGTCTTCTCTTAGCTTACTGTCATCTACTGCTACAATAGCACTACTAATTTCTATCAGCTTTTTTTGAAGGTAGCAGTTAATGCTTAAAATTTTTACTTTGACCAATTTTACATGTTTCTATCTGGTAATCTGAGCCACTACCTTGAAGATAATGTGCACTATAATCACCACTGTTGAAAATCTATCATCTTGTTGGGGTTTTGGTTTTTTTTTTTTTAATTGTGTATCATTTCTGATATCTTCTCTATTATTTTTCCATTCCCTTTAAAATAATTTTTTTTAATTGGCTAGGATGGCCTAAAACTTGCAATCCTCCTACCTCAACCTCCTGTTAACTAGCATTACAGGTGTATGTCATTGTACTCAGCTTGGCTCTGGGCCTGATTCCCACAGTCATCTAAAGCTGAGTTGTAGCTGTCCCCAGAGAAGGGACATGTGTCCTCCAGATCCCACAATTCACATTTTCCTATTTTTTGTCATTTCTTCTTTCTGGCATAGTAAAGTCATGTTATAGTTTGTGTCTATTTTTTCCCCAAAGCCTCATAAGTCGTGGGGCTGCTTCTAAAGTTTGTGATTGATTCTTGACCCAATCATGGGATTATGGGTGTGAGTGCCACACCTCCCCTGGGGCAGATAATCTGCATACAAATCTAAGAAAGAGAGAGAGGCTTGCTAGCTGCCTCCACTGTTGCTTCTTCCTTTGCTCCTTGCTGTTTTGCACAGCCATGAATTCTGCATGTGCCACTCTGCCTTGGAGCCAGCTGAGTATGGACTGAAACCTCCACTAATTGTGAGCTAAATAAGTCTTTCCTTCCTTAATTTTGGGTGTCAGGTATTTTGTCCCAGCAGCAAGGAAAAGGTAGCTGAGACAAGCCACAAGCATTTGAGTTTGCAATCTCTGCCCTACTGATTTTGAGGTCATTGATCACTTATTCGCACAGTCACTCATTTATACAATCAGCGGGTACTTGCTGAGTGACTGTTCTGGACCAGAACAATGAGATGAAAAAAAAAAAAAAAAGCATGGGCCTGCCTTCAGAGAACCCCCAATCTGGAAAGAAGGACAAATATGGAATCATATCATTGTAAATGTGAGAGGTTCTCTCTTGAGTGTTTTGGGGTCCGGATTTTTAACTTTGTAGAGATACCATCATGCTGACCACTTCCCCTTGTCAGTAACCATTCCTGTGCATGGTCATAGCTTCCTGCTGCTGGTGTCCTCTGCACACAGAGTGAGATTATTAAGAGTAAATGTCCTCACATATATCCCTCAATCAGTACCTAACCAGAAGTGGTAGATAAATACCCCAGCACCGTCACCTTATAGGAGAAATGATCATGATCTATTTTGCCCACTACATGTTTCCAAGGTGCCAATACCAGTGGGTATCCTGTTCATCCCCACCAGCCACTCCCCCATTTTCCTACCACAGCTTCTTCAGACTGTTCCTAGAAAACCACCCACATTCATACCCTTGCCTTAGGGTTTGTGTGAGGGAGAACTCAATCTGAGACATACACCAATCAATACGCAAGATGTACAGCCCTTGCAGCCCTTTGGTGTCCATGTAATTGAAATGGAAATGCACTGTCCATTAGCCTGAAATGGGTCAGGAAGCAAGTCCAAACAATTCATTAGGTTTTCTTTAAAATAATCATAATAATCAAGCTAGTGAAAATGCTATCTGAAAAAGTGCAGGGTGGGAGGATGTTTCAGCACTTTAGACTGCTGATTGAGGTCTTTCTGCGGTCTTGCTGCGTATTAAGTTAGTTTATTCAGCCCGATTGCAGAAAAGTGAGGTTCACAGCTACAATGACCTCCCTTTCCAGGAAGTCCTGCACTGCTGCTTTGGAAAGAAAGAAGGCCTGTGAACATTGTAGAATAGAAGATTCAGGAGTAACAGATGATATTTAATTAACTCTTTCTTTTTCTTTTTTTTTTTTTTTTTTGTTTTTGTTTTTGTTTTTGTTTTTGCAGAACCAGGGATTGAACTCAGGCCCTTGTGCTTGCCAGAGAAGCACTTATTCTACTGAGCCTTCTCCCCGGCCCCAATTAACTCTTCCTGAAAGGTTTGGAGGGAGACCATATCACCTCCACAACAGGTGGAAATGACAAGGATTCAGAGGAACTGGGTGACTTGTTCACATTTATGTTGTTCTAATCTTTCTAACTCTAAATCCACCCTTCAGCCTTCTCATAGGACTCTGTGTGTATGCATACATGTATGTACAAGTGTGTGTGTATGTTTGTGTGTCCCTGTGTCAGTAGACAGGGAAAAAAGAAGGAAGAGAAGAGCAAGAAGACCTAACCTTGGGGGGTTAGGGAGATAGCTCAGTGGTCTAAGCATAGCAAAACACTGCACCAAATAAATAAATAATTTAAAAAAATTTTTAAAGACCTAACCTTGGGTCTCAGAAATACCCTGAAAAAATGAAATTTCTTTGGAGAATCTCCTAGTGTAATCCCATTGTGATCACAGACAAGTGAGGCCAAAACTATAGCATCATTGTCCTGGGCTGATGTCATGACCAGGTGGCAACACAGGTACAGGGTCAGGCATGTAGGGTTGACTCAAGCAGTGACTAGTGTATTCATTTGTCTTCTCTTTCCTTCTCACCCCTTTCCCAAATCTAGAAACTAGAGGGGCCTCCAGTCTGGATTTTCATTGCTAATATCTGCCTTCTAGGATCCCACACTGCCTGCTTCTATCAGAAAACCAGGCTAATAATTCCAACTCATCAACACTTACACCCAGGGCCAATTTGCCCAATACACTGTCTATTTATTTTCCAGGCTGCAAGCTTTATGATGCATATTCCTGAGGCAGTTAATTTGCTCTTGAATACTTTTCTTTGTGTATTGGTTACCCATTTCATTAGCTTCAATATTGAGACTGGCTGGAACATGTGGGAGATTTTTCATGGAGTGAAAGAAGGTTTCTAATAAGCCCCATCATCACTGGCTTTATGGTGCTATTTGATGAGTGACTAGTGTATTCATTTGGCAGCTGCATTCCTTAATCAGGTATTCACTGTGTAACAGCTTATATAAATACAGAGAAACACAGAATTTAAGGAGCTGAGTGCAATCATGTTCCACAGGGACTGGAGCATAGTCTGTTCAGCACTGGTTTTCAAGCAAAGACTCCTTGCCACGTATAGGATTCTCCATTTAAGAATTCAGCACCACACATGATTCATGGCCATCTCCCAGGAGTGCCCCTCCTTCACCTGAGAGATCCTCCAGAGGATGCCTCTTTCCTCTTTCACATTAAACCAGCTCCCTGCCGGTGGGCCTCTTTGGCCAATGATACTATGCCTAGTTCTTGAACATAAATTGTATTCTAATCATCAGAACAAGAAACTAAACTTTCAGTTTCTTCCTTTCTCAGGTGACTACACATAAAAACACACAACTGTTGAGAAGTTTGCTGACTTATGTTTATCTGTTCACATTTAAGAATAAGTTCCAGGCTGGTAAGATGGCTCAGCGGACTAAGTGCCTGCTTAGGCAATGGTAGGGACTAGGGTTCGTTACCCAGTCCCACATGCCACACCGGCCATACCCCCAGGGTGCACTGAGCTGGCAACCAAGTCTGGGCGTGCTGGTGCATGCCTTTAATCCCAGTACTGGGGAGGCAACAAATAGGAGGATCACTACAAGTCCAAGCTGTGTAGTGAGACCCTGTACAAAATACATAAATGGAAAAATAAAATAAAGTTCTTTTAGTAAATAAAATCAGAAAGGCACAATAGATACTGTAACAAGGAAAAAATCTGTTCAATGAGAAAGAAAAACTGGAATGAGGGCCAAGCAATGGCCGTGACTCATCCACATGGCTGCACTGACAAAGGTTCTACAATCTGAGGTACAAGATCTCAGGATAAA
>NW_004524613.1:14552309-14554074 GCF_000260255.1 Octodon degus
TTTTTAAAACCTTCTGCTACCATATCCACCACTTCCACCACCAGATCCATAACTACCACCATAGGGACTGCCAGAGTTTCTTCTACCAAAACTGCCCCCTGTCATGCGTCCATAATTTGACTGCTGTTGTCTACTATAATTTCCAAAATTAGTATAGTTCCCAGCACAACCATAGTTATCACTACCAAAATTTCCTCCTGTATGGTAAACATCATATCCTCCTCTACCACCACTGTATCCACCATTTTGGTTTCTATATCCTGGCCCACCTTCACCATACCCTCCTCTACTACTATAACCAGAACCACCACCACAGTTTCCACCATCACCTCCAAATCCATTATATCCACCATCACCTCCTCTATAACTACTTCTGCTGCCACCTCCTCTACCACCATAACCTCCTCTTCCACTAAAGTTTCCACCACAGCTAAAATTCCCTCTACCACCTCCAAGGTTTCCTCCATAAGCCATAAAGTTGCCAGATGTACCTCCATGGCCTCTTTGTGATCCAGCAGATTGGATCATGAACATCTCTTATTTAGAAAGGGCCTTTTTCACTTCACAATTATGCCCATTAATAGAGTGAACAACAATTTTATCGACTGATTAGTGGTCATCAAAAGTTACAAAAGCAAAACCTTCTCTTTTTCCCACTCTCCCCATTTTCCATAACGTCTATGGTTTCAATCCTGCCATATTTTTTAAAGTAGTCTCTCAAATTATACTCCCCTGTATCTTCTTTAATACCAAAAACAAAAATTTTCTTCCCTGTTAGATGGGCACCAAGCTTTACTGAATCCTCTCTAGAAACAGCTCTCTTTGGTTCCATGACACACCCATCGACTTTGTGTGGCCAAGACACACTGCTGCATCCACTTCCTCAACACAAGAGTAAGTTACAAAACCAAAGCCTTCCAAGCCTTTTGTCTGAGGATCTCTCATTACCACACAATCTATGAGTATGCCCCATTTCTCAAAGTGTTCTCTTAAACTATCATCAGTAGTTTCAAAACTCAGACCAGCAATAAACAGCTTCCTCAACTGCTTTGGTTCCTTTGGATCATAGTCCTCCATTTTGAGACCAGACTCACCTCTTCCAACTTGAGTTCAATATCTGCTAAACTCTTTATAGCTCTTCACTCAATTATATGCCCATCCATTCTATAAGATAAACATTACACTGTCTCACCGTACAGAAAATTGGAGCCCAGTGGAGGCACTCTGTCTCCAAGCAGACAGTCAGTAACATGTAAATCTAAATCTTAGAACATCACTGGCCTTAATGCCTGGCCCATAGGAGGTGCCCATCTGGCACATGGAAGACACTACCTGTGCTCCCAGGAAGTTTCCACTCTTATTCTACCTCCTTCTTCAGACATTAATTGACCAAAGAAAAAACTGACAACCAAAATATCTTTGAGGAGGAGTCACAATTGTCTCTACTCTGGGTGGGATCAGCTATGAATCCAGACCCTAGGGAGAAGCAGGGATTGCCCAAGCCTTCTCCATTTCAGGCTCCAGTAAGTAAACACACCTGGGACCACAGCTTCTTAAAGGACTTGGTACTTCCTGGTCCCAGCCCTGTTCTCCAGTGCCCAGTCATTGCTGACAGCCCCTTCTGTCCTTGTTGTAGAGCAGGAGCCTCTCCTTCCTGGGAGAACACCAAAACTACCTTCAATTTTTCCCCTGAAAGGAAAGACCACATTTTTGGGCTAGCTTTTATTTCTGTGGAAAATTGCTTGTATCACACTAAAATAAACTC
>NW_004524613.1:14554174-14555206 GCF_000260255.1 Octodon degus
GTCAGATGAGAAAGAGAGGTGGCTGCAGACATTAACAGTCTGCCTTTCGTCCTAAATTATTTCTTTAGAGCAGACAGACAGACAGACAGACAGACAGACAGAGAGAGACAGACAGAGACACAGAGAGATGGGGACAGGGACAGGGATAGGGACATGGACAGGGACAGAGAAAGAGATGGGAGGGAAGGAGGAAGCGAGGGAGAGAGAGAAGGAGGGATTTTTCTGAGAATAAGTTGATAAAACATAATAAAAAGTGTAGAATAAAATTTAAATCATCCACAAATTTAACCACTATTTATATAGGAAAAAAAAAGAATTGTATGTATGAGTACACACAGATATGTACAATTTGTCTGGATTTGTTTCCTGCTTTTTTCCACTAAACGTGCTGTCAAAATTTTCTGTGTAGAATCAGACTGCTATTTTTCTCCAATATGTGTTCTTGCACTTTCCTCTTATTTACAAAATCCACCAAAATTTGTATTATTGTCTATTTTTTTATGGTTACACTTCTCAGCATCCCTTGCAGCTAGATGTAGCCAGGTGGAAGTACCAACCACCAGAACTGATGGGTTTGTTGCTTCTGCATATTCACTTAGAGAAAAGGATCTGTCCTCTTTTGCTACTTTCAGCTGACAGGAGCAAGGATGAGTGTGGACTGTCTTAGATCATGTTCTCCCTGATAACAAGACAGATTTGCAGCAAGATAACCTTGATACCCCAAAACAAGACAGACTCTAACAAGACAGAAGACTCTAACAATGACAAAGATAGAGATACAACAATAAGACAAGAAGAAGAGGGGTGGAATAGACCCAAAGCACAGGCCCAGGAAGTGAGTGAAATGACCCGGGGCCACTGGATCCTGAATCAACCCAGAGCTTGGGCCCACAGTGTGAATGAGACCACCCGGGGCCCACAGGATCCTCATTTAACCCAGAGTGCAGGTCCAGTGTGGAATCCAGCACCAGAACTCCTTGCAAAGAGGCTAGAGGCAAGACCCACCCAGCTGATTCAGGAGGAGAACACCTT
>NW_004524613.1:14559577-14560796 GCF_000260255.1 Octodon degus
TTATGTCTGAAACCCTGAGGAACCTGCTGTCTGTGGGTAAGGGGCTGAGGTCCCCTGGTCAAGGCCCTGTCCTGGGGGCCTAGAGCATCAGGTTTCCCTGGGCAAGCAGATAAGCTTGGGGGAGAGGACAAGACATGGGAGCCTCTAAGACCCTCCTGCACCAGGAGCCAGCCGTTTCCATGTCTTCCTCCTGCATCTGAGTGGCCCAGATTAAAGCTCTTGAGCCGAGCATACAGGATGTGGCCTACTGTTCCCTGCAGACGAGAAGGATCCAAGTCTAAGGCCAACTCAGCTCTTTCTCATTCCCACTTACCAGCCAAAATATTGATGCTGAAACCGGGTCTGATCACCAATCCTAAGCAAGGAGACAGAGGAGAGAGGATCTCCATTCCCCACGTGGAGAAGCCCTCCCTTCAGGTATGAGTTGTAAAGGAGAAGATAAAGAGAGCCCAGGGCAGCACCTGGGAGGCTGGAGAGCTGACTGAGATGATCAGGGTGTGTACCCTCCTCCTAATCTGTGCCTCTCCAGACTAGTCAGACTCAGAGCTGGCAGAGGCTTTGAGTGAAGGCTTAAGTCCCCTGACTTCTTGGGGAATGTCTAAGCCTCTCAGGACAAGTGACTATCTTCAGTGCTTAGGCATTGAATGTTTATATGCTAGTTGCTATTGCTTAAAAAGTTCTTTCTGCTGAGGAGATAGCAGCACAAGCACCTGTCTGGCAAGCGCAAGGTCCTGATTTGATCCCCAGTAACAAAAATAAAGTTCTTTCTAAGAAGAAAGAGAGGCAGGGAAGATAAACTTGATGATGAATTAGAAAAGAGGAGTCCTGGAGCTGGAAATAAAGAGTTGAGAGATGCCAGGTGCAGGGTTACTCCTTGTAATTATAGTACTTTGGAAGGCTGAGGCCAAAGGATCCCAAGTTCAAGTCCAGGTTGGATTAGAGAGATCCTGTTTTGAAATAAAAATTGTTAAAAAGGACTGGGGATGCAGCTCAGTACAGAGACCCTAAATTCAATCCCTAGTCCTGAAAAAAAAAAAAAAAATGAGAGCTGTCAGGTCAGACTGATTATACTTACCACTTTGCCAGAACAATCTCAATTTATACTTATTGCCCACATCTTGATTATTAGTAACTATTAATAATTTTACCCTCGGGCTAGTGAGATGGCTCAGTGGTCTAAAGCACCTACTTAGAACAAGCTTAGCAAAGCACAGGGACC
>NW_004524613.1:14562421-14565775 GCF_000260255.1 Octodon degus
GGTGAGGCCAGCACAGCATGCAGGATGGGGATCAAACCCTGTTTCCTGCTCTTGCCAAAGCAAGCACTTTAGTCTGCTGAGCTATTTTGCCAGCCCCATTTTCTTCATTTTTAAAATTGAAGCTCCAAAACACCAGCATCATAAAGATAGAATGAGTTAATATACATGGGTAAAGCACTTAGCACCTACCATACAGGAAACACTCCCTAAATAATAGCTGTTATCACTTTATTCTGTCTATAATTATTTATGGTATTTACTATACATCCAAACATAATTTAGATTTATGCTAGATTTAAAGTATTTCATTCCTACTACCTATCTTTGATATGTTCAAGTTTCCATGGAAGTTTTCATTTCATACCTAGATATGTTGAAATACATTTCTCACTTTTGAGGAAAAAGTACAAATGAAACAGTCCTATCTCTATCTCCATGAGAATGTTTTTAAACTGTTTTCCAGTACAAATGACCTCTTTCTTAGGAATAGAATTTGGGGGTAACTTTTTTTTCTTTCAAATCTTTGACTCTGATGTTCTTTTTTCTTCTGTATTCAACATTGTGAAGACATGCACTGTCAATTCAGGCTTATTTTTATTCCTTTGTCTGTCTGCAGAATGTTTACCTGCAAGTATTCTTGTAGAATTGTTTCTTTATCCTTGAAATGTAAATCTTCTCTAGCAGTGACTAGGGGATGGGTTCTTTTTCTTCATTACATGAGAGGATGTTAGTCTTTCTTTTGTTAAGCTATAACTCTACCCTTAGATGCTGCTGCTGTTGTCTCTTGCTCAAATAAAGCAATGCTCTAGATTTTGAATCTCCTTTTCATCCCTTCCTGTATTAATCAGGTTTCCATCTATATAAAAATACCCAACAGAGTCAATTTAAAAGAAGTTTTATTTGGCCCATAATTTTGGAGGTATCAGTTCATGACCCAGTTGCTAAGAGGCCCACAGTGACACAGACCACTGTAGCAGGAGCACATGATGGAGCAAAACAACTCACTTCACCCCCACAATGCAAAATAGAAGCAGGAGAGGGCTTGGCCACACCCCCTATGACCTAAACACCTCTTGCTAAGCTCCACCTCTTAAAGTTCCACAACCTTCCAATAGTGCCATCTTGAGAACCAGGCTCCCAACACCTATGCTTTTGGGAGACCTCTAATATCCAAATTACACATTTCTTATCCTTCATAATTCCCTTGACCACTTTAAAGCTCTATGTGTTCTGTGAGAACCTGCCAGTCTCTGAGTCTCACAGATATCATCTAAATAGTTCTTCAGTCAGCCTACTTCTCTCCATCCCAACATCCCAAGAACCCATCCCCTAGTCACTGCTAGAGAAGATTTACATTTCAAGGATAAAGAAACAATTCTACAAGAATACTTGCAGGTAAACATTCTGCAACAACCAATTGTGGGCCAAATAAACCCCCTACTAGAGGTCCTCCTGCTTCTGTCTCTGCACTTCTACAATTCATTCTCTTTGGAACAGAGGGCAAAAGCCATCTCTGTTGGAATATGTCATGTTTCTCTCATCTGTAATATCCTTCAATGATTTCTGGTTGCATTTTGAATAAAATTCAGTCCCTCCATGTCCTTAAAGAAAAAACTCTTTATCTTTTAATCAGGGGAGTCCCCAAAAATTATCTAACAGCCTTTCCCACTCTGCTCTGTTGAAGTTGTTGCATTCTGAGATAAGTCCAAAGCTTGGACAGGTAGAAAAATTCTAAGACAGTGGGCTTCTCTTATATCCCAGGCACAACTATCTTGACAAAGATAAAAAGAGATGAGGGTGGGAATTTTTTTTAACAACTTTTGGAATAACCTTAAAAAATTAAAAAAAAAAAAGAGGTAAGAATAGGTACAGGAAATGAGAGCACAGTATAGAATAAATGGCCACCACCTTAATTGACCAGCAAGGTCAGACTCAAAAAATATATTTCTGCATCATACCCGGAAGGTAATAAACCGCATACTTATGGAGTAGTTACTGCAGAAAAATTATTTGCACAGATAGCTCATATAACCTATTTGATCTTTACATCTTAATTAACTATTCTCAATTTTAGTAACAAAACAAAGGGACAGCTTGATAGCTCGGCAGACCAAAGTGCCTGCTTAGGGGTGTGCAGAGATGGTGACTGAGACTGGGAGTGATGGCATACACCCATCATCCCAGTGCTTGGAAGGCTGAAAACAGGAGAATCACTACAAATCTGATCTACATAGTGAGACCCTGTAGACCCTGTAGACCCTGCACTAAATACAGAAGAAAAAAAAAAAAAAAAGAAAGAAATACAGATTCCCAGAAGGTGTTATGGTTTGTGTCTAGTTGTCCTCCCAAAGCTTCATGTAGTCATTGGGGAATCTTCCAGAGTTTGTGATTAATTCATGATCCAATGCTGGGATTATGGGTGTGAGTGCTACACCTGTCCTGGGGCAGATAGCCTGAATACCACATAAGGCAGGGAGAGAGACTCTCTAGCCCCAACTGCTGCTCCTCCCTTTTGGCTCTTTGCTGTCTTCCACCATGAATAGCTGCCCTCTGACATGTGCCGCTCTGCCTTGGAGCCAGCCGAGTATGGACTGAAACCTCCACTAACTGTGAACTAAATAAACCTTTCCTTCCTTACTTTTGGTGTTGAATACTTTTTCCCAGCAATGAAAGAAAAGTAACTGAGACAGAGGTAACTTGCCCAAAATCCTATGGTTAATAAGAAGTGTAAATGAAGATAGAATTCATCTCCACGTGACTTCAAGTTTTCTGATTTTCCTTAATATTTTACAGCCTTCCTACATTGTGAATTCTGCAAGGACAAAATTACATAGAAGCAGAATGCTTCAGTAGCTCCTCAAGATGAAAACCAAGTCCTCATACTGCTCCAGAGATTCCACTCCTAGATTAGGTAGAGCAGGCTAGATTCGGTTGAAATAATGAATAGGGCCCTGTTACGGTTTGTGTCTAGGTGTCCCCCTAAAGTCTCATGCAGTTTTGGGGCAGCTTCTGGAGTTTGTGATTGATTACTGTGGGTGTGGATGCTGCACCTGCCCTCAGGCAGGTAATCTGCATTTCAGTGTAAGGAGGAAAGAGAAGTAAGCTGCTTGAGTCGCTGCTGCTCCTCCTCCTCCTTTTGTGCTCTTGCTCTTTGCAGCAACCCTGAAAGGTTGCTCTCTGCCTTGTGCCAGGCTGCCTTGGAGCCAGCTGAGCATGGCCTGAAACCTCCAGTAACTGTGAGCTAAATAAACCTTTCCTTTCCTTCAATTTGGGTGCCGGGTATTTGTCCCAGCAATGAGAAAAGAGTAACTAAGACAGCCCCCAAATCCAATGAATATTCCTTTCTGGAAGATT
>NW_004524613.1:14565875-14612389 GCF_000260255.1 Octodon degus
ATATTCTTTCTAGTCCATCATCATATGTATCCACCTAGAAAAAGAAGGTTTTCATTACCTGTTTGTCAAAGGCAAATGTTCTACTCAAGGACTTCAAGATCCTTGGAAATGGCAGATTTAATACAGACAAGTATGTAATCCCAGGGAGGCTGTAAACAGTCGGATCACTATGAGTCTGATCTAGTAGTGAGACCCAGCACACCCTGTAGACCCTTCCCTAAAATACAATACAGACAAGTACCTTAGGTCCTGATGAAAGTACCTTAGCACTCATGAAACTGACACAGGAAGATTACTGTAAGTTTGAGGTCAGGCTAGACTACATAGTTAGTTCAAGGCCAACCTGAACTTCATAGTGAGACCTTGCCTTAAAAAAAAAAAGGCATGGGGGCAATTGCTTTATGATTTGAGCAATATATAAACTTCCTATTGTCAAAGAGCCACTAAGATTTTGGAATTTATTTATTACAACAATAGCAATAATTGCATTGACTAATACAAGCAATACAGAATGTTAAAAATGGATCTTGAAAAAGCCAAGGTTCATATGCAAGTCTGCTTTGTACCACATTGACATCACCTTGCCCGCTGGCACCCGCACTAGATTCCTAGACTGAGCTCCAGCGCTCTGTGGAACTCAAGGAAAGCCACTTCCCCTCCCTGGGCCTCAGTTTCCCATTTTAAAATAAGAACTCTGTCGTGAGCAGCAGAATGAGACACCCTGAAAGCGAGTCAGCACTGCCTGCGGCCCGTGTACATCATTCCACAGTGACCCGCTACACAGTCGCTGTATCACTTGGGTCAAGGAGTGTTCATTGAAAAAAGAAAGACAAAACTGTCCCCTTTTTTTTTCTTTTTTCAAAAAGGAGTCATCGCAGCTGATTATATAATCATCCACATTTAGAATGCCTTTACAGTAACCATGGCAACTATGGCATGTGTAAGGTTCAAACTTTGTTCTAAATCTGTGATGAGGATGAAGAAAGGGCTCTTTGTGCGGACTTTGGCAGACCCAGTGTGCTTCTGCTCCCTCCTCTACTGGGATCCAACTTGACTACTAACCTGAAGAGCCTGGACCAGGAAGGGAAAAGCTTTCTGGGGGAGGAAACCAATATTCAGGCTGAATTTTGTAAGAAGTGGGGGAAGGAATCCAGATGGAAGACAGAACATGTGCAAAGGGCCTGACTCTATGGGAACCGTGATGTCCAAAAAACATCAGTGCACATTTCCTGGGCACAGGTGTGCTGAGGTAGACGGCAGCAGATGGGGCAGTTCAGAAGTTAGATCAGAGATACATCACCAAGGTGTGCAGATGCCGGACTCAGGAATTCAGACTGCGGTCTACTGAGTGGACCAGAGGGCCAGAGGGACTCACTGTGAGAAGCAGAGGTAAGAGGTATTCCGCTCCTTCCTTCCCCAGGTCCACTGCGTCAGCAACTCCCAGGGCAGGCGCCAAGCAGCTGTATTGTTTAAAGTCATTCCAATAATATGGTGACTCCTCAAAGACTTAAAAGTAGGACTACCATGTGATCCAGCAATTTCACTTCTGACAATATATCCCAAAGAATTGAAAGCAGAATCTCAGTAAGATATTTGTATGCACATGTTTATAGCAACATAACTCACAATGACAGACAGGCAGAAGCCACCCAAAGGTTCACCAACTGATAAATAGTGGTCTATGCATGCAGTGGAGTATTATCCAGCCTTTAAAAAGAAGGAAATTCTGACACAGCTATGATGTGGATGAGCCTGGAGGGTATGCTAAATGAAATAGGACAATCATTAAAAATAAATGGTGTATGATGGTACTTATATAAGACATCTACAGTAGTCCAGTTCATAAGGACAAAAAACAAAAAGGTGGCTGCTAGGGGCAGGGAGGGTTATTCTATGAATATAGTTTGTTTTGTAAGATTAAAGATTCATAGAGATCTATTGCACAATATGAGTGTGCTTAATACCACTGAACTAGCTGCTAAAAAATGGTTGAGATGGTAAGTTTTCTGCTATGTGTTTTTTGTACAAAGGGAAAAAACACAGTTTCCCAAATGCATCTGGAAAATAGAGGAAGAGGTCATATGGCTTAAAGACAAAGGTGAGAGGGGGCCTGCCCCTTAGCTCAGCTCTTTAAGTTGCTGCTTCAACAAAGCAGTCAGGCTCAGGTTGCTGTGGTTCGATCCCCACAACTCAAGCCAGCCAAACCTGCCCTGAAGGCATTCAGAGCAAAAAAAAAAAAAAAAGACAAAGGTGAGAGATGATGTGACCAGCAGGGAGACCAGGACTCATGGCCTTGTGGCTCTGGAGCATGGATGATGGGACCTGGAGGGGAGAGGGGAGCTAAGCCATGCCTCACTGAATCAGGTTTCACTATTCACTTTACAGATGAGTAAGTGCAGTTCTGAGAGGTGCTGATCTTACAACAGGTTCAGAGTAGGTAAGTTTCACACTCAGTGAAGGGTGAGTCCAGAGTCAACCACACACCGCTTGGGAAGACAGGGAGCTCACTTCCCACCAAGAAGCACATCAAAAGGTGCATGTGGACTTCAGCAAAGGAACTCTTTGGGCAGGGAAAGGGTGAACGGCCTCTAGGAATGGTGATGAGGGCTCTGTCCAAGTCCCAGACATGGAGTCCAGACTTAATCATCAAAGATGCACATGCCCAAAACAGCGCTGCCTTCTAGGTCACTGCTAGCTCAAGGAACCAAAGTTCACCTGAGCTTGGCCAGAGGAGGCATCAGATGCCAGCAGGAACTCAGCCTTATCCAAAGCCTCACGGATATCCCATTTTCCCCTCCTACTTCAGAGCCCTTGCACTGGCTTTTCCCCAATTGGGAAATACTTTTTTTTCTCCCAATTTCCCATACCTGTTTAATTTTTACTCATTCTTAAGCTCTCAATGGTGATACAATGAATCATTCCTGTGCACACTCACAAACAGTTCAAATGAGTGACCCCTGTCATCCCTCTCATACCTCTTGTGCATCTTCTACCAACCAGTCTCCCAGAGGAAGCACAGTGCAGCAAGGCTGGGGAATTGAGAAAAGTTAAGTAGAAAGACTAACACAAAGATGAGGGCAGGGTGGCTGGAGACACCAAGGAAAGCACAGTGCCCCAGAGCCCCTTGTCATCCAGTTTGGAAATTGGCCCTACCCAGAGCTGACTACAGGACTGTGGCCTTCAGCAGGGACAAAGCCAGCCTCCAGTAACCCAGGGAAACAAATGTATGATGCTGTATCTTCTTCTCTCCCTCCATGTCTTGCAGGGATCCATTTGGACCAATCAAATGGAGGGTAGAGGACAAAAGAGCCATTGGTGGCAGTCACCGTGATCACCTCCAGGGCACAAGGAAGGATGGGGAAGAAGGGGACATGGATCTGGAAAGGAAATCAAAGGCACCAGCTTACCTTCAGAGTTCTGGTCCTATCTTGTGATTAAGGCATATACAGCCATTGTGGTTATGTCCCTGAGGGAAGGGACTGGGTCACCACCTCATTCCTAGCAGGCAGCATATGTAGAAGGCACTCACTAAATAGTTACTGGGTGAATGAAGGAAAAACTAAATAGTCATCCCAGCATTCAGGAGGCTGAAGCAGGAGGATCATAAGTTCAAGGCCAGCCTGAACTACACAGTAAAATCTGACTCAATTAATTAATTAAGTAATCATCGAAACTCTTCAGTATGAGGAGCAAACACACAGAGAGAAGGCCACAGGACCACTTGGAACCAAACATTCCTCTTCATTTTTTTCATATGTGTCAGTTATTTAATTAGGTTCTTAGTAAGAAATTTAGAACACTAATTTATGAGGATAAATTCCATTTGTCAGAGCAAAAACAGATCACAGGTAGCCCCAAAGCTGAGGAACAGCTTTGATTTTTGCTAAAATCTGTGAGTCCGCCGCTTTCTGATCCACCTTGCGCTGCTCTGAAATCTGGTATCTCTCTTTCTCAGTGTCAAAGATCTCGCCCTCCTGGTGTCTGGCTTTCTGCAGCTTCTTCTTGAAGTAAGCATCGGTGAGGTGTTTGGGGATTTTCACTTTGCTGGTATCAATTTTTGTAGAGGTGGCAATGACAAATTTCTGATGTGTTCTTTGTAGAGGAACACAATTAAGGCTAAGAGGCCCAGTCACAAGTAGCAGGCCACTGGCCAGCTGCTTCAGGAAGACCACTCTCTTGCCTCTGTGACTCCCAGTGAGGATGATCCAGATGGTACCAGGAGATGGCTCAGTAGAATAAGTGCTTCCCTGGCAAGCACAAGGGCCTGAGTTCAATCCCCAGTTCAGAAAAATAGATAAATAAATAAATAAATAAATAAATAAAAGATGGTGCCAGGAGTAATGCTAGCTCAGAGGTTCCTCACATGCTGACTGAAGAGTTTCTTGCCATGGCTCACGAGCTTTTGGGGCACAACTTCAGTAGGGTAGTATCTAGGCATTTTTCAAAGCTTAACACCCGGGTACCTCCATTCTTGTCCTGACCAACCAGTTTTGTGATCGTAGCAAGAACTTTCTCCTTTTTCTTCTCAACCTTTGATTTAGCAGCTGTGGACTTTCTCTTGTACAAAGGCCTTTCTGGGATACGTGGCAGAGCGAGAATATCTATCAGCTCCTCTAACCAGGACAAGATATCAGCTATAGTGGGGCTGCCCCTTCTTGGACTTTTTTGCCTTCACCTTACCCTTTTTACCAGTACCACTGGCAGAAGCTTTCTTGGCTTTGGGCTTCTTCTCTTTAGCATCTGGCTTCTCAATTTTTTCACCTGCCATCTTGCAAGACAGGAAAGAGTCCTCTTCATTTTTTTTTAAAAGGGAATATCAAAGGAAAAAAAAAACTCATTAAAAGCAATACACAGTTTCACTAAACAAAATAAGAATTCAACAATGGTTGTTATAATCCATATTGTCTTCTGATTAGTTTACCAGATTACCAGATGTAAGTATATAAAATTGCTCAAAAAATTATTTAAAAAAATTGAAAAGGGAGAGGGAAAAAAATTAAGCATTACTTGCTCTTTTCAATAGGCCAGCAGAAAACAAATCATTCCTCTTCAGACCCAAAAACTGGAATTTTTTTGCTGAGCATCAAACATGACCCTCAGAACCCCTTGTCATTCAGATTTGGGTCACCCCCTGACCAGTGTAGGGGTTGGGGTAGACTGTGCTGCCCTAACATACTACATGAACCTCCACTCAGGGCTAGACCCCACCACCACACCCAGACTCTGTATGGAGTCTCAGGGCCCCCCAGACCTGCTGAACAACAACTCTTCTAGCAGGACTTAGCCACTCACCATATCGGAGCCCTACATGAGCAAAGCAATCTGACTGAGCTGCAATGTCCATGACAGTGTTGGGGAACCTGGACTGCCCTTACCACCACTGTAAGTCCTGCAGCCAGATTCAACCCCTCTCTGCCAGGCCACACCTAGCCCATCCTGCCATCTTTCCCTCATACATACTGCTCAAGTCCCAGGACCCAAGATGGCAGAGCATCCATCCAACTAATCAAGGTCCTACTTAATAAGAGACAGTATCTAGAATCTGTGAGCTTGACTTCTGAGGTCAGGTTTAAAATGATAAGATCTAGTTTTGCTTCTCTGTCCCCTCACTCTATGTGATAGAGTCTCTATGGTTACCAAAGTAATACCAAGTCTCTATGGTTCTAAAAGTTCACTGCACAAAACAGTGAGAGAGGAAATCCAGTCTGTTCTTCATTTTCCAATCTGTATATCCTACCGTGGATTGGGTCTTTCCAAAGGAAGAAATTAATCTTGTCATTAGGTACTAAGATGCCATTTGGGCTACCCAGACATTCTGAAATAAATCCTATAAATGTGGGCAGAAAGTATATACCCAACACAACTGCATTCTGGGATATTCTTCCTTTATCTCTGACTTTCAGGAAGTCAGATGGCTTCAAGGCCAGTCCTTCTGGTGGAAATTCACTACACAGAAAAGACCTTCGAGAGTCACAAAAAGATTTCCTTGCACTTACATTTCTCAGAAAAGCATGGCAATCAATGTCTCATGCACAGAACACATTTCCAATGCTCTTAATCGATGGCTGTGCTAATTACACATTTATTGCAATTAATTTCATTTCAATTATATCTTAATTAGTAACCTTGAGTGAGATTGGGCAGCTCAGAGAGTCTGTTGTCATCGCAGAGGTAGGATCCAAAGATAAGTTGCTGTCCTTCAATTAAAAGATGCTGCTCTGTTAAAAGTTGGTTTATTGGCTCCAGACCCTTTTTCTGGCACGGAGGGAAGTCAGTTTCTCCAGGGAGGCAATTCATAATGTGAGTGTGAAATTGAATGCAGGGAACTGGGCAGCTGTGCTTACCAGTTAACTGGAACTGGTTAACTTGCTCCTTATGGATGCCATGTCCTCACTGGTTCATTAGCTGGGGTGGGGGATGAGTGCCTTCAGGGTTCACTCTGTCTTTACCTCTGGTTTGGTCCCATTTTCTCCTTATCTTCCTTCCCCTTGCACTTCTTGGAGGCTCAGTTCTGTATTGTTGAGGTTTCAGGTTGGGCTTCAGTCTGTTCCCAGGACAGAAGACCCTTGACATCACAGGATGCCCATTGAGACGCCCCAAAGAAATGCCACTGTTGCCTCCCAGAAGGGAGGAGGTTGCCCTCTAACAAAGCAGAAGCAGCTTATCTGATAGCTAGAACTGAATTCAGAATTCCTCAGATTAAAGTTCAAGGTCCAGTTCTGACGTATTTTAGGACTGTAGTCTCAAGAAAGCCTTTTAATCTGCCTGAGTGAAGTAAATGCAAAATTACCATGTGCAGCACTTGCTAACAGCTTAAGACATATTCATTGTTTTCTGCGATAAAACTACTAGAACTTAAAGCCAGCCGCCTCTGGGAGAGCTACTTTACTCACAGAAAGGAATATCTTTCTAAATATTTTTTCTTCAGCTGCGGATGAAGGGGCTGTAGAGATTCGTGGGTCCAGGTCTTCACTGTAAAGACAGGACCATTGCAGCCAAGGAAGGGGAAGCCCAAGATCACATTGCTAGTTGGTAACAGAATTGGACTAGAGCCAAGTCCTCTGGTTGCCAATGCTAGAATCTTCCTATCACATTAGAAACTGTCATTTTCTGATAGAAAGTGAAGCTGAGGGCAGGAAGGAGAAAGCGAAGCTATACAAATATCTCATATGAGTGGACAAATAAAGAAGTATCAAAATATTTAGTGCATTACCATGCACAAGTTCCTCAGTTCATTCCTCATCAACCCCCCCAAATTAGTGCAGCATCATTTAACATGAAAAAAAGTTAAATTAAATTAAAATTGTAAAGAGCTCTCAATACAGAAAAAGAGCTATACAAACTGTGATATGCTCTTAGGCTGGACTTCCGTACAGCAGGCTAAGATGAACGCATTTGGTCTACATTATCAGCGTGGATACATTTCTAAAACATCATGCTTGAATTTTTAAAAGTTGTAGAATATTTACAGCATCACATCACTTATGTTAATTTTTTAAAATTCATAAATGCAAAGAGAGATTATAAATATGGCCATATGCAATTTAAATTGGCAGGAAGAATCTAACAAAGCAAGAGCAGTGGCTAACCAGCAGCAAGGCAGCAGGGACACAAAGGTGACTTGAGCAGTCAGTGTGGCACTTTACGTACACAGCTGAGAAGGCACATGATGTCGCGCTATCCTGTGTCCACTTTGGGTGGTACAGTGGTCTGGGTCTGGTTGAAGCCTATTTCCCCTAAAGTCTATGGGCTGGAAGCTTGGTCCTCAATGTACTGATGTTGGGAGATGGAACCTCAGAGATAAAGTGTGGGAAAAAGTCTTTGGGTCACTGGAGGAGCTGCCCTTATAGAAGGAACTGTAGCAGCTCTTCTGAGCTCCTTGGAGGGCAGTTGTTTAAGAGTGAACCCAATCCCTGAATCATTTTCTTGTTCCCAGTTCTTCTGTATGATCTCTCCTGCCTCATACACTGCAGCAATTACCATCTACCATAAGATGACAGCCAATGAGGACCCTTGCCAGAGCCAGTGTCATGCTGTTCATTTAACTGTGAGTTAAATGAACTTCTTTTTGTTAGAAAGTTAGCCTGCCTCTAGTGTTTTATCATAGTAATCACAAATAGACACATAGTCTTAGTTTTCTTACTTTCCAAGCTCTTCTTTCCACGTGAAATTTTTCATTATTACAACAAAAGTATAAAAAAGTTAAAATTTGATACTCATTTTTCCATCTAAAAATAAACCCCAATAATCATCATACACTGAGAACAGAGAAAATGAGATGATTCTAGGCTAACACACAACACCATCATTAATAGCAGTGACCACACAGCTCAGTTTTCCAGAACCAAAATAGAGCTTGTAACATGTACTAAGTAGCCAATAAATATTTATTAAAGGAATGTATTAAAGAATTAAACTATAGTTCATACTCAAAAAATACGTTTTTTTTCTCTCCTTTGCTTATAAAAGATTCATAAGAGATCAGTGAAATGGGGCAGAGGAAGACGTGGAGATCAATACTGCACTCATGACAGTTGTCTATTACTTGGTTATTGGCAAACAATGGCGGTGGTAGAGACAGGGTGATAGAAGTGGACATGGGAGAGGCCGGGGAGATGGCTCAGTGGAATAAGTGCTTCCCTGGCAAGTGCAAGGGTGTGAGTTCAATCCCAAGTTCCACAAAAAAAAAAAAAAAAAAGAAGAAGGAGGAGGAAGAGGAGGAGGAGGAAGAGGAAGAGGAAGAGGAAGAGGAAGAGGAGGAGGAGGACATGGAGAGGAGACAGTTAGGAGATAGAATTAGTGGGATTGAGGAGATTCTGGCTTCATGACTCCCTAAGAGAAGACTAGGTAAGAAGAGAGATTGAGTTCCACCATAGCTACGATGCATTTGAGATACAGCCCAACCTTCAGGGGAAACACACTTAAGTGCTCCAGCCAGTGCCAATACTACCTTTTCCTGCAGTTCTGGCTGGTGGCCTCAGACCTGTACCCAGGAATATGCATTCTGCTTATTGCTCCAGAGTTCCCTCGGTTTCCATTCCTTGGGTTCCCAGCAACATTCCGTGATTCAGATGTTGGATCACCAGCTGCCAGGTGGGCTCTGAAGCAACAGATCAATCTGAGCCCAGCAAGTCAGGACTCTCTCATCTTTGCCTTGTCAAACTTCTGACACTGAAAATGGAGCAAGAGAAAAACGTTCCTGAATTTCACCAGCAGCCTTTCATCCCAGCTGGATCTGACCCCCAAAGGAGACCCGTGCCAAGAGCCTCTTTGTCACCTGAGAGACATATGCAAGGACACTGGCCCCTTCCTTCCTGGGGAACACTCTGCTTTGACAGCACTGGCACACACCCAACAGTCAGCATCTGCCTTCATAGCCCTTAAAAGAGAACAGAGAGGAAAAATCCTTCAGCAAGTAGAAGGTTTTACAGTTGCAGCAAAAATTACTCAAAAAATGAGGAACATAATACAAGTCTTTGTGGGTCATGCTGAAAATGCCTTTTCTTCCAACATTAGTCTTACTCTTGAGATGCATTCTTTTTTTTTTTTCTTTTTTTTTTTTTTGTCCTGAATAATGTAGAAATAATGGCTCCATCCAGATGGACTCACTGACTCTTGGTAGCTGCAAATGGATTTCCCAAGGGGCATACGCAGTTGATTTTCCTTCAGCTTTTCTAAATTTTCATTTATTTTCTTCCTATCCTCACCTTGGCATTAGGCCAGTGCTTGTGGGGTGAATATATTTAAATCCTGTTACTGATAATTGGAAAAGCTAAGCCCACCTTTGAGTCACGCTACATACGATAAATTTTTCAGATGAGGGGATTAAAAGTTATCAATATCCCCACTCATACTTACCCATAAACCCATCAGACACCAAGTCTTAGTTCAAGTTTTATACAACTCCAGGGTGCCTCCAATTACCTCAATGACTCTTTCAAACTGCTCAAAAATGTCTTGAAACAAATTGAATTGTCATTCAGCATCCAATTAAAAATAAGTACAAGTCATGCAAGATTTGGAAGTGAAGCTTCTTACTCTGGAGTCTATAAGTCTACAGCTAGACCGCAGAGATCTATGCACGTGGGCAGGAAAAAGGTTGCACCTTTTTTTTCATTTACCTCTTATTGAAATGTAGAATTTTCATCTATTGTGAATGTAGGCAACAAACTACAGTGAGAATATCAGGGGGAAAAAATCCAGGGATATTTTCACCACCTAACCATTGCTACCTGTACCAGAGATTTATTTATGAATATTTACATTCAAGACTACTTTGAAATCAAAGTAATTGTTAAGCCCTTTGCTAGCTTGATGTTGAAAGCACTAGTAAAAAGCACATTTATTATATTATCATCAATTTATTTTCTTAACATATTGATTATTTGTTATATATCTAGAACATTATACTGAGTAGAGACCTACAGGTCTTACCAAACTAAGAACTACATAGGTTGATGCAGAATAAAAAGGTTTTGGAGGGAGAAGAACAGAAAAAGGAGAGAGGAAATCCCACAATCTGACGGAAAGTCTGTTCACATGCCATCGTACTCTGCGCTTACAGAAGGGAAGAGGTGTTGGAGGGTGAAAGACCCAAGGGTCCTCCCCTATTTAACCTGCTTTCCAAAGCAATACTTCTCAAACCAATTTTTGGTAGTAAATAACTTGGCATTTTCCAAAGAAAGACCTAGCCTTTGCTCCTGGCTCCTGGGAGGTAACTGCTAAATCCTTGAAACTTCCTGAGATGAGAGTCCTTGTTATTGATGGTGACCCCTCAGGCCACCCCTGACAGTATGTTAACAAGGTGGCCCCTCTATGAAGGAGTTTTGGAGAATGAGTTCAACTTATGGGCAATCAGCCAATCATGACAATGGATTGAGACTCCAGGAAAAGCTCTGAAACTCAAAGCACAAGTGTGCTTCCAGGGTTGGCAATACTCCACTCATATTGTCATATGCTGGGAAGGTCACATGTCCTCAAAATAATGGAAGATTGGCATTTGAAACTCCCCTAGACTGCCCTCTGAAACTCTTCCTTTCACTGCTTTTAATCTGTTCCTTTTCTGTAATAAACCATATCTATGAGGATAGCTGCTTTCAGAAAGTTCTGGCAGTATTTCTAGAGAATTATTATAACTTGAGAGTCATTTGGGGCAGTCCTCCAAACTTGAAATTGGAGGGACTTGTCCCTCTAACTTTCTAGCTGGACCCCCAACTCCTTATACTTGAGGTCAGAAGTCCCGGACAGATTTTAAATTTGGAGAACTATGCACATACATGTCAGTGTGGGTAAAAGGAGTAAAATGCACCGGAATCACCTTCATAGTCCATTAAAATGCAAGATTGTATTCAAAAAATCAGGGGTGTGACTGGTTAGACTGATGCTATTGTCCGTAGACCACTCTTGGAGTAGCAAGATCCTAAAGCACAACTCTGATCATGTCCCTTTCTTGATTCAACTTCTCATCCAGGGCCCATCTGAGGCAATACACACTCCCCAAATAGCATTCTAATCCCTCCAGAATCCAGTCCTGCCCTTCTCTTCCATTGTCTTCACCACTCCTGGCTGTAGCTGTATCTCAAGTAATCCACTTGCAACATAAAATCTCCATATTCACACACCATGTCCCTCACATGGTGCATCCATCCAACCTGCTTCTGGCCACAGACCCAGCACTTTATAAGCCCTTCACTGTGCCAGTCCCAAAGCCAGGGTTAGCCAAGAGCAGTAATATGGCCCTCATCTCACACCCTAGCTCTAAGAACTAAACTCCTACCAATGTATAAGCTCAAGGCCCATTTACTACAGAGTAAAGGCCAACTGTTCATTTTCTACCTCAGTTTCTTTTTGGGTATTGGGACCCCAGTTTTTTATGGAACAGGACAAATGTTTGAAGTTTCCTTTGGACACTTTTACTTCTCCAGTGCAACTAAACTTCTAGGGCTTCTACTGTGCTAGTTTAGGTCACTCAGAGCCTAACCCATGGAATAACCTAATGACCAAGTCCAACTCCTAGGACTCACCTTTCCTGATGTCAACACCTGTCAAGACTGCTTCCAGGTGTCTGCTGTGAGGTTTACTACTGTTTTCTCTATCTCATTTTTATTTTCAGCTATTATGCAGATATAGATTAAGTTAAGAAAGTCAGGGCCAGCGAGATAGCTCAGTGGGCGAAGTGCCTACTTAGGCAAGTGCATAGACCAAGGTTCAATCCTTGGCACTATATGCCGACCGTGTCACCTACCCACACATCCCTTCCCCCCAGACACACTGAGCCAGCAACCGAGTCTGGGTGTGGTGGTGCACATTATCCCAGCAGTGGGGAGGCTGAAAACAGGAAGATCACTGAGTCCAAGCTGCATAGTGAGACATGTACTAAATACAGAAAGGATGAGAGAGAGAGAGAGAGAGAGAGAGAGACAGACAGACAGACAGACAGACAGACTGCCACTCTTGTGGATATTTTAGGTGATGGCTCAAAAGTGTTTGCTCTTGTGCCTGCCTGTAATCGCAGCACTCAGGAGGCTGAGGCAGGGGGATCACTGTAAGTTCAAAACCAAACTAACCTATATGATGAGTTCAAGACCAGCCTAAACCACCTAGTGAGACTCTGTCTCAAAAACTAACAAACAAAAGTATTTGCTCTTTGCCACCTCTCTTCTCAGGAAAATCATATTTCTCAGTTTTTTGGACAGTGTTACATGATTTCATTTGTATCTCATGTGGATGGTATGTCTTTCTACCTCTTGGCTTTGGGCTTAGCCATGTGAATTTCTTTGTCCAGAAAATTATGTTGGAAGACATAATTCAAGAAGAGCCTTTAAATGTGCATGTGTAATTGGGCTTATGCTTTTGTATCATGAAAAAACAGGTTGCCAACCACAGGCCCTACAGCCTGGAATGCAGGATAAACACACCTAGAGCAGATCTGAGCAGACCCACATTGATGAGAGTAGCCCAGACAGACATAGCTTCAGGCCCAGCCTAGACAGCATCACACCTAATAAATCTTACGTATGTGAGAAATTCAAGGGTGATTTATTACACAGCAGTAGCTTAATGATACACTGTTGGACTCTTGTGCATACTCCATTTCACTGAGCTTCTGTGCCCTTATCTTCTCTAGCTCAGTTCTCCCGGACCATAGCCCATACCAGGGGCAAAATTTGTACCCATTTCTAACCCTCTATCTCCATTTTCTCTGTTTCTGTTTTGTTTCTCATTATCTTCAAGTATTTTCCTTTTGTTCAGAATGATGCATATAAGTGCTTGCAAACTCTCTAGGACAATGTTAGGCATATAAAAGATGTTTAATAAATAGCAATAAGTGAGCCAATTCCCGGCTGATTCCTGAATTCCAGGCATGGGCATCACTCCATCAAGATGCCAGAGAAAGAACTAAAATCCTACACAACAGCCCCTTTAATCATTCCTTCCTTGGGATTCTTTCTTCCTCATTCTTATGGCACTTGTGAATCCAGATGTGATGCATCAGTTTTCATTTCTGTCTTGACCCAGTAAAGGCAGAAGTATAACTTACTCATTTCTTTGTATCTCCAACCTTTAGCACAGTGCCTAAAGGAGCCATAGACAAATGGCTCAAAGAGTCAGTGGATCAATGAAAACTCAGAAGAAAGGAGAAAAAGAGAAGGTAAAGAAGGGAGACATACAAGTTCGTAGACAATCGGATGGATGGGCAAATGGATGAGGACATCTATACTTTTGGAAGGGGATAAACAGAGGAATAGATGGTCCACTGGTGGGTGAATGGAGCCCTTATCCCTGGGGATGTCCAACTGCTTTGCACTTGTTTCTTTGCAACCTCATCTAACTCACACTTATTTCTCTCCTTTCACAGTCAAGTCTTGGGTTTATTTTAATGTCTTTCTGACTAAATAACAAAATTCAAGTTAGTTTGTGAGGGTTTTCTACATTCTAATTGTGAGGCATACTTCTGAATGACTTAGGAACTCAGGAGAGCTTGAAGAAGTACAAGATGCTGAGAGAAAATGAGATACATGACATTTTGAAAAGGAAACCAATTTTCTTCAACTGAGACTGTTGCCTCTGTAACCCACATTATAAATCCAATAAATTCACATAAAGCTATGATAAGAACCCCACCAAAGAAGAGGGAGAGAAGAGGGAAAGATAAGAAAGGATAAGAAAATACTTGCAGTGGTCTCTAAAATTGTTCCGCCCTTTAAAAACAATACCTTTGATTCTTGGGATGGACAGCAAAATTCACCACCCAAATTCAAGTACAGACTTCACCAACTCCAATTGTAGTCAACTTTGGCAAATGACTCTGCCTCCCCCACACTTTACCTATGATACTACCATCAACTTCATAGTTGTGAGGACTGCTGGGATAACACAGGTGAAGCTCCTAGTCACATGGTCAGTGTGTCATGAATAAGACCAACTGCTATTCCTCAGGCTGGCATTGAACTCCTCATCCTACTGCTTCAGTCTCCTGAATGCTGAGATTACAGCAGTGCACCACCACACTTCACAAGAAGTACAATGTTAATATACAACAAACGTCTTCAAAACCTTGCTATTGTGACTTTCAAGTCCCCATGTATAGCACTTACCCAAGATTCTTTCTTTCACCCCTTCTCAATCACAGTCCTTGAGACTTTCTTATTTCTCACCAGCCCATGGGCTTGCATATTTATTCTTTGCTGCATAAATCAGCTTACCCTTTCACCATCTTTAGTACATTCTTTCCATTTGTCATAGTGCAACAAAGGTCTGTACAACACGTCAGCCCAGGAGATAACCAAACAGGTCCTATTTCTTCTCCATAGAATCAGGGAACAAGTTAAAAATATTCATTCGTAATTATTGTCCTTGCTACACCAAGTCCTCTGATATTTTCATCCCTTGGCTCCAACTATTTCTTCTACCCAGAATTCACTGCACATCACTTTAGAAGCATTTGGTTAGACTTCACCTCTCTGTTCTGAGAGTTAGAAGCAAGTTAAGATGGAAATGGAACAGCAACCTAAAAGCCTGAGTTCTGTTCTAGCTAGGCTGTCTCCTCCAACCAGGCTTGGAAATGCAGAATGTGTTTCTATGTAGCCTGGATGAATAATGGCCTACCATGTGAGCAAGAAGACACAATGGCCAGTATGAAGCTAGCTTTCCTTCTTTTTTTTTAAGTTAACTTTCTGACTCTGAAAATTTAGATTCTGTGACATTTAGGACAAAAAGTGTTTTGGAGGAGGGGACAGGCCAATGTTTACCCACCTGGTAGAAAAGCTGGCCATACCCTGTGGTCCTTGTGAGGCAAGAACCTGACACTTGGAAGGCAATAAAAGTTCCTCCAACCGGAAGGCATCTCTACAGCCTTACTTCCGCACTGCAGTACAGGACACAGAGCCCTGAATCAGACCTTAGCAAATACACTTTGGAAATTTCATCCTTTATACAGATGTGCATAATTTTCTGATGATTTACCTGTGTCCTTAGCATCCATGAGATCAACAGAAGTACAGTTCAGTCTCGGACCATGCTTTGAGCTTACCACTTCACTTCTCTGAAGCTGTTTTCTTGCTTACAAATTAGCGTGTATTCATTAGATATTCAAAGTGCACTTGGCTGGAGTTCTGCTGTGCCCAACCACACTGGCTGCCAGACTCTGTCATCTTGTAACTACACCACAAAGTCCCTGAGGTCACCTGGCAAGAAAAGAATCACAACAGAATGGACTTCTCACTGTCTCAGGAAGGTCACACATGACTCCCATTCATATGTTATTGGCCAGAAGCAGTCTCATGGCACTGCCTACCTCCAAAGGAGCCAAAAAACAAAATCTAACAGAATAAATGAAATATTGGGGGGAGGGCAATGCTGTTGCTACCACAAGATAATAAAATCTTTCTTACTGGGACATTAGAAGGATTCGGTAAACACATGTGAAAAAGACTTTCAACACTCCAATCTTGGTAAAATACATACTATGCAGCTACTATCATCTAGACCTTGTGCGTAATGCCAGGAATTGAATGGTCAACCTGTTCTCGTGGAAATGATGGTCTCAGTCATGAGATAGAAGGAAATGAGACCATCAGTGAGAGTGTACTGAAACACTTAGATTCACTAAACACAAATGTAGGGTGAGACAATAGGAAACTCAAGTTCCTTGAGGGGCTGGAAAGACTTCTCAAAAGAATCTTAGACTCTTAGGTAATGATCTAAAAATGAGCAAACCCTAAGCCATTGACAGAGGAATGAGCAAAAGCCTGGTGACAGGAAAACTGCAGCAAACTTGACTAGGAAATGCCAGAGAGATGTGCAAGCAGAGGTTGGGGCAGTGTGCGGTAAGAGGAAGTCACTGGGTATAGCAGTAAACCTAGTGGGCTGGGAAGCACTTATTTGTCCTTTATCACTAAAGCAAACTCATGTGACAGAGTTATTGTGGCCCTCATTCCCACTCTGAGGAACTAGAAATTGATGCTTAGTGAAGCCAGGATAATCATTTAGTGGTCTACAATAATTGAAAGAGGAGCTGGAATTCAGGACCAAAATAATGTTCCTTATCATGGAAAGAAATGCTTCCTATCTGGGATAGAAGCCATGTCCCATGGCCAGTGATATGTACAGAATCAAACGTTGGGCTAGACTGGGCTGTTAGACAGGGCTAGCAAAGAATGCAGCCAACAACTGAGTGTAAAGATTGCTGAGCAGGTCTCGGGAGAGAGCTATGCAGTCTAAGCACCTGCCTGGAAAGTGCAAGGACCCAGGTTCAATCCCCAGTACCATAGGCTGTGCTGGCCACCAAAAGGGCATGCCTGTAATCCCACTGCTTGGGAGGCTAAGATAGAAGGATCACTACAAGTCTGAGCTGTGTAGCGAGACCCTCTACCAAATAATAAATAAAAAGACAAAGAAAGAAAGAAAGAAAGAAAGAAAGAAAGAAAGAAAGAAAGAAAGAAAGAAAGAAAGAAAGAAAGAAAGAAAGAAAGAAAGCTGAGCAGAAACCCCAGGCACTTCCTGATCATCTTAGCAGTATCAGTTTTGTCACATGACTCCAGGCAAGCAATTTCCCCTTTCCAGCCCTCAGTTTCCCCACCTCTCAAGTGAAAACACTGAATTACATGGTCTCGGAAGTCCCTTCCCACAATAGAAGTCTTAGGTGCGTTTTCTGCTGTGTAATGAAGGGAAAAGTAAGTAGACTCCAAACCAGTCTTTATCTCAAGAACTGCAATTTGCCCAACAAGAAAATCAAGGGGAAATTGCAAAGATGATGATGGATGGACCTTTTTTCAGAACAACAACCTAATCACAAGTCACTGCTGGAAAAGTGATATCACAAAAACCTTGATTTGCAGCTTTGGGGAGTGGCATGCCATGGGATACAAGCAATTAACAATGCGAGAAGCTTCAGGGAAGCAGAGATGAATCATAGAAGGCAGTGCTGATTGGATGAAAAGGAAGCCAGGCAGCATGTGACCAACATCCTCATCTGATTCATGAATCCTTGCAGAGATGTCCCACAAGTAGTCACTCTGCATCTGCCTAGACAGCCCTTGTGATGGAAAACTCTGCACCTTTTCTCTTTGGGACACTACCCAGAATTATATGTGGTACATAGCAAGAGTTCAACACATTTTTTGAGTGAATGAATAAACGAAGGAAAAGAGAGCTTCCCAAATGACTTCCTGGTACTTCCATCTATAGGGCCAGTGATACTGCATGAAGCACCCTTGGTCTTATGGTTTTCTTTTTAGGAATGGATTTTGGAGATGCATTTAGTAACTGCCCCATGTTAGCTTTCTATCACTGTGATAAAGTACCTGAGAAGTTTATCTTGATGGAGGAAAGGTTTATTGTGGCTTATGGTTTCATGGATTTCAGTCCATGGTCATGTAGTTTCAGGGCCTGTGGCAAGCTAAACAACATGGTAGAGAGCACATAGTTGAGCACAGCTGCTCATTTCATGGCAGATGGGGGAGGTGGAAGCAAGGACAAGATATCCCTCTAGGGCACATCCCCAGTGACCTCCCCCCTCCTAGGAGGTTTCATTTCCTACAGTTTCCACCACCTTATAATCCATCAGTTATGAGTCTATCAAAAAAATTAATTTATTTATGAGGTCAGGGTCTTTATGATCCAATCACCCTTCAAAATCCCCACCACTGAGTATACTGCTGCACAAGGGAGAAAGCCTTCATCATATGAGACTTTTAGGGGGACCCTTTAGGTCTGAACCATAATGTCTCCCACTTAGGTGTGGGGAACTGAGGGGAGCAAATAGAAGGCATATTCCTCAGCAGGTGACCACTGCGTGTAATCATCATTTAGTCCCCCTGACAATCTTCTAGAAGGATAGAGAACTATTCTGGCCAATACAAGAGCCACCAGCCACATGAGACTACTGAGTACTTGAAATGTTGCTCATCTGAATAGTTATAGAGTAAGTGCAAACTACTCTCCAGATTTTGAAGACTTGGTATAAAAATATGTACGATACCTCATCAATTATTTTCATGCTATATATTAAAATGATAATGTGTCTACATATTAGGTGAGAATATAGTTTTTAAGTTAATTCTACCTGTTTTTTATTTTAATTTTAAGGTGTTACATGGCTCACATTCATGGCTCACATTATACATCTATTGTTTGATATTGATATAAAACAGACCTCAGGCCAGGGAGATGGCTCAGCAGAATAAGCACTTGCCTGGCAAGTGCAAGAGCCTGAATTCAATCCCCACTTCCACCAAAAAAAAAAAAAGAAAAAGAAAAAAAAAAGCAAACAGACCTCAGGATTTAACTTACCCAAGGGGCAAGGAAGATGGAGATTACCCAAAAATTCCATCCATCTCAAGTTGAATGCTGTTCCCAATACTCCAGCATTTCAGTTTGTCCCATGTACCCTGAGCCTCTGCACCAGGAGAAAACCCTCAGGCAGAGTTACAGGAACTTACTATAGGCAACCATCAGCATGTTCAGGAGCTTTGAGTGTAGGAAATAGGACAGAGAACCAACTGCCCTGCTACCTTGCCCCACAGACATCTGACCATCAGATTTGTGTCCTATTCTATGTCCTGACCTCTTAACCTCCAAATTGAACAGCTAACCCTTGTCTGTGTGTTCTTCTCATAAAGTTTGCATCCTGTCCCCTATGCTTCTAGGTTCCTTTTCTAAATACATACCAATTGGCCAGTGCCCTTTTTCTAGGCTATCGGGATGTCTATCTCCACTGAGGATATCACTGAGATTCTGAAAACTTCATGGAACTTCTTCCCAGGGGGGAAAAAAATCTTTTAATAACTATGTGCACCTTACTACATTGCCCTTTGCAAGAGCTCACAACCCACTGTCTATAAATATATCTCTCCAAGGGTCTGTGGACCCAAGGTTGGAAACTTCTGTTCAGCTCTTTTCCTCCAAATCTTCCTTTCTGGATCCTTTCGATTTTTCACCAGAAGAGGAAAGTAGTTCCTAGAGCTAGAATGAGTGGCAGGCTCTCCACGTGACCTTCTGGCAGCTGAGATACAGTTACTGAGCACTTGAGATTCATCCTACCATAATCTGCTTTGATTCTCTGGCTCCTAGTAAGCAGTCAACACTGTGAGGGTGAGGATAAGACTTGTGTGCAACAAGGATACTGTTACGGTTTGCATCTAGAAGCCCCCTCAAAACCTCATGCAGTCTTAGGCATTTTTGAAGGTTACTGACACTAGAGTGTGTGATGCTGGGATTAAGGATGTACGAGTACTAAACCAGTCCACTAACTGGTTTGGCACTGCCCTAATCCCAGCAGTCTGAATGAAATAAAAGGGACAGAAAGATACTGTTACCCTCGTTGCTTTGCCACCTTCTGCCCACCATGACTGCTCTCCTCTGCCATGCCACCCTGCCTTGGATCCAGCCAATTATGGACTGAACCCTCTACAAACTGTGAGCTAAGTAAACCTCCCCTCCTTTAACTTTGGGTGTCATGTTTTTTTGTGGGTTTTTTTGTTTGTTTGTTTGTTTTTTGTTTTGTCTCTGTAACAAGAGAAAAGTAACTAAGACAGATATCAAGGCTGAGAGTCCCCTTCCCATGAGGCACAGAATATGAAGGCTAGAAGAAGCCAATGATATTGATCTATCCTGGATATGCCAGCAGGTTAGAGGTTGGATGTCATCTCGTCTCAACCTTCGAAACAACTCAGTAAGGCTTGGAGGACTGTAGTCTTGATGAAACCAATAGAGAAAGGGAAGCTCAAAGTGGAAAAGCACTCAACTAAGAGCACACAACTAAGAGCTAGTAAGAGGGGAAGTCAGAGCTTGAACCCATAGCCTTTGACTCTCAGATCTCTAGCTTATGTTTTTATCAAGGTGGTCCTCATGGAAGAGACTACAAGCTGTCCACCTAAGCCCATTCTCCTCTTGCTCCATAGTGGTTATTATTGGGATGTGGCTAAACTGCTAAGGCCTGAGCAGCTTCCCTAGAGGCTGAGATGCCCATGTGCCTCCGCACAGGGATGGGATACAGATGAACGTAACATGTGCCATTTCAGTCTCACTCATTGACAAAAAAATTCATAGTCCTAATGGGCCTTGATTTACACATTTCCTCCTTTTACCAAATGGTTGAAAAGATAAAAGCCACAGGAAGCTGGTAGTTACCATCAACCTGGGCTTCTGGTAATCATATAGAAAACAACCAACTGCTGACCTAGAACATCTGATTGCTGTGTGAGACACAAAGAACTTGTTTGCTCTCTAAACCATGTTATTTGGGGGTCTTTTGTTATAGCACTCACACTTTTTATCCTAATAGGTAGTGCCAAGCCAAATTTTCTTATATATGGAGTCTCACTCTGTATTGTACTCCTTCCTGATCATTTATTCATTCTTCCTTTTAGAAAAGAAACTTATGAGCTATGGGATCGTGACAATCCAGGATAGCCAGGATATGTCTCAATTCATGAGTCCCTTTCAGAAGAAAGGAAGACTTTTAATTTGGCAGCAACGTTCATGAAATGCTTGGTCTGATGCCCTGGATTAAAGGAAAGAGCAAAAACACCATCCTCAGAGGTAAAGCTTGACAGTATCCAGGCTTGATTCTCCAGCCCAATGGGAATTTGGTCAAGCAACTCCAGAGACTTAATTAAATGAAATAGGAAGTGGCAGCTGTACTCGGCAGAAGCCCTAAAATGACAGCATCAGACAAGACTAAGAGTCTGGTTTTCCTTCCTGTCATTCACCTTGTTGGCAAGGGAGAGATTCTCACTGTAGAGTTACAGGCTGGCCAAACACACAGTGTATTGACTATATAGACTCCCTCACAAGCACAGTAAGGAGGACACAACACGTAGGCTCCCATGGGCCTTGGGGGACAAAGTGAACAAGGAGGAATGCAGACCTTATGACAACAAGAGGGTGAGGCACTCTCTAGTTCCCACAGGTAAATGGAATGATCTGGTCTGGATAGTTCCACAGTCATGGAACTAAAACTTCAGGGATAGGCAGGAACTATACATGGTTACCCCAGGTAAGGAGCATGTTTTTGTGTGTGTAAGGGTCCTTTCCTGTGGGAGCAGAAGACCCTTTGAGGGCCTCTCTAGTTCACCAAATGTCAAAATCACATACAGTACTAGCCCTTACTTCTAGGACTTATGCCACAGGACACTGGTTTTCCTTCCTGTCATTCACCTTGTTGGCAAGGGAGAGATTCACTCCCCAGGGAATACATCAGCAGCCAACTATTCACCTGCCCATCATCTTCCATTCAGAGGAGGCCTCAACATGTACAGGGTCTCTGCCTAGAGATTTCAGAATCTCAGAACCCCAATCATTCCAACTCACTGCTGGCTGAGGTGGACTCAGACTGCAACTTGACCTAAGAGTGGAAATTGATGGGGACCCTCAGTTTTCTGCACACTCCTGACCCTCCCTGCTCAAGGGGCTTCCAGTAAATCATTCCACCTCACCTTGGTCCAAAATCCCCACCCCCAGCTCTTTGAATTTCACACTTCACATTCCCTACATTTGACACAGATATGAATTAATACATCTGCCCTTTGCTCTTGTGAGAAAGCAGGCTCTGTAACCAAGACAACTGATTTGGGCCTACAGCACTGAGCACAGAAGGAAGCTCGCTGTCAGAAATGAGGGTCTGTCTTGGGACTCTCCCTTCCAGACCACTGCCTCCTGTCCTTCTGTCTTCTTTGCTTTCAGTAACCCAGCTCAGCCAATCAGAGGCCGTGTCAGCTTTCTGCACTGGCCTTTCTCAAAATCTATAATCAATTCCTGGCTTGAGATGCCATCTGGGCTGAACAAGCAGAAAGCGATGAACTTTGTTCTGCTTTTAACAGAGCTCCAGCAGCCAGCCAACTGTGACTTTCAAAACTGTGCATCTGGCAGAAATGGTCCCTATGAAGCCACGTGAGACCCTAAGTGACCATGTCACTGGGATAGAAACTTGAAGTCATCAATTTCTCAAGATCTGGGTTATGCTGGTCCAGCTGAATTTGGGGGTCTTAGGCTACCCACAGACCCTCAGACCACTGTCTAGGGCTGATAGGGAATGGTGACGGAAAATCATTGCCTCCTCCCCTGGGTCCTGAGCATCTAAAAGTATCCCTAGAAGAGGGCCACATCTGAGTGTTTTTGAGAGTCCCTCTGGTAGCCAGATTAGATACACTACTCTTCTGTGAGAAACTAGAGTGTCATTTTGGGCACCTATAAGCCAGGCAGCATAGACCTAGTATTAGGGCATAAAGGCTGCCACAGTATGGGTGGCTTCAATGGTTATAATATATTTTCTCACAATTCTGGAACTGGCAAGGTCAGTTTTCCCCTGAGCCCTCTCTTCTTGGTTCGCAGGAAGCCATCTTTTCCCTGCGTCTCCACCCAGTCTTCCTTTCCTTGGACACACACAGGCCCAGCTCCCAGGCCCTCTTCTATCAGGACACCAGTCACACTGCAGTAGGGCCCACCCACATGACTCTGCTTGCCTTCCTTACCTCTTTCAAGGCCTCATTTCCAAATGCAGTTGTATTCTGAAGCCTTGGGAGTGAGAACTTCAACATGTAAATGGGTAGGACACACTCCCTCCCCCTTCAGAGAGACACGCAAGCTCTAGATCTAGGATGGGCTTTTCCTAAAAGATGGAGAAGCTTCACATGAAGTGCAGAATCAAGAGACAGACTTCTGTGTGAGAAGCCTGAAGAAGGAAGGAGGCGTGTCTCAAATGCAGGAAGATAAAAATGCCCTAAGCATTGACATATGCAAATAGAAGTAAGCTTCTGTGAAAAGCGGCATGCCCCTGCCACTCCAAGCATTTCAGCCAAGTTAGCAAGACCTCAGAGTGCTTGGAAGAGAAATTTTGATGTACTAAATCAAAGGGTTGGAACTAAATAGGGCCTGTTCTGCTGGTCACTTAGTCCTTTATACCAATCTCCAAGTCATCTTTCTCAACTAGATGGATTGTAGGGAGAGCGGCTAATGACATTCAAAACAACAAAGTTACTAGTATTTGTCAACAGATCTCATAAACACACACACACATACACACACACACACACACACACACACACACACACACACACAGAATGCCAGAAGCAGAGCTTACCTGAAACACATGAAAGGACTTCTAGACCATGTGAAGAAGCCAAGCCTCTGAGAAGAAGATAGCTGTGTGTCTGTCGGGTCTGGAATTCAGCCTTCACAAAGGCTGTGGCAGGCAGAATAGCAGCAGCCCGAATGATGTCCTCAGCACCTGTGAGTGTGCTACTTTACAAAGCCAAAGAGGCTTCATAAATGGGAGTAAGGTTAAGGACCTTGACATGAGGAGATCATCCCAGATTATCTGGATGATCCAGTGTAATTGTATGAGTCCTCATGAGTAAAGACCCTTCCATGGCTGCAGTCAGAGAACCAGAGGTGGCAGGGGCTTGGCCACAAGGTGGGGAACACAGTCACACTCTGGAAGCTGGAAAACTGAAGTCCAGATGTGAGCACACCCTATCAACACTTTGATCTCAGGCCAGTGAGGCCCGCTCAGACTTCTGAACACCAGAACTCTGAGATAAATAAGTTTTGTTTTTAAGCTGTACTGATGGGACAATTGAGGCAGATAACAGACTGCTGGCTCCTGCCTAGCCCAGAGCACCCAGCAAGCATGCCCAGCTCTCCTGTCCTGCCTTGTCCTTCCAGACCGTGTATTGTGTTTCTGCATTGTAGGAAATGAGATTAGGTCCCAATCACTCAAGAACATTCCCAGGAATATGCAGCAGGTTAGAGAAAGTCTTAGGTCTGTACACTGGCTCCTCCAGCCCTCACTTGGTGGCCACTCACAGGGCAGCCAAAGCCAAACCCTCAAGCAGCAATAACAGTAGCTCTAAACAGCATTCCTGGTGATCCAGGCAGCAGGTGGCAATGACCAGGAACTCTATTCCAGGACTAGAGTGGCTCAAGATTTAAGACATCTCTGGGATTTGGGTATTCTTGTCAACCAAGGCCCCCAGAAACCCCACCACTTCTCACCACCACCCCAAATAGCACCATCTGGGCTTTCCAAACCTTGTTGACTCCAGGGTCAGCTTTACAGGAAGTCCTAGGGGATCCCACTTAGAAACACCCTGATGCTATCTTTATCTTGAAGTCCAAAATAATTTTAACATATTATATGTTTTGAGATAAGACTCACAGAACAAAATTGACCATTTTAGAATGAATAAGTCAATGGCATTTAATATACATTGTGTCTCAATATTGAGCAACAACTACCTCTACCTGTGTCCATTTTCATCACCCTAGAAGTAAACTGCATACGCATTAAACCATCATTCTCCATTTCCACGCTCCCTATCTTCCAGAAATCACTAATTGGCTCTTCTACTATACTTACATATTCTGGATACTGCAAAAAAAAAAAAAAATGGAATCAGAGAATATGTACTGTGCCTGGTTTCTTTCACTTAGCGTGTTTTTGAGCTTTACACAGCATAGCATGCCTCTGTGCCTTACCCTTTTATACTGTTGAATAATAGTCCTTTGTGCTCAATTTTTGAACAAGACATTCACATTTTTATTTTGTACTAGGTTCTGAAGCAATACAGCTGACTATAGGAGCCTTTGGCAGGTGCATGGAAGCTGAGCATGCTTGGCTGGACCACAACCTCCCTGCCTCTCCTCCTTCTATGCAGCCTCCAAAATGCAGCCAACATGTTCATCCTGTAAAACCTGCCCTTTCCAACTCCCTGTCTCCATGAGTAGCAGCCCTCACCCTCCACTCCACCATGTCTTAACCTCCAGCTACTGGGACCAGCCTTCTTCAGAAGCTAGGCTATAGCAAACCCCTCTCAGCCTGGAAGCTCCCCCTACTTCCCTCCTTCCTGTGGCACATGGATTCAAATCTGATAATTCTATGAGCCTAAGGTCCTCATCCTCCAAAATGAGGTGAATAGTGGAAGGGTCAGGAGCTGGGCAGTGAGGATGATACATGTGCTTCAAGGCTGACCTTCAGGAAGATGGACTAAGAAATTGATGAGTCAATTTACATTTCCACACTGACACTTCAGGGACTATAGACTCAACTTACAAGGAAACTTATGTACCCAATGAGATATAAGTCAGCACATTAAAGTAGTCCTGCCCTAGTCCAGCCTAATGACCACAAAATTAATTGTCAGAAATTGGAAAGGGCTTGAAATAAATATGGCTGGAATTGTGCTTGCTCAGACTAAGGACTTTGGCCAAGGAAATCAGGATGAACACAGGGCCACTGAGAGAAGCCTTCTGGACAGAACCAGTGGACAGGTTTCCATGTGGATCACTGAGTACTCTTTTATCACAGCCATCAGGAGATCATGTATCAGCATAGCCTAATGCCTCTTCCTGAGTCAAGATACTACAGAGTTGGAGGAAACCCCAGACATCCTGGAGTCCAGAGCTCATCCCCACAGGTTCTCCTCTTGGCAGCAGATGCCTCTGACACCAGAACCTCAAATATGAAAAGACGTGTCACAGCTCAGTCTTTGTGGCTGAGCCCGCACTTGTAGGCTGGATCTCCCCGCTGTCAAAACCAGCACCTGCCCTCCTTCCTTTCTTCCTTGCCCGCCTGGCCTGGGTGCCTACCTCTAAGGTCTGGCTCTAGCAGGATGGCCCTTTGCTATCTTGTCTCTGCCCCTCCACAGATTCCTGTCCACCAAGTTTCAAACACTCTGGTCTCCCCATCTAGACAAAAGCCCCTACCTTGATCTGGCTCACCTCATCTCTCCACCCACTCACCTCATCATCCCACTGACCTCATCTCTCCACCACCACACATACCTGCCCCTCAACCATGTCCTGCCTTCCAACCCTAAAGCCTGTTTTGCCATTTACAAAATGAGAGGTTTGATCCAGCTAACTGCTGTTACATCTAAATGAAAAATTTCACACACGTGCAGTCACATACACACACACACACACACACACACACACACACACACCACTTAGGCTTTGCCCTGAATAACTAAGTGCTTTCCATGGAAAACTCAGGAACAGGCCACGAGGATCCCAACGAAGCAGCGGGTGCATTCTCTCTTGTGCTTTTTTCCTTGCTGCTTTCACTGTCTTATGAACAAAAATAGCCTGGTCTGATTCCCTAAGGAATAAATAGAAAGGAAGCTGAGAGTCAAATTAGTGTCCACTTGTGTGAAATGAAAGGAAAAAGTAAAGAAAGGAACAAAACAGAAGTTGGAGACATCAGACCCACAGCTAACAAATGAGGATCCAGAAGTAGCCGAAGAGACTGGGGAAGTCAAGGCAGGAAGAAAGCCTTGCCCAAGGTCTGACCTCCTTACTGGGCTCCTTCTCACAAGCATTACAAACTATGCAGGAGACAGGCCAGTCCTCAGCTCTAAATTACAAAATTCTTTCTATTGAGGTACGTGGTGAGCTTATTCTTTTTTTTTTTTTTTTTTCTTGATCTTGTCATCACTTTTCTTCCTATTTTATCTATGTGGTGGCCAAGAAGCTACTGATTCAAGCACTATCTTTAGTGCTGAATCATGTCTGGCCTTCCAGAGAAGAAGAGGATGGAGAAGTATGTCTCAGGGTCCCTAAGGACTGGGACCCCCGCTGTCATCGCTGGGGTGGGAGTAGTGATGGGCAATGAGGAAGGTAGCTTCCATGTTTATACCTGTCAAGACTTCACTACTTAATTCTTTTTCAGTCAACATGCACTGTAGTTGGCTTAGGATTTTTCTTTTGTTCCATTTTGTCAACATGCATAGACATGGCAAGATGCACTATTCCCAGGATTACTCAAGGAAACAAACCAACCCAGGAAGACCAACGAGATCAACTTGTTGGCCATCTCCAGTATGTTAAACTATCACCTGGAACAGGTGTCAGCAAACGATGGCTTCTGAGCCAAGCCCAGCCTGTCATTTGTTTTTGTAATGTGCAAAGAAACCCTTTTTACATTTAAAAAAAAAATTTAAATCAGAAAAGAATTCTATTTCATGACATGTGAAAATTACATGAAATTCAAATTTCAGTATGCATAAATAAAGTTTTATTGGAACACAGCCATGCCCATCCATTTACATATTATCAATAGCTGCTTTTGCACGAAATAGGGAGACTCTAACTATAGGGTCCCAAAAGCTAAGAATATTTATACTCTGACCCTGTATAGAAAGTATGTCCACCTCAGCTTTGTATCTGTTATCTCATGTCTCGATGATTTAAGAAAATATAAAAACTGACAGAGTAGACAGGAAGAAAACCACTAAAAGCCTAACAGATCATGCTTCATTTTTCTTAATTTTTTTGTGTTACTAGAGATCAAACCTAGTTCAATCCTCAGTCTTTCTTTTTTTTAACTTAAAAAAAAATCTTTCACATATTAAATGTTATTTTAAAATAAACTGTGCTAATAAAAAATTTAAAGGACAAATAAATAAATAAATAAATAAAATCTTTCATTTATTTATTTATTTGGTACAGGATCTCACTACACAGCTCACACCTGTAGTGATCCTCCTGTCTCAATCTCCCCATCACTGGGATTACAGGCATGCTCCACCATACTCAGTTTTATTGGCTGACACAGCATGTTGTATTGTGGATCGAACCCAGGTCCTTGTGCCAGCCACATAGGTGCTTAGACTGCTGAGCTATCTCCCCAGCCCCAGTTCTTAGTCTTTTTGATTCTCCTGCAGCACCAACGGCAAAGCCCAAAGGAATTCCAATAAATTAGCCTAATATGTTTTGCTCTACCACAGTGAATATTTTAATATAGGAAACCTTTTCATTTCTCACTTACACTTTTCTTCCTATTTCATCTACATTGTGACTGAGAATTTACTAATTCAAAGATGTCCCATGGCTGGAGAAAGAGAGAGGGAAAATGCTGGGGGAGTCCTTAAAGCAGACAGGTACTGCAGGATGCAAGGGAAGCTTTGCTGGAGAGGGATCCAAGGGAAGCTTTGCCCCGGTGGAGCACTGAGAACCAGGGCTTTCTTTCCAGTACCAGTCAGCTGGATTGGTTCTCAGCTCCAGCTCCAATCTGCAGAACTGAGCCCTGTCTCTAGAAATCTAAGACAGCTCTGGTGCTCTGGATTGGAGGGATTCATTTCCCCCCAGTCTCCCTTGAAAATATGTTTGACTGCTTCGCAAGTCAGACTCAAGCAGCCGGGTGACATGCTGACATGTTTCAAAGTGCAGGGAGCTAGGACTAAGGCAGATGCATCCTCCAGCAAGGGGGCACTGCGAGTGCACTGGGGACTCTGGACAGTGAAGGATACAGGCAGAGAATCCCAGAATACACCACAGCTGGCAGGGAAAAGAGGGAATGCATCAGGAAAGGTTTGTTTTTCTAAAATGCCTGCCTCATACGGACTCGCAGTATCTAAGCCTATGAAAAAAGTCCTCAGTCGGGGGCAGCCCCGAGACCCCCAGCATAGCACATGCTCTGGCGCCACCCTGCAGATGCACCCAACAAGCAGCTCTGCAGCCATGTAGTCTGCATGCTGCGGGTGAGCTTTGGGGGAGCACCCAGCCATGCCCACAGGGTCCTCATACCACCCTCAGCTAGCAGGGTAGAGGGAAACCCAGTCTCCTCAGCAGTCTCTCTGTGTCCCATATATTGTCCCTTATCTGTCCCATCCATTTCAACTGTTCCTCCCTTTCCTCCCACCCAAGATCTTCCCTATTCCTTGGCTCCACCCCAGTAGCTTTCTGGTAGCAAGGTCATCCCAGTGGAACTGAGGGCTCTGAAAAGGACCAGGAGGGCACCCAGGAAAATTCTGCCTGATGGGACTCAGTCTTGTCCTCTGTGTCCTGCCTTCTTCACCGCTGCCACTCCGCCCTGTGCCCTCCCACAGGGAGCACTGTCCTCCAGGAACAGCTTTGGGTGCTGGAACAACAGGAACAAACAGGCAGTACCCGTCTGTGCCCTGCTGGAGACTGTGTCCCATTCTTTTCTTCATACAGCTAACATTTCCTGAGAAATCTGCTCTATGCCAGACATTGTTCCGGGTGCTGGGGACACATCTCTGCCCAGCTGGAGTTTGCATTCTAGGGAAACATTAAGTAAGTCATTATAATATAGACAGCTCAGGTAGGCAGAACTATTTTAGGCAGTCAAACAGGGCTAGGTCCTTGAAAAAAGTCAGTGCAGAGGAAAAGAACACACTACAACTGTGGCTGGAGGCGCATTCACTGAAGGCCAGGCCTCAAGATAAAGATGGAATGATTAGACCTACACACTTCCCCGAGGGATAAACAATAATGAACAATATTCTAAATAGGCATCAGTCACCTAGGTGGGGGACTAAGATCTCCTGACCCATCCCTTCCAAAATAGTCCTTGTTGTTTCTATCTACGCTTGTTATATGGCTTGCTTCCCCAGTGACTCAGTATTACTTCAGTGGCTATACTTGAAATCTTACTGGTTGATCATAGTTCTGTCTCACCTTATAGCCCTCTTGTGATTTTCTACCCATCTTGTGATTTTGCCCCATAAAACTTCTTTTGAGAAGTAGGCTCCTTGGCAAGCCACTTCCTGGGTCCCTTCTTGTCCCTCTTAGGCAGGAGCTGTCTTTCCCTCAATATAATTTCCTACTCTTAACCTGTATTGTTCTTTAGAATTCACCCTTTGATTTGGGGCATACCAGACATCTAGCAGGTTGGGAGTTCCAACCTGGAACCTGGTTGGGATATTTTCCTTGTCAGTTGGAGTTCCTATATCATTCTTATAACAATAACACACATTACTAGGGCCAGCCAAATAGCTGAGCAGATTAAAGCACCTGCTTAGGCAGACCCAGTGGCTAGGGTTTGATCCCCAGTGTACCATGCCAGACCCACCCCCACGGATGCTGAGATGAGGACTGAGACTGGGTGTGGTGGCACACACCTGTAATCCCAGCTCTTTGGGAGGCTGAACACAGGCGGATCATTATGAGTCTAATCTATGTAGCGAGACCCTGTAGACCCTTACTAAAAAATAAAAATAAAAATAACACACATTACTCATAACCAGTGGGTGGTGTTAGGTAGGATGAGGCCAGGTGTAAGGAAAGTACCTGACAGGACAGACCCAACCTGATCAGTCCCTCCCCAGCAGCCGCAGGAACTGAGGCCTGGCTGAGGAAGAGGACAGCGGAGGGATCAATCCAGGCAGAAACCCCTGAGATAGAGAACAAATGAATTCAGAACTAAAAGACAACCAACATGAGGGAAGGAGTAGATAAAGAGCAGCCCTTGGGCTGGAGAAATAGCTCAGTGGTCTAATTGCCTGCCTAGCAAGTGCAGGGACCAGAGTTCAGTCTCCAGTACCACATGCTGAATCAACCCTTTAACCTTAGGCATGCTATGCTGGCCACCAAAACCAGGAGTGGTGGTGCACATCTGTAATCCCAGTGCTGGGTAGGCTGAGACAGGAGGATCACTATGAGTCTGAGCTGTGTAGCAATAGGGCCGGAGAGATGGCTCAGTAGAATAAGTGCTTGCCTGGCAAGTACAAGGGCCTGAGTTCAATCCCGGGTTCTGCGGAATAAAAAAAAAACCAAAAAACTGCATAGTGAAACCCTGTATCCAAATAAATAAATTATTTAAAGAGCAGGGGATTCATGTGACCAAATACATGTTTACAAAGCAAAAGCTGGTGGCTAGGCAGAGAAAAAATGGCAGGGGCTGATGCTGAGAGCAGAAAGAGACTCGAACAGCTGCTCCAGGAGTTTGGAAGAAGGTGGGGATTTAGGGTCTGTTATAGTTTGTGTCTAGTTGTCCCCCCCCCAAAGCCTCATGCAGTCATGGGGTGGCTCCTAGAGTTTGTGATTGATTATTGTGGGTGTGGATGCTGTACCTGCCCTGGGTCAGGTAATTTGTATTACAAGTAAGGAGAGAGAAGCTAGCTAGCTGCCTGAGCTGCAGCCACTCCCTTTGCTCTCTCTTGCTGTTTGCCACTGCCATGAAAAGCTGCTCTCTGCCATGTACCTTTCTGCTGTGGAACCAGCTGAATATAGACTGAAACCTAAATAAGCCTTTCCTTCCTTCATTTTGGGTGTAGGTATTTGCCTCAGCAACAAGAGAAGAGTTAACTGAGACAGGTCCGATAAAGGATGTCACAGTGGAGAGGCTAGCAAGGACAGAGAGGCTCATAAGAGGTAGCCCCTCAGGGAGGAAGCTAACCATGATGGTTTGCTAGGGCTGCTGTACTGTCCAAGTCACTGTCTCAGTTCTGGAAGCTAGAAATCTAAACCAAATGGTTGGGTGGAGCTGAGTCCTCCTGAGCGCTGAAAGGAATCCAGTCTAGTCTCTCGCCTTGGTTTGTAGATGACCTCCTCCTCGAATATCTGTCTGTCTCCACACTCCCTGGTCTTCCTTCCTTCACACTGGGTTAGTGCCCACCTTCCTGGCCTCATTTTGACTCCATGACCTTTGCAAAAACCCTGTCCCTGTCCCATTCTGAGGCACTAGAGATTAGGATTTCAACATGGATTTGGAGGAAATAAAATTCAACTTGGAACCCTGCCCAAGAAAAGTCAGACAGGAACTGTGGGGGAGATTTAAGAATCTTCCAATATATTCAGAGAGACCTGGGTTAAAATCCTTGCCTTTGTATCCCTTTCAACTGGCGACTGTCTTTTTGAGGTAGTACTTTAGAGATGACCTCACAGGTCTGGGATGCCCAGATTCCCCAAAAATGAAAACTCTCAACCCCAACAGATAGTCATTCCTCCAGGGTATGTTAGCCAGAGACAGAACTAAAGAACCTGGCTAACTGTGAAGCAGAAACCAGCAAATTCTAATAGGGACATGGGTAATGCCAGGAGGGAACACAGGCAGGAGCCCATGTTCCTGGTGTTCCTGTCTTTTTCAAAAAACATCTACAACTTCTTCTGCCCTATTATTTATTGTCTTTTCCCAGAAATCCCCAAATCTGATTCATAGCCAGGTTCCTTGTTAAAATCCAGCTTCCCCACTCCCCTCCCCTTAGAAATGCTGGGGCTTGACTCCAGATTAATATTATTAATCCCTATCCCCGGTAACTCTGGTCTCCAGTGGCATTTGGAAGCTGCCACTCTGCAGGCCTCTCTTCTACTGGGCCTAAAGATAAACACACACCCAGGGCTGGGCAGAGCCCAGCGGTTGGGTCTGCAGGGAACTGGCACAATTCCTAGCCCTTGATTATCCCCTAAGTTGTCTAAGGCAGACTCTGATTTCCATTTCTATTCCTGCCTCTCAACTCTGATTACTTCAGCAAGTGCCTTTCAATTGCTCCATTCTTTTCTTTCATAAAGAAATGCCTCCAACTTCAATCTTCTGAGAAAAGATTATATATATATGCTATTTCCCATGTTCAGAAAGCTTTGTGTTTTCTATCACAAGGAAGGGTTTAGGAAAAGATTTTATTTGTCCTACTTTTGATTACTTTAAGTCAACAAAGACAGCCTCGTGGCACATTTTGATCAAAACTTCTCATTGTAGATGGAGGTAGCCACTGAGGGGTTAGACCTGAGCACTGCTTTGGGTGGGTCCCATGGGGAATGCCGTTGGGTCACTACTCCTCGGCGCGCAACTCCGCATGCTGAAGGCAGCTTAGGCACACACTGCAACTCTCCACCAGTGCGTGTGAGTCCAGGGCTGACCAGTGTGCTGGGAAAGCCAGACGCCCTCGGGGGTCCACGCTCCAGAAGCAGCTTCCACCCAAAAGCAACTGAGAAATGTACCGGCACCCTGTCTCGAAGTTAGAATCACTCCAAGCTGTGTTGTGCGCTGGATTGCACAGTCCCTGGATGATTGCGCTCCAGCTGCCCACAGCAGTAACGCACTCGCTAACACCCTTTATTTCTTCCTTCCCTTCTGTGTCTCGCTTTCCGAGGTTTCTTAGGATCACATCCCAGGGAAATTACTTGGGCTTCAATCCTTGTCTCAGGATCCTCTTCTAAAGGAACCCGAGTTATGAGGCACTAGCACAACCTGTTCCTCCTGTGCTGTATCACAGTGCTTACTCAAGAACACAAATCTAAGATTATATTACATTTTGAATTTTATTACAGAATATTTAGGGTAAAATATCACAGACTGAAAAAGGCTTTTTCGGGCCATGCGAAAACCAATCCTGAGTAGTCCTCTGGGACTTCAGACTAAGCTAGGCTTGAAGTTCAAATAAATTGTCAGCATCTGCAAACCCATTTCTGCCAACATAAACGATAGAAGAGTTTTTAGAGATAGGCTTATAAAATGGTGCAGTCACTTTGGAAAACAGCCTGGCAGTTCTCCCAAAGGTTACACTTAGAGTTGCCATATGACACGGCAATTCCATTCCTAGATCTATTTATCCAAGAGAATTGAAAATATATGTCCACACAAAACCTTGTACATGGATGTCTTAGCAGCAGAATCGCTAGAAGCCAAAAGAGTAGAAACAACCCAAATGCCCATTCCCTCAACTAATGGAGAAACAGTGTGCTTATCTATACAATGACATTATTCATCCCCTAAAAGAGGAGCAAAACACTAGCGCAGGCTACAATATGAACTTTAAAAACATACTAAATGAAAGAAACTAACACAAAGGCCCACTTATTGTAGGATTTCATCCACATGAAATATTCAGAATTGGCAGATTCACAGAGACAGAAAGTAATTAGCCATTGCCAGAGATGTATGAGAAATAACTTCTAGTAGATAGTATTCCTCAGAAAGAGATTAAAATTCCTAAATTTTTATTTAAGGGAGGTAAGTCTGAAGCCTAAGTGCCCACCTGGCAAGCGCAAGGACCCAGAGTTCAATCCCTGGTACCACATGCCATGCCAGCCCCACACCGAGCCAGCCACCAAAGCCAGATGTGGTGGTGCTACCTGTAATCCCAGCGCTAAGGAGGCTGAGACAGGAGGATCACTGCAAGTCTGAGCTGTGTAGTGAGACCCTGTACCAAATAAATAAATAAGAATTATGAAAAAAATGAGGCAGTGCTGGAGTTTGGGAGATAGCTTGGGGGTCTAAGCACTGACTGGCAAATGCAAGGACTCAGGTTTAATCCTCAGTACCACATGCATGCTGAGCCAGCCCTGGAAACCCAGGGCTGTGCCAGCTCCTGAAACTGGGCATAGTGGAGTACGCCTGTTGTCCCAGTGCTGGGGAGGCAGAGACATGAGAATCCCTACAAGTCTGACTTGCATAGCAAGACCCTAAACCAAATGAATAAATAAATAGTTAAAAAAATAAAATTAGGCAGTGGTGATAATTGTGTGACTTAGTGAGTGTACCAGACCACTATAGTGTGTCCTTGTGCAAGACTCACTTTGTTGTATATGAATTAAATCCCAACCAACTTGAGAGACAGAGACAAACAAAGAAGAGAGAAAGACAGAGATTGTCCAATTATGTTTATGTCTGGAGTCCCTAAGGAAAGTAATACTCTCCAACTTTCTAGCTTCCCTAAACGAGCTCTTCAACACCATGTCACAATCTCAGAAGGGAAACTGAAAGGCCAAATGCAGTAAAAGCTACAACCAAGCAGAGGATGGTCCTGAAGAGCAGCCAGGGGCACAGCAAAAGGGCCCAGAGCAACCTGGCTCTGGGTCCCAGTGCAGCTGCGAGCTGGCCCTCGGACCTCAGGAGGCTGCGCCTGGAGGCAGAGTTTTGTACATACTCAGTGAGATACACGCAGTTTAAATGTCTGCTGCAGCCAGGCAAAAGTAAGTCTTATTACAGCAACATCTGAAGGAGGATTTCCATTTATATGCATTCGAGGCAGCTGACTCTCCATAGCCACAGACCAGCTGGCTCAGATGTCCTTCTGGAACGCTCTACTATGCGATAAATGTCCCAGCTGAAACTGGGATTGAAATTTAATCCCAGTTGGGAGGGATTAAGAGTTAGGACCAGGTGAGGCCTTTAGAATATAATTGGGTCAAGAAGAGGGCTCTGCTCTCATGAAGGGACTAATCCATCTGTGAATTCACAGATTCACTGGTTCCAGAATTATCTTGAGAGTGGGTCCATTATACAAGTGGCTCTATGTTTTGTACATCCCCTGCTCCCCATGTGATGCCCTGTTCTGCCTTAAGACTTTACAGAGTCTCCAGCACCAAGAAGGTCTTCACTAGCAAGAATACCCTAGCTGGATGTGGATCCTTGACCCTGGGGCTCCCAGTCTTCAGGTCTATGAGCTTAGTAAACCCATATTCTTCATAAATTACCTAATCTCTGGTACCTGGTTACAGCAACAGACATTGGACTAAGATAACCTCTTTATCCCAGAGACTCTTAAGGTCACCAAAGAATTCTTTCAGAAGCACTGATATTCCCTGGAGCAGAACATAACATGCAGTTAAGTTCAACAGTTTGATATTTAACCAACTATGAAAGTCTTGAACAAAGACTAACATCACCCCCCTTTTATGGGAGAAAAACAGATTCTTAGAGAAAGTAATTAAGTAACTCAAGATCACACAAGTAGGAACTCATCTTACCAGATCTTGGGACCACATCTCTAGCCATGTACCTCTGAGGCAGAGAGCCTCAAAGAGGCCAGAATGAGGAATAAAAACAGGATCACACCAGAGCTACTTCCTATACTGGGAAGACAGAGAGGATAACTATCTGAGAAGGACCTTGGAAGGAACCCTAGAATAGAATGACCAACTATTCAAATGGAGACCAGAAATGGGGTATACAGATGAATGTCCATTTTGTATCTGTGTATTCAAAGTGGTTGGGATAGATATATAGTTACATTCTGTTAATGAATAGAATGATTTGTTCTAATGGTGTTTGTAAATAGGATCACAAGTCCGCATCTTGTACAGCAATTAACCACTAAGAAGAATATATGCAGTGTATTATTTGTTCAAAAATAAAAAAAAAATAAATAAATCAAATGGAGACCAGAGAGCTAGATGACTTCTATAATTCATGTAGCAGCCCTGTTCCACAAAGCATGTGTGCAGAAGACAGAGCTGGTTTGACCTGCTCAGGCACACAGCTGGTACATTAGAAAGGCAGAATCTGAACCCAGCCCTATACCTCCCCAAATCCTATGCTTTTTGTCCTGTGGTACCCACCTATAGACAACTCAAAACAAAACTGTTTGAGCTGGCGAGATAGCTCTGTGGCCTAAAGCATCTGCTTAGGCATCTTAGGCAAGCACACAGGGACTGTGGTTGGATCCCCAGAATCACATGCTGCACCAGCCCCACCCCCAGGGTGGGCAGAGCCAGCCTGCAAAAAAAAAAAAAAACTTACGTTCAAAAATCTCTGCGTTGAACTTACTCTGATGGGGCAGGACAGACCAAAATGTGGCCTGAAAAGTAGTGGTTGCTTCTTGACTTGCAGTTCCTTTACTCATAGCTATAAAATGGACATAAAACCCATTCTACAGGTCTGCTATGAGGAGTAATAAGCCTGGTTATGTAAAACACATGGCAGGTGGCTGGTGCACCACAGCCACCTAAACACTGGCTCTCTTCTCTTAGCTTGGCCAGGAGTCCAAGGTCAACAGCTTGTTTCTCCATTGTAAGTGAAAAGACAGACATGGGTAGCTACGGCACACAAAATTATAAGACAGGGTGGCCAGAGTCTTAAAGAACATCCTGCCCTATCCAGCGAGCAACAGTTTCATAAACTAAGGCTCAGAGAAGCCCATGCTCATCCAGCAAGTAGCTTTCATTCAGAGAAAGATCTATTTCATATTTCCAAGTTTTTCCCTAAACACAGAGGGTCAAAAGACAATTGCTCCTCCAACAATCCTCGGCAACTCTTTATGAAGACACTTCTCTGGCACAAAAGCTAAATTGCCTAAACATGGCTAACTCTTGGATAATGCTAGTTAATCCTGGCTAATGCTTAATTCTCGAAAGCATCTTTTCCCATCAATAAACTTTTTTGTGAGAAGCTCTCATTGGCCTTGTGTTTCTTATGGAAATGTGATTTGTACATACATCCTCCCCACATAAATATTTAGCTCATCATTGTGCAGTACAAATTCCCTGAAAATTAGGTGGAAATCAGCCTCAGCTGACAGAAGCATCTATCCTCATATGGGGGCGGGAAGGGGAATCATTATTATTTCAAACTTATTAAGCCCTGACAGTAAGTACTAGATGGATATGACAAATTCAGTAAGCATTGGAAGCAAGTGTACACCAACTGTTTGAGCTCAGATTGTTTTTGTAATTTCCACCCACCAGGAGGAAATAAAAGGCGGAGGAAAGAAAATGAGTTGGAAGTTGGTTCTCTTGATTATAAACTGTATCAGCAGGAGCAAATCTCTACGTTTTCCATCTATAAAATGGGTCTAAGCATACCTATTGTGTACTATAAAAAGTTTGTATCATAAAGATCAAATGAGATCACCCTGTACCAGGTTTCATTTCAACCAAACACATGAACCTCAGGACAGTGAGACATGAATTGATGGCTGACAGGTTGGCTACGGGGGTGTCCCATTTCCCCGTGCCATGAACACAATTTCTTTTGATCTCAACTATGTTTTATTTGAAGGCTGCAGATAACTCAGCCTGTACGACATAAAATTAAGCAGTAGATGGCAGGTCAGATGTGCCAGGGAAGAACACTTTCAGGAGCTGTTCTTGACAAAGACCAAGAGCATCAGCATAGAAATATCCCATCTCCCCACCTCTTGTGAGGGCTCTCTCTGAGGTATATGTTTTGCATTATTTTCCTAAGATCCTCCCTAGGATTAAACCATCCTGCTTGCTGGCTCAAGAATACATGTTGGTTCATTGCCTTTCTTTTCTCATTCAACTTGTGTGATCTTGAAGAGGTTCAGAGTATGCCATTCCTAACACACCACTGTGACATAAGGGTTATTTTGAATAAGAAAATGTAAGCATCGGATGACCTCTCTGCCATCACAATCAGTCTGAAAACAGAACATAAATTTCTTCATGAAGGTGTTTCCCACTCCTATGCCCGGAAGTGGTAACAACCTTAACATCAGAGACGAGAACACACAAGACACTGTCAACACACACAAACTTTACTAACCAGCCCATACTCGCCATTACTTTCTCCATATATTTGTCTGGTCATCATTTGAAGCTCCTAGAAACTCAAAGTCCTTTTCCTCTGCCTGGTCCCATCTCTAGAGATGAATTGCTCTTTGCTGAGTTACTAGGGAAGCCCAAACTCTGACCACCCCTGAGTTACTCATCCCTTGGTCTCCAAGCACACACTAATGGATGAATTCGTAAGCCCGTGTTTGTCTTCTCTTTGTTAAACGTCCTTTGCCAGGACATGCTTGAAAATTTAGGGAGTTGAAGGAGGGGTGAGTTTTCCTTCCCCTGCAATATCTACTTCCAAAATCAATTTCCTCTACTTGTACTCTTATCTCAGTACCTAAAGGAACTCAAACTAAGTCAAATAGAAGAAAGCTTCTCAGTGCTGTGCTTGAAACTTAGGATCAAACTAAGTATGATGTGGAAATAAAAACTGCTCCCCTTCCCCAAAGGCAGACCCCCTAACGCTCCAGCCCATAGGTGAACCAGGATACTGGACACTTCCTCTTTCTCTTTAATTTAGTGTGAAAAGGTGACCCTCCAATCTGTCTCATTCATCCTTGCTCCAACCCCAAGGATGGCTCCATGCATCCCATACACCCACACACCCACCCACACACACACACACACACACACACACACACACACATTTTCCCAAGTCAGAGACCTGCACACCTTTCTCTTCCTTGCTCCCTGCCAAGTTTCAGCCTTTCTCCAAGTCCTGCCAAGACCTCCTAAAGCTCTTCTCTCATTCCTTAGCTGCCGAACCAAGCAAAACCATCCTCATCTGTGTCTTGGACCTTTGCGGCAGCCTCCTCCCAGTTTTCCTACACCCACCTTGCCCCCACCACAACCTTTTCCATGCCACAGCTAGAGGAATTGTTCTTCTAACAGCTAGTAATAGCAACAACCAACATTTGGAGAGTGCTTACTCTGCACTAGGTACTATCTGATCCTATCGCTCCTTAAAATCTTCACTGGTGTCTCGTGGTCCTTAAAATAAAACCCTCAGTTCCTTTCTGGAGCCTCCAAGGGCCCTAAATGATGTGGTATTCTCTTTTGTCCACAGCTCCTTTTCTTCCTACTTTCCCTGCTGCATCTAAGTCTAAGTCCTCTATTTGAACAGTGGTGTAGGTCAACTTTCCATTTAATCCTTCCATGGAAGGATGACCTATGAATGTCATTCATACCTACTCCCCACCCAACCCTCATTCCTACCACTACCTCCCCAGACTCTACTCAAAAGCTTCCTTCTGAAGGACCTGAGATGAGTGTGAAAGGAAGCATTGTCCTGTCTATCCTCTTTCACAACCCAGAGGTTCTTTAGAGCAAGAACTCTTACCCACTACAGAAGCCTGCCACAGAGCCCAGCACACAGTAGGTGTTCAATAGATGTGCATTGAGTTAATTAAGGAGGCCAGCCAGTCTTAATCACAAATATTCAGGATGCTCCCTTCAAACCACCTCCCCCCAGGGAGCCCATGGTTGATTGGACAATTACTCCAGTGCTGGAACAAATCACCCACAGGCGCTCAATAAACTTATTCAATGAAGGCTGCCAACAAAAGAGCTGATTGCGCTGCTTTGACCCTGAAAGTAATTACATGCACCAGCATCCATCTGCCTGTTGGGTAGCCCGGAAGGGGGGCCTCACCTCAATGCAGCTCTATCTTCTAAATAAACTTAAAAGAGCACATGTTGTCATTTCCCTCAGGATCCCTGGATCATTGGGGCTTGGTAGAAATCAAACAGAGGCCAGGTGAAAGGTGTACTCTGTGCACTCTGTGTGTACTCTGTGTGTAGACTTCTTCCAGCCCAGGCAGGGCTCCCTTATTATCATCTCCATCAGAAACCAAACCCTGAGAGCCTGACTCCCTGAGAATCAGCAGGACAGCTTCCTCCTCTCCCTAGGGCCCCTAACTATGTCCTCTCTTCTCAACCCAACATCCTCAGTGCCTCACATCAGCCTCACTGGTCCCTGGCATTCTTTCTCCCACTTGGAAAAACGCATCAGCCACCCTTGTTGCTTCTGTCTCTTTGTCTATCCACCAACCCACCTATCCTTTCTTTCTGTAACCCTTACTAAATACATGCTAGAAGCAGGCAGTCACAGTTATGTTGACACTAGTGAATAAGAAAGCATGACCCAGACCTCAGAGAGCTCATAGTTGAGAAAGAGAAATAGATGGTAACTTAATATAGAGACACAAAAGTTGACGTTGCTTGCAAAGGAAACACATTTAGTGTTTGTTGAACCTTTGTCAGGACCTGAGGGAAAAAACATAGCCTGGGAGGGGAGTCATTGACCAGGAACTTAACTTCCCCTCAGTTTGACTGTATTTTAGACAGCTTTCTTCCCTATGAGAGTACCCTGGCCTGTTTCCTTAAAGCATTTACTTTGGAAATCTTGTAATCTAACTTTTTCAGGAAATAAAGTTCCTTTGAGAACGTCACTGTTCTCCCAGGCTCTTGGCAGTTTTACAACCCAGGAATGTCTTTCTCAAGGCCCTGAGCGCTATCCCTTTGCAATGTAGTCATCAATATAGACGATGCTCCTCTTCCCAGTCTCTGTGGGAGGGAGAGCCTCACTTCAGTAAGTGCCAACCAGCAAACACAGATGGCCTAACCACGTGGCCCAACCTCTCCCTTGGTGTCCTCTAGGACTTTTCCCCCAGCTCACCCAGAGCTGAAAAACTCACATGCCTCTTGTACCAGGAAACTGGAGTTAGGCAATGAACCACACCTTCCTTGCTTGCCAGAATGCCTTGTCCTCTGCACTTTGTCTTCAGCATTATACAAAAGTGAAGAAAAATGAATAAGGAGAAAATGTATCTAGCTACTTTTATGGATATAATTAAAACTTGCCAAACTTTAGTAAAGCCTGGGAAAGAAAACTGAAGGGTATGATAGGAGACTAATTCAGGTAGCAAGAAGATGGAGGGGGAGCTCTCTGAGAAGTAATGGCTGTGCTGGGAAAAATGTCCAGGCAGAAGAGCTATTATGCATAAAAACGTTCTCAGATCAAACACTCAGAAACACTGAGTTTCCATCCCCACAATGAACTATTAATTGGCACATGTGGCACTTTCTATCACTTACCAAAGCATAGCTCCAGCTATGCAGCCTCAGCTCCATAAATCTCCCTGAATCCCAGAGGCCCCTGTCCAAAGACCACAGCTCTTCATTTCCTCAGTCTTATGGTAAGGACTGCATTTAATCTGTTTCCTTTTTACCCCTACAACCTCATGGAAAACAGATGACATGCAAGTCTTCAGGACCTCTTCCTGGGCCACACACTACAAAATGCAGAGACAGAGGAAGGGGCCTTCTTGCAGAGGCAATTGGAAGCCACAATGATGCAAAGCCCTCATACAATCCAGAGTCTATTCATGCAGTCAAAGCACTGATGAGAGGAAAAAAAAAAAAAAAAAAGTCTGCTCTTTCCAATTGGACCAAAGAGCCAGCTATTTTGTCTTCTTCACTACCACAAAGACCTCAAGTAATCAGGATAATGCACAAGGTCAGTCTTCATTGAATTTATTTCTCAAACCAAAGACCTGCCTAGTGCCTGGCTGTCTCCTGGGACACTACTAGTGATGGGGGCCCCACTACTTCCAACACACAGTTGTCTATCCCCAATCTGGACCCACACACAGCCCATCCCCACCCTTGCTTCTTCCACCTCTCCTGAGAGTGAAGGCCCTCTGAATCAGCTTTGTGTTAGGGATGGAAGAGGGGTCTTGATGCTACTACACTGGGACTCCCCAGAAGGCCTAATTCTGCCTTGCTGCAAGATTCCCAGAGAAGCCCTTATCACAGAAGACTCATCAGGCAGGAGACACTCAATTCTTCAGTACCAACAGGACCTCTCCCTGGTCCACACATTACAGAACTAGAGGCCTCAAGGCTGGAGCAGAGTTTGGATAAACAACTGGTGGACACTCTACCTCCCTTAAAGCTCCCAAAGCCATATGTCAGCAGGAAAGGAGTGCTGGTTTCAGAGAACCTCCTCCAGCAGGAAAGAGGGATCTTCATGCATGGCCAAAATATGGCCTCACTCTCAAATCTTTGTGATCCAGTCACTGTCTTGACATGTGGGCATGATCAGAGAGGTCACAGTACCAGGAGGAGTGAAACTGCCCATCACCTCTGACCACTCTTTTCCAACCCTCTCTGCTGCCAGCCCTGAGCACAGAATTGTCTCAGTCAAACTTCTTCTGGGTTCTTGGGTCATACTCTCCAACCCAAGGCCAAACCTCTTGCTTTGTCTCATTCCCCAGTGTTCCTTCCTTCTTACCTAGGCCCAGGGCCTGCTTACACCTCTGAGCTCTGGGCAGAGGCCCAAACACCAATCTACCACCTTCTCCAAGTAAGGAGCTCCCTAAAGCCAGACCCAGAGCCCAGCAACATCTTGGCCTAGACTCTTGCTTCTGTGGTGAGCTCGGTCTACACCCAGTCAAGGGCAATGAGTTACTGTGGAGATAGGAGCAGAACTTTTTTTCCTTTAATTCAATTAAGCCACATGCTGACTGTGATACTTTCTCCACTATCTAAGGCAGCAGGTGCCTTTGCAATTACTTCCTCTCTGCTGAGGCTGCATGTTGCCTATGGTCTCTAGGAGAGAGAGATGAGGTTGTAGAATCACAGGACCCTGTGACAAAGAGACAGGCCAAGGAGACCAGAGAATTGACTGGGGAGTACCTAAGAAAAAGAAGCCAGAAATGCAAATAGTGTAAGACATCCTGAGGCACACTAAACCAAGGAATGGCTGAGACCTGCCTCTCAGCTGCCTGCAAAGGCCTGAAAAGCCAGGAGATATGCCTTGATGTGGGTTGCCCAAAACCAATCTAGAGATCCAGTTCATCCAAAGAATTATAAAACATTGCATTACCCATTTCTAAATCAAATTCCTAGCTTTTAAAATGGAAACTTATAATCTCTTGTATATATATATATATATATATATATATGATTTATTTATTGTTCTAATATTATAGTCAATGTATACAGATATTCTACTCCTGGGAATAAATAGTTCTGTTTGACTCAAAAAAAAAAAAAAATCTGGAGAAAGGGATTGGGGGGCATTTACTAGGGAGGAGCACAGTGAAGGAATGGGAGAAATGATGAGGCTGTGAGGAAAATGGACAAAGCCAGCGTTAGTGATGGGGGAGCTTATTTGGCTCACAGTTTGTAGAGGTTTCCGTCCATGATTGGCTGGGTCCAAGGCGGAATGGCGCATGGCAGAGGGACAGAGCAGAGAACAATCATTGTATACAGAAAACGGCAAAATCAAGCAAGGGCAAGACATATTATTTCTGTCCCTCATATTATACTGGGACTAGGATGGTGCCAAATCAATCAGTGGATTGAATTAGTAATCATCCACCCTTAATCCCAGCATTACACACTCTAGATATTCAGCCACCTCTGAAAAAGCCCTGCTTATGACATGAGGCTTTGGGGGAATATCTAGACCCAAACCATAACAAAGACTGTAGGGAACACACCTGAAAATATCCCCAAGGACAAGATGTCAGGTGTTGACTCACTATACCAGGCTGAATGGTGGCCCTCAAAAAGAGATGCCCATGTCCTAACCCATGGAACTTACAAATGTGTCCTTACTTTAAAAAAAGGCTCTTTATTAATATAATTAAAGACCTTCAAGTGAGATCATCCTGGATAGCCTGTTGGGCCTTAAATCCAATAGCAGAAAGTACACAGGGAAAAACAGAAAAGGCCACGAGAAAAGGGAGGACAAAAATTGGAGTGATGAGGGGCCAGGGAGATGACTCAGTAGAATAAGCGCTTGCCTGGCAAGCTCAAGGGCCTGAGTTCAATCCTCAGTTCCGCAAAAAAAAAAAAAAAAAAAAAAAAGGGGGGGGGGGCTGGTGAAATGGCTCAGTGGTCTAAAGCATCTACTTAGAACAAGCTTAGCAAAGCACAGGGACCACGGTTCAATCCCCCAGCACCACATGCCAGCCAGCCCCGCCCCCTGGTGGGCTGAGTTGGCCACACACACACACACAATAAATAAACTTTAAAAAAAAAAAATTGGAGTGATGCAGCACAAGCTAAGAAAGGCCAGGAACCACCAGGAGCTGGAAATAGAAGGGAGGGTTCTCCCTGTGAGCCTTCAAGGTAATGTGACGCCTTGACTCCAGACATCTGGCCTCTTGAACTGTGGAAGAATAAATCTTTAAGTCACCTGCTTCATGGTTCATTTGTTTCAGCAGCCACAGGACACTGATGAATCTACCAAACCCATCTGCTCCTGGTTAAGAGTTATTCTTGGAATCCTCAACTCCCCCACATTGCCAGCCTATGCCATCAAAGGCCAAGCCCACTCCAACAGTCAGAGAAAGACCTCAGACACAGAGATACTTGTGCTTGTGCTGAAGCCACTGGATTTATCTGTGGCAGCTTGTTACAGAAGCAATAAGAAACTAATGCATTTTACAGGTTTCAAGGTTGAAACTAACGCACAAGCTATAAGAAATGGGGTGGCTTCTAGTACCAGAAGCTTCTATGAACTCAATTTTCTTTCCTATGGTACAGCCTAGTGTTTTATGATGTTACAATTTAAATATCCTACATCTGAAAATTGAAATCTAAAAATGCTCCAAAATCTGAAACTGAGTGTCAACCTGTTGCTCCAGAGGTTTCAGATTCTTGAGACTTTGGGGATTTGGAGTTTTTAGATTAGGGATCTTTAACCATAAAGTCTATGCAAAAATCCCCAAATCCAAGAAACTCAGCAATCGGAAACAATTTGGGATCCCAAGCATTTTTGGATGCAGAGTAGTCAACTTGTAATGGCAGCTCTCTTTATTCCCCTTGTAGCACCATTCTCGCTTTCCCTATTACCTCTGTCTACCCCAATTCAGCATGCCAAGCTGTGTTGATACCATCCTGATTGTGGTCAAAGCTGCAGGGCTAGACCAAAGGAGAGGGGTCTGAAGGGCGTGGGGGCCTTCTCCATATTCCTAGGGCAGGAAGGAAAGGATCTTGGGCTGAGTGACCAAGAGACTTCCTCTCCCTTGAAGACCAAGAATAACTTTGGCTGGAGTCCCAAGCTATAGGGATGCCTGGAAGCACAAGCTGTTGGGAGCCGAGCTGGTGCTGTCCTACAAGGACCAGCTAGGAGCTTCTCCACGTCTCCCAAGTGCTACTTGGATCTGCGGGCTCCAGACACTATGAGAGGTGGCTTCAGCCCTGCCCCCACCCAAGGAGTCCCATGAGGAGGGGCTCTAGGGGCCATCGGTAACAGACATCACTATTCCCAGACCCGGTTCCTTGTGGGGACACTAGAAGCAGGCTGCCCGGAGCTCTGTGAATTCCAGGGACCATTGGAGAGGTGTATTAATGGCAGCAAGAGGCCCGGATGGGGCTAAAGCCAGACGATCTCCTTGCAGGCAAAATGTGGGTCTCATCTCAGGTGCTGAAGAGCCTCCAGGTTACATTAGTAACAAAACATTTTATGGGGAAGAAACAAAATGGGAGTAAATTTAAGTTAAGAATAAGCAGTTTTAGAGTTTTTGTATCATTAGCAAAATTAAATAGTTAAAAATCCAAACCAGCCATAGGAAGTCCTCCCTGTCCGGGCCACACTGTGTATTACAAGAGACGGGGGAATAAAAGGCCCTCTGTGCCAGCAAGCAGTACCCTCACAGAAGGAAGGACTGTTTCACACCCTCATTGGTGAAATCATTTCTGGTAATACTTCTGAATGGTCAGTAATAATCATTACTTTCCTGATTCATTCTTTAGTCTTCAAGCACTTAACAATTATAAAGGAGAAATTTCAATGTGGCATACATTGTTCAGGTTCCATTAACTATTGACTGTAGGAACCAAAATTTTCATTTACCAAACAAAAACATTACAACTCACAGTCCATGTTGTTGTCTTCAAGTTTAAGTAAAGCTGAGCACAGGAGTGCACACCTCTGGCTTAAGCTACTCGGGAGGATAAGGCAGGAGGACTGCAAGTTTGAGACTATCTGGGGCACTGTAGCTAGACTCAAAGGGAAG
>NW_004524613.1:14612725-14613677 GCF_000260255.1 Octodon degus
AGAGGGGAGGGGAGGGGAGGGGAGAGAAGGGAAGGGAAGGAAAGGAAAGAGAAGAGAAGGAGAAACAAAGAGAGGGGGAGGGAGAAAGGGAGGAAGGGAGGGAGGGAGGAAGAGAGGGAAAGAAAATTTTAAGTACATATAAGGCTTATAAGGCTGTGTGGACAGCTCAGCCATAGAACACTTTCCTGCTATGTGGCAGTCAAAGAAAGAAAGAAAAAAAAAAAAAAACAGAAATTTTAATCACAACATAAAAACTCCAAGTGGTCATATAGAATGACAGAAAATCACATCCAGTTTATTCACTGTTCAGCTGCTGTTTATTCACTATCAGACACTGTTCAAGAGCTTTCTACATATTACCTCACTTAATCTTCACCATAAGCATCACTGCTGATACTGGGTAGATGGTTCGATCCCAGAATACATAGTGCCGCGGGGCTTAGTGACCAAAGCAAGATGAATTGTTGGAAACTTACTTTCAAAATGAACACAAGTTCTGAGCCTACAGGTATAGACGGATGTCTGTATAATAAGGATCTCTTTCAATTAACCTCCATGTAAAATGCAATGTGTATTAAAAGAACAAATGAATAAAATATGCATATTATTAAAACTCTGCAAAACCACAACAATTTATATCTTAGATCAACTAAACATTGTACAACACAATATTTTACCATTGACATATTTGGAATTGCCAGTACACAGTGATAATAAAAAAAAAAGGACTGACTTTGTTGGATCCTGTTATTGCTTCAAATTCTCTAAAGATAATCCCTCCTTTATCAGATACAAAAGTTACATTCCTTGGTATATAGGTCTTGCTATACCTTGGTCTTAACAACCCAGCAGAAAAGTATAAAAATGAGGTATATAAAGTAAATCCATATTAATACGATGAGCTGTAAAAGGCTCAAGTCAATAACTTCTGAAGATAACCCACTAATATTAT
>NW_004524613.1:14619352-14621705 GCF_000260255.1 Octodon degus
GACTGACTGACTGACTGACTGACTGACTGACTGACTGACAGACAGACAGAAACTGGGGACTGAGCACCCAGGGCCTTCGCACTGAGCTATATCCCCAACCCTTCTTTAATTTTTTATTTTGAGACAGGGTCTGTAAGTTGCCCAGGATGACACTGAACTTGTGCTCCTCCTCCCTGTTTCCCAGAGTGTGACAGCTACAGGTGTGCACCACCACACTGGACAAGAGACTTGAATATCTGAAGATCTTGGTAAAGCTGAAGCACCCTGTAACTAATGCCCCATGGATACCAGGACACGACTGTATTTTGGAAGCTGGAAATGTAGTATAAATGTTACTAAAGTTAGCAGTGACAACAGTAAGAACTTAAAGCATTTGGTCACCACAACAGACTAGAAATACAAGGGAGAAAAAGGAAAGAAGAGGTTAATGTGATTGTGAACAACCTGTACAAAATACCACAGCCAAATTCAACAGTGCCAACACTGTGTTATCAAAATGGCACCTGTGAAGACAGCCAAGTGGTGTGGCCATGTTTCCCCATGCAGGCAGCCAGCTCCAGAGAAGCATCTGAGCTCACAGTCCTGGATAGGCAACTGTGCCACTGGGGAGAAATGACCTCTACATTCCCCAGCCCCCTGGAAACCCAGCAGCCCCTGCTCCCTCTCCCAGAGCCAGGTTTCCTAAGGATTGCTGGCAGAGAAAAGAAATGCAAGCGATGGCAGCCATACAGCTGTCCACAGAGATGCCCACTGGTACCCTTGAGCTAGGAAAGAGATGTGGAAAAATCTATGAACCCTCCCAATACAGGCAGGTAATCAAAAGAATAAAGCTTCTCTTTGCAAAAGCACATTTGGTGAACACATAGGGTTTAGGCTGGCTGCTTCCAGGTTTCCCCTTGTCTTGTACTTATTTAATATGTAGCTCCTACAATCACTCTTCTCCACCCACTCATGCATAATGTGTAGACACAGCTAGTTTGCTAGGATGGGGTATGAAGAAGCTGCCACCAAAAGGAACAGCACTAGAAACCCCAGGCTATGTTGATCCTGGGAACATATTGACAATTCTAGACAGAACTCCTCCTATAGGGTCATGCAGGCCCCTCCATCCAGGGCTAGAATGGTCTTGCAACCTCTGCTTGCACAAATGCAAAGACAGGACACTCGCTGATGCTTGAAAGAACATGTGAGCCTTGTAGAAGCTCCACAGCTAACCCCTGCTTGCTCCACCTGTCTCCACACTTGAGCCACAGATGCAGCTAAGCCTGCCTTTCAGATACTGTCTTCAGTGAAATCCCATAATACGACCCCTCTTCCCCAATCGAAATTAACCCCCATGTTGCCCTGGCCCTTGTTTATAACATGAGCAGCTATCTGTGTTCAGCTTGCTTTATTACTGTCTCCTCCACTTAATTACAAGCTCCTTAAAAGGCATAGAGTTGTCCCCCAGTACCTGACCTAAATAGACAAAATCCTTTTGTTAAAAAATGGAATTCTTAGCATTCCTTTTCTCTTTCTTTTGCTTTTAAATTTGAAGATAAAAATCATTCCTTTATTAAAAATACGGTCAACATAAAGAGCTCTTCCTTTATATATCCTTTAATAAACTCCACGACAATGAGAAAAAAAATAAATAGAAATAAATAAAATAAAATAAAAAATGGAATTCTTTAACAATATCTACTGAACTCCCTCTGTCCTCTAACTGCTCTCAGAGCATCAGCCAAGCCTCCAAAGGCCTCACCCCAGACATAGTTCTTAGCTTTTCCAAACCCACAGGGGTGGGGCTCAAAGCAATGGTTTTGGCATCTTAGGTCAACTTCCTTATCCAATCCTCTATCCCTGCAGTTCTCATACATGGTCATGAATCATGGTCATGGTCACGGTCATGGTCTCATCCCATCCTTTACCCTTCAGTTCTCACACATGGTCACGAAGTCCTCTGTAGGACTTAAAATCAATTGCAGGATCCTTCTTCCCTGGCTCAAATTCAGTGAGCCTGGGAAGGCTTAAGAGTTTGCTCTTCTAAAACATTGCCAGGGCTGCTGATATCTTTAATCCTGAAACCACATGTTGAAAACCTTGGTGGCAAGTGTTTCACTGAAAATATTCTTCGAAGCACATTCCTAGGCATAGGGATGGTTTTCATATGGGGCAGGAGGGTCATAGAAAACTTGAGTAATTGTCTGCCTTCTCTTACCACGTAAGACGTCCACAGCTATGTCAAGCATCATCCAGGGCCCTAGGCTGGGGAGATAGCTCAGTGGTTTAAGTACCTGCCTGGGAAGCACAAGGTCCTGAGTTTAAATGCTGGTACAAAAAAAAAAAAAAAAAGAAAGAAAGAAAGAAAGAA
>NW_004524613.1:14621805-14626784 GCF_000260255.1 Octodon degus
TGTCTGCCTTCTCTTACCACGTAAGACGTCCACAGCTATGTCAAGCATCATCCAGGGCCCTAGGCTGGGGAGATAGCTCAGTGGTTTAAGTACCTACCTGGGAAGCACAAGGTCCTGAGTTTAAATGCTAGAACAAAAAAAAAAAAAAAAAAAAGGAAAGAAAAGAAAAAAAGAAATCATCCAGGGCCCTGTTCTTGCAGGCATGTGCAAAGAGGCTCCAAGCCCATAGAACACACCATCTCCACTCCTTCTTTGTCTTACCTCTGCCTATACAAAATGCTCACCCCTTACCAAATTAAACTGTTTGGTCTTCAGCTATTTCTTGGACTGAGTAACATCCCACCTCCTACCCAGGATTGCCAGATAAAATACAGGATGCACAGTTCAATTTGAATTTCACATAAATAATGAATAATTTTTTTAGTGCGTCTCATTCCAAGATAGTTATTTTTATTTGCTAACTCTGGCAACTCTACATTTCTACCCACAAGGGCTCCAGGTGCTTGAGCCAAACTCCTGCCAACATGCAGGCAGGCAGCTAAGCCTCTATCTCAGCTGAAGCTCAGTCCTCTACCTCACAAAAACCATTCTAGCCAAAGTCAAGAGCAGAAAGAGCCTCAGGGAGTGCACTGTACCCGAGCTGCATGAGAGCTGGCCTTACAGCTAGTCCAAAGCTTGCCCTTGTCAGGAAGTGACCTATCACACAGGCTGTCCAGCAGGAAGAAGCAGATTGAAACCGATGCATGCTGGAGTTCACTTGCTCAGCCATTCACAACCACGCATAAGGAAAAGTTAGAACCACGGCAGAAACCCACTGCTGATTCCCATGCTGGGACTTCTCCATCATTTCAAGAGCCAGCTGCTAAAAGGTAACCCCAAGACCCTAGCGCAGGTGCTAAGTGCTAGAAACACCTCCCTCAGAAACTCTTTTCATAGCCAACTCCAAATACCATGCGGAGAAGCATCCTATGTATTTCATGTTATCACCATTAGAAATCCTCTTGCCTAAACAGAGACCAGAGAGGAAGGCATCTTATCCTTTCAAGTTGACAGCCGCACTGGACAAGACTTTCAGTCTAATGTCCTCTACTCAGACCTCATCCCACTCGACTGAGACACCATCTAACCAAAAGAAACTACTGGAAATGCACAGTCAAGTAAGTAGTTCAGGGCTCTGACACTCATTGTAATATGCTCTGAAATGCTGGTGGAAACATTGGTGTACGCCTAAGAGTTGTAAATTTTAAAAGAAAAATAAAAGATGGTCAGTTTAATCAGTGATTCTTTTTAAACTATTTGAATGTCATGAACAGGACACTAAATTGTACCTAAGGATTTGTATTACATTAAATCTTGTTCTAAATTGTATTTGTTTAATAAATGACTAGTTAATATCAGTGCATGTTATTTAATAAAGTTATATTTTTGTAGGAAAAAATTAAAGAGCAAACATAAAAAACCATAGAGGCACCTCATTTTTCTCCCACAACACTAGCAACAATGAGAACTTCTAACATCAAGCACTGGAGAGGTTATCTGTTATGGCTTGTAACTAGATGTCCTTCCAAAGCCTTATGCACTCAAAGGTGGGGCTTTTCAGAGGCAGCTGGTTATAGGGCATGTGATCCTGATATTAAGGGTGCATGGTTTCTAAATTAGTTCATTGGTTGGCTAAGCATAGTTCTGGGTGTTGATAATGAGAAGCTCCTTGCCTCCCCCCAGTATGGGTGGCACCACCCAAAATGCAGGTAGTCGGGAAGGGATGAAAGCAAGAGGCAGCGGCGGCTGCTGCTGCTGCTGCTGCTGCTCCTGCTTGCTGCTTCCTGCTTTGTTGCCTTCTGCCTACCGTGCCACACCATGGACTGTTTTTCCTCTGCAGTGCCCCTCTGCCATGCTACCTACTTGGGAGCCAACCGACTACGGACTGAAGCCTCTTACAAACTATGAGCTGAAATGAACTTTTCACTCTTTAGTTTGTGGTATTGGTTGCTTTATCTCAGCAATGAGAAAAGTAACTAAGACAATATGAAAACACTGTATTCCTCTTTGCTGATGGTGGGAATATACACAGAAATCACGAGAGCAGCCTACTTAGGCAGGCACAGGGACCGGGTTTGATCCCCAGCATACTGTGCCAGCCCCAACCCCAGGGGACACTGAGACAGCAAATGAGACTGGGTATGGTGGCACACTCCTGTAATCCCAGTGCTTGAGAGACTGAAAACAGGAGGATCACTATGAGTCCAATCTGTGTAGTGAGACCCTGTGGACCCTGTACTAAATACAAAAAATAAAAAGAACACGAGAGCAACTTGGGAGAGCAATTGGTAATGCCTAGTAAAATTGAAAGCACACATACTATGCAAGCTAATAGTTCCACTCCCGGTGTCCCCACAGGAAGTCTCCCAGAAGAACCCAGTGAGGTTCAGGGCAAAGATGTTGACTGCAGACTTGTTTGTCCTGGTAAAAAATCAGAAATCGTCAAAATATGCAACAAGATGGAAATGAGAAACAAAACATGGTCTATCCGCATGACAGAATACCTTGCAGCGGATGGAATGAATAGATTAGAGCTAAATGTGTCAACAAGAATAGAGGTCAAAAGTGGCCTTATGGGGAAAACCAAAATGTAAAGGAATGCAGAGCAAATCTATAAATGTTAAAGGCATTCGCACAAACAATACTATGTACTTATTATTTGTCATATATATGCATGTGTATAAAATAAATGATTTCCAAAAAAATGTTTTAAAAGGCACAGCTGTTCACGAAAGTCATGATAATACAAACTCTAGAAAGGGGTAACGATTAAAATTTTAGAGTGTCAATCAAAGACTATATCATCTATAATGTTTTATCTCTTTTATACAGGGTATCATGAAAGTAAAAATAACATTTTCATAGTCCTCACCCCAAGGGTGGACATGTCAATTTGTTACTTTTGTATTTTTCTTTTGTTTTAACTACTTTTTTAAAAGACTGAGAAGCTATTCTGAGGTTCTGACCTCTGAGGCCACCAGAGGCTACATGACTAACCAAATGGTGTTTCTCAGATTTCAATAATTCATGGACTGAGGAGAGGCGCAAGTGTGCGAAACACGCCATCCTTCTGGGAGTGCGAAAGAGCGCATCCAACAAGCTAAAACTTCACTCTCGTGTTCATTTCAGCAGCACGTACACTAAAACTTCACTCCCTCCATCCTTGCTAGGGATGACCCTGGGTTTGAACAAAAAGGGAGAGGGCTTAATGCACTGCACACACGTCTTAATCTACTTTAGAGAGGTGGAAAGGAAGTCATCTATTTTAATAATTCACCAGAATCTCAACGTGACAGATGAAGAACCTTCCAGAGGCATGGCTAACAGTCCAGCAACTCTGGCCAGTTTGAGGAGAGAGCTCAGCACAAGAATACCTTCATCCTAAGAGTAGGAAGGAGGACAACATTCTTTGTGATTACGAGAGATAAGATCCAAGTGTTTGGCAAGTCGCGTGCAAATCCTATGAAGACGTGCATCTTCTCAATGGAAGAGTACGCTCTTAGCACGTACAAGGCCCTGGATTCAGTATCTAATATGGGCATGGAAATGTGGATCCTTTAGCAGGCTGGGGGAAAGGGAAAGTGGGCTGAGGTTACTGAAATGCTGCATTTCTATCAAGATGCCAGATGTTGTACGCACTACTGGTCCCAGTCAACACTTTGGATAGCAAATCTCTACACTGCTCATTGTCCACTGCCACTTGGTCTTTCTGCTTCTTCACCTTACTTATAAATAAAAGCACAAATATTGATGCTATCTGAGAGCATCAGTTTCAGGGGAACCTGGCCTACCCAACTTGTCTGTCACAGAGCTAGCAGCTAGGGGATTGAAGCATCCTTCCTCAAAGGTCATGGGTTTTGTGAAGCAAATGAAAGAGAAAGGCTTAAAACAAAAAGCATGGCTAGGGTCACAACCCAGCCCAGCTTTCAGGATTTCTCAGACTCAGGATTCACACATAATGCTCAAATGGGAAAAGTCTCAGGCAAACTGGACCATGCAGGTTGCCCTAGCAAAACTCAGCTTGGAAGTCTAATCCGTGGTGATAGAAATGAGAATGTGATTCTTCTCTGGGAAGGGCAGAGGATGGGGAAACTGACTGGAAAAATGCCAGAAATTGCTGACATTGTCAGACCACAGACCACACTTCCTATGGGGGAATGTATATGTTGGTCACAGAGGTATACACAGTGGCTCGAACTTATCACACTTAGGATCTGTGCATTTTATGTATGTAAGTTATATCTCAATGAAAATGTCTAAAACAAATCCAGCCTAGCCCACCAGCTTCCCTACACTCTAATTTTTTCCCATAATTTTATTGAGAAACAAAGAGCAATGAGACAATTTCAAATCAAATTGGTAGGACAGTTTCAATAATTAACACATTGCATACATTCTTCCTAGTAGTTATTTGCTGTACAAGATGCAGACATGATATCCTATTTACAAACACTATTACAACAAATCCCTCTATTCATTAAGAGAATGTAACTGTATATCTATTCTAACTATTATGAATACACAGATACAAAATGGATATTCATCTGTATCCCCTTTTTTGTTTAGATCCGTTATTTGAATATGATAAGTGTGTTAACTCAGCAAAATATTCTAAAAGAGTCCAGTAGTCCATAATAGTACGGGGTCTTCTGCTTCACTGGCAATGTCAGAAATTGTTGACCTGTGTCCCCTACAGCTCAACATAACAGCATGGCTTTACTTCTTCTATTTCATTTTTATACTTTTCTGCTGGATGGTTAAGACCAAGATAAAGCAAGACCTATGCAACAAAATTTGTAGCTTTTGGGTCTGATAAGGTCAGTGAAATTCCCTCAGGATTTATCCTGAGATCCTGTACCTCAGATTGTAGAACCTTTGTCAAGGTCAGCCATGTGGATGAGTCACGGCCATTGCTTGGCCAATGTGCTATCTGTGAAAGC
>NW_004524613.1:14628203-14659571 GCF_000260255.1 Octodon degus
GGATGGCTAGAGATGTGGAGCATTTTTTGATATATTTATTTGCTTCTTTAATTTCATCCTCTGAGAAGTATGTGTTCATCTCAGATGCCCATTTCTGGACTGGGTCTTTAAATTTTGGGGCCCTAATGTTCTTTAGTTCTTTATAAATTCTAGAGAGCAGACCTTTGTCTGAGTACCTATTTACCATGATTTTTTCCAAATTTGTGGGTTGTCTTTTCACTTTGTTGGTAATTTCTTTTGACGTGCAAAAACTTCTCAGTAAGAGCAGGTCCCAGCTGTTAATTTTTTCAAATGTTTCACGTGCAATTTGATTTTTGTTCATGAACTCTTTGCCTACCCCTATGACTAGACTCTAATTTAAATGTTAGCATCACTGGCCTGTAGGCAATTGTAGAGAAGATGAATCTAAATCTAAATATGTAGTCCAAGGGCACATCCTTTTCACATGCCGTTGCCACACCCCAGGAACCATGGTTCTTCTGAGAAACTTCAATTTGCCCCACTTAATCATGCTCCCTTCTTTACAGGGAGAAGTCTAACTATGAGGTGGCCAGAGGGGTGAAGGTTTCCCTCTCTCTTCATAGCAGTCATGTTAGAAAGGTAGTGTAACTATGGAGAGGCTGTGTAGAAGACGGAAATGTCATCAAACCCTGTCATTGGAACTGTCCACTAAGGCTGTCCCTCCCAGCTCTGCTTCCTCGATGGCCACTCCTTCCCCTCACTCTGGGAACAGCAGCCAGAGGCCACAGACCTCAGCATGCCACACATCCACCAGAGACACAACAGAGCACCCAGCTTCTGACATAGCAGGGATGGGAAGGGCCAGGGGCATGAATTTCTAACAAGGTTGATGTGATGCTGCTGGCTCAGAGACCACACTTTGAGAACTGTCAAGACAGACTCTCAACACATACTTGCTAAGTAGATAAATAGCCAGCTCTAGAAGTAGAGACCTGCTGGGACTCTTGTCCTGATTTTGCAGCTCTCTTACTGGGAGATGTTAGGCCCATCTTATTCATTTGTAAAGGAGGACAATAGTGAACTCAGAACCATGGGATATATCCAAAGAAGTTTTCTTGAGAACCCTTTGGAACCTACCACTGAGTGGAAGCCCTCCAAATCCATGCCCCGCTCCCCAAATGCATGGAGATTTAGCTCCCTCTGGACTCCTCTGGATGGCCATAATCACTCGGGAATCTTAAAAAGCAAACTGCACTGTGTGAGACAGCAAGTACACTCTCAACATGTTCAAGGGTTCAGACCCTGTGTGCCACTCTAGAACTTCTGAGAGGAGTGAGACAGTCCCCCCAGGCTGGTGGGACACAGATATGGTGGTCAATATAGGGACAGAATACAAGGTTCAAAGTCACCAGCTCTGCTAGGTAAGATTCCTGTTGGAGCACTGAAGGATAAGCAAGAGTCTCTCTGGTGTGCAAGGCCTTGGGCCTCCCAGAATGGCCCATAATATCCCAGCTCAGGGACTCACCCTCTTCTTCAGAGTGTAGATGTGTACATACAGCAGATGCTCAAAAATGTATAATTACTGACTTAATAAATCTGATTCCTGCACTGCCTCCTGGGAACAGTGTCTGGTCTGACCAAAGCCTGAGAAATTAAAAAGAACATTCAATAACCTGCCCTGCTCTAAGGAACAAGACCAATATTTGTTTACACAGCAATGCACTCATCTGCCTCCTGTGGGCCAATGGAGAATTCAATAGTTAGAGCAGAATTAATAGAGAAAAGGCTCCCTACTCATGTAAAGATTTGCTTCCATTGTAGCCAACATCTGGTTGCCCCTGCCCCCACTGAGGCCACTCCCGGGCCACTGGCCCTGATCATTGTCTCCTTGGGTCCCAAAGAGTTCATGCATAATAAAATTCCTAAACCTCATTCTTGATGAACCTTGGAAAGAAATGGAAGAGATGTCTTTTGGAATCAAGCAGACTGAGCAGTGGCATTTATGACCTCTGAGACCCAAGTCAGTTATTTCATACACTGGTCTCAGCTTTTCCATCTGTGAAATGATGAAAAGCTGGGTACCCCTCAAGACAGCTGGGAAAATTAAAAGAAGGCAGGTTTAGTAAAGAGCCTGGCTCCAGTTTACAGCCGTTGTCACTGCCTCTGTCTCTCCGCTCTGCCATATGAAGAGTTGAGGTGACTCAACAGGAGCCTTCTTTGGGTTCCCTTCCTGCCCTCTCCCTGCTGCCCTTCTATAAGGCCCAGCAAGCACTGGGAAGCAGGCGTGCAGAGGTCTAAGTCCTCTGAGTTCTTCTTGCCATGACTCAGCCTTGGGCAGAGAGCTTGGAAATATCACAAGCAGAGCCTGTTCCGTGACATTTCACATCAAGAGCAACTCACGCACTTCTCTCCTCAGCTGCATCTGGGCAGTGTCCACCGCTCAGGGGCTTTGTGGCTGGCCCTGTCCTTCCTCACCTCTCTCAGGGGACAGCACTGCACAGATCACATCGCATACTTGATCTTATTTCCTCTGCTCACCAACCCTGCCAAGGAAGAAATGAATGTTCAGGCCATATCAATGGCCCAAGATGACCCAGTGGGTAAACGGCAGAGCTGGGATTTGAACTAGGACTCCTTGGTTTATAAGCCTCGCTTCTTGTCACTTGTTAATGGTGCAAATAGGAACAAGGTATATCTCTGCTCTTTTGGCCATCAGACCCATCCTCAACATCAGATGAGAGCCAGGCCAGCCCCTGAATAATGCTGATGCCTCAGCATCCACTGGTTGTGCAGTCCAGCTGGTGGGGAGGCCAGAACACCCTACACTGAAATACATCCCCAGACAACGCTGTTGAAGCTTCCCCAGATAGGTTCCTGGACCAACTACCACAGGACAGCTCCTCTGGTCACTGTCCCTGGGACATCTGTGTTTCACCAGGCTCAGCTCTGTGGCTGATTGGCAGACAGAACTGGACTGACATCCCAAGCAGACCGCCAGCATGAATGTCACCAGCAAAGTCACCAAGAACAGAATCCAGCACCCTGGTCCTTGCCTCCGGATGTCCTCTAGCCTGACACAACTTCCTCCACTCCATTCTCTTCCAGACTTCTGCCTGTGCTCTCTGGAAAACTCATTTCCACATCCAACCACTTCTCCCAATGGTCAGCATCTCTGTCTCAGCCAAATCTCTCCAGCACCCAGAACCCCAGATCCCTTGCAGTTCACTCCAGATAGAGCTTCTCCACCCGCTGCATACACCTTAAGGTCCAAATGTGCAGGGACATCCTCTTTGCTCCTGGATATGGCGCGCATACTTCACATCAAGTCATCTCTTACACCCTCCTGCTCCTCGTCCTCCTTCTGAAGACTGCCCCTACTGCCTGGGGCTCAATTTCTTTCTCCACCCTAACTCAGTCCTGGAGCCTCTGGAACAGGGATTCTCAACCTCAACACTATGAGCCATACCATTCTTTATGGAGAAGGCTGCCTTACATCCTGTAGGATGTTTAGCAGCTTCCCCAGCCTCTACCCTTTATATGCCAGCACCACCACATATCCTCAGTGCGACAACCAAAAATGTTTCCAGGCACTGTGCAACGTCCTGCAGAGAAACAAAAGGCCCCTGGTTGAAAGGAAACTGGTCTAGAACCTCAACATCCAGAGACTCCAGATGCAGTACCCCCAATGTCCACTAGGCTGCATCCTTCTCTTAGTACAGCTGTCTGTCTGCCTTCTGCCCTGCCCAGTGCCACCCAGGAAGTAGATTTCCAGAAGGGCAAGTCTGATTTCAGGCCCACCGATTCCAGGCCCAAGGTTTAATTCACTCCACGTGACCATCTCCCAGGGTGTTCCCCTCCTAGCACCAATGGCAACCAATCTGGGGGGGGGGTGTTATTTATTTATTTATTTTTCATGTATTTAGGACAGAGTCTACAGGGTCTCACTACATAGATCGTATTCGTAGTGATGCTCCTGTTTTCAGCCTCCCAAGCACTGGGATTACAGGCGTGCGCCACCAGCCCAATCTCAGTTGCCGGCTCAGCGCGCCGCTGGAGTGGGGCCAGCAATGGTAAACCAGAGATCGAACCCCAAGTGCTGCGCTCTGCCAAAGCAGGCGCTTTGGTTTGTCCAATCTGTCACCGAATTATTTGTTAACATTTCTTCCCATTGTCCAGGGTCTTCTCTGCATCTTTTCCTGGGATATAAACTCTTTGAAGGGAAGAACTTCACTTCTTTCCTCACTGTGCCATCCTTTACCTAAATAGGAATGCACTCGAGTGAAATAAATCATACAGGTGCTTATGCATCCCATTGTTTCTCTGGTGTGAGAAACCAAAAGATAACAACCAAAATGTATAACAGATATTGTGAAACAAAAAAAAAGTGTTCTCATGGGTAGGGGAACGATGGAGACGGGGAGGAGGGAAGGGAAGAAGGGAAAAGAACAAAAGAGCCTAGGAGGAAAAATAGAAATCTTCTGTAAATAAGGACGGGAAGAGAGGTTGAAGGGAGGAGAGGGCATTGCAGAAAGAAGAGTCAAGATATATGAGACACGGGGGCAAGCTCCGTGTGATGAATGTGGTCATTGTGTATATCTGAAAAGCACCAATAAAATTAATTTTTAAAAAGGAAAACAAGTATGGATGGAAGGAGCAGGGAAGAGAGAAAAGAAAATCTTGCCAGAAGGGAACATTTTGCAAGAGAGGGAGGAACAGTACTGATTAGATGAAGCAACAAAAGTCAAGCGCAACATCTGTGCCATGGGATTCCCACATCTACTAAAATATGTATCTATATTCACCGACATGGAAATATCCCTAATAAAATCGACTATTTATACACCCATCTGTGTCTTTATGCCCAAAGAAATGCTCACCAAATGGCCAAGGATTTTTTATCACTGAATGCTGAGATTTCAGGAGAATTTTGCTTGCTTTTTTTTTTTAACTTCAATTTTCCACAATGGGAAGTATTAAATTTCTGACCAGAAAAATGTATAAACCATGTTTTCAAAGAACATATATATATTTAGTTAGAAAAATTCTCATGATAAAATGCTAGGTGGGAAGTTTAAAACACAAAGAAGACATATATCCCAAGTGAATAAAAGGTTGAAGTATGTATGGAAAATGGTAACCAAAAAGCCAGGAGGAAATCTATCATACCAACAGGTTCTGGGGGTAGAGAGAAGAGGTAAGACCACAGGACCATTTCTCCATTGCCTTTTGTTTCTTTTTCCAAATCCTCTGGTGCAGCACTGTCCGATATGGCAGAAAACAGCCACTAGCCACACAGGTCTACTGACACTTGAAACTGAAATGACAGCGGGCCAGAAATTTTTCTTATTTTAACAACTGAAATTTACTTGAAATTGTTTCATGCACCCAGTGGCTACCTAGTGGCTATAGCAGCCATTCTAGTGTGAATAAATATTTTTACACTTAGAAAGAAAAATGAAGCACAGAACACAATGTAGTTATTTATTATTGTATATGAAGCGAAAATCCAAATGCTTCCCAAAGACTGGCCCAGTTCTAGCCCAGTACAGGGTTCTGCATGTGTTTCTGATAAGATCTGAATGGCCCATCCAAACTTTCTTGGCAGATGTACCATTTTGTACATCTTTTATAAAGCTAAAGGATGATTTCTTCATTTCTTATTCAGTTTTTGAAAGTGAGGCAGAGTCAATGAACTCACATATTCCAGAAACTGACTTCCTTAGACCTCAACAGAAGGTACTTAAGTGTGCAGATGTTTGCCGGTTTTTATAAGGAGGCCTTGCTGGATATGAAAAAAACATTCCCCCTAATTTTTTGCTCAATTTGTTTTAGGCTGGTAATGAAATCTGTGAATCTGTGGCTCCCTTTCTTCAGGAAAAATGAAATTTTGATCCCTTTTAAAACTCCAAACACAACAGGATAATGGAGAAATCAGACTCAATAGCCCATTTCTTTTTCATTTCAGAGCTGGGATGGGAACATGATGATGCTTCACTTTTGTGGTCTTTGAGATTTTTTTTTTTTTTTTTTTTTTTTTTTTTTTTTTTTTTTTGCCACAAGCACAGTAGCTCAGGTGGATTTCCGCCTAACAGTTGTTTCTTTGGTCGATTTCTGTCAACACATCAACCCATATCAAAATAAAGTCATGAAGCTGACAACATCTCTGTACAAAGGCCACCCCAATCTAGTCACCTGGGGGAAGGAGATTTTGTATTAACAACCTTGCTGTCACCTAGAAGAACTTAATGGAGGGACAGGAAAGTTAGTGAGCTCTTATGAGGTGTCATCCACAGCCACATACAAAAGAGATTTGAGTAAGTCTCTCCTCATGGTCCAGGGCTGGAGTAGAGAACAGAAGAGGACAGGTCAACCTCTAGTGCCCCAAAATAGGAATAGAATAAATTGTTGAGCATCTGCGTTTTGTTCACCACTTCAGCGTGTGCACTTTGTGCACTCTGTATCCAGGAAGGCAGAACAAGCTGATGAAAAAAACAGAAGAATGCTGCTCAGTTTTAAACCCAGCCAGAGTTAAAACTCATCCACTTTTGAAGGTATTCTTCAAACATCTTCTCTGTTCTGGGAGTTCTTAATGAGGACAGTTTTGTTGTCCCCCCAGGGGACACTGAGCAGTGTCCAGATACGTATTTCATTGTCACAGCTGGGAGGGGTGCTCCTGGCATGGACTGGGTAGAGCCCAGGATGCTGCGAATCATCCCACACAGCCCACTGCAGTGAATCATCCAGCCCAAATGTTGCGGCGCTGAGGGTGAGAAACCCTGCCTCAGACATATGGCTGCGCAGCGCTGTGATAATTACATAATTGAGTCACACAATGCCAGCTGTTTGCCATCCTGCAAGGAAATACGTATTGCTTGGCTGTGATGGTCAAGCACTGCCTTTTCCTTGGAGGGGCCTCATTTAATGCTTACAGAACTGTGAAGACAAGGAATTATCACAGTTTTTATAGACAAGTCACTGAGGTTTAGAGAAGACTTGTCCACAGTTGCACCACATTTAGCTGTGGTGCTGGGCCCAAATTCGATGTATAAAGCATTCCAAATGCTGCCTTTTTGCTCTCTGTCCATTTTCTCCCTTTTACCCCAAACCTAGTTCACAAGGAACAATCAGAGGATCCCTTTTAGAACCTGAAGGAAGAAGGGCTTTGTACATTATTCGGGTGACTTAAATAGTCTCTATGGTATAATTTCTATTTTCACCAATATTATTGGTCAAGAATTAAACAAATAATTTCAAGTTTCTTTCTCATCAATTTTTGGCCCTTTTCTCCTTGTCTTTCTGACTTTACAAATACTTATACTAGATTATATTAATAGCTTGTATTAAACTCCATCAGTTTGTCAAAAGGCTCTTGTGACCTCTGTCTTTTTTTGTTGTCATTTCGATTTGGCTGGTACATCCATGACGAGTCTTCCTTAATTATTTCATTTCCAGTGTGTGCTTTGAAGGTCCGCATACCAGTGGATTTGGGTTAGATTTTCTTGTTTTATGTTTTATATGTTTCCAACTTATTCTGTAATTCTCCGTACCGTCTGCTCATTTGATAAAGAATACTTTTGGTTCTACTAGTGATTATTTTTATATCTTTAAATAACATGTTTTGGTGTACTTGTTTCAAGCTATCAACTTCAAAAATGAAAATGTCCTGTAATGAAAGAAAATCTGTCCTCTTCTGCTTCCTCACCATCACCCCACCTCCACCATCTGGTTTTCCAATGACATGCTTGTTACATTTTTGTCACCATCTTTTAAATCATGGGGCTGTTTCGTTATGTGTGCTTTTCTTGAGAAAATACAATAGCCACGTTCTACTTTATAATTTTTCCCATGATTATTTAAATTTAATTTTGTATATGGCTTCCAAGCACAACACAAGAGAGCTACTTTCTTCTTCAGAAATGCTAGCTGCAAACAGCTGGGGAGAGATAGGTCAGTGGTATAAGTGCCTTTCTGGCAAGCATAAGGTCCTGAGTTCAACCTGATACCACAAAAAAAAAAAAAAAAAAAAATCTAATACCATTAATAGAGCACAAAAATAACCTAATAGAGGGCCAGCCAAATAGCTCAGCAGATTAAAGCACCTGCAAGCAGGCCCAGGGCCTGGGGGTTCGATCCCTGGGCCTGCCGTGCTGGTCCCGAACCCAGGGTGTGCTGAGATGGCAATTAAGACTGGGCATGGTGGCACACGACTGTAATTCCAGCTCCTGGGAGGCTGTAAACAGGTGGATCACTACGAGTCTGATCTAGTAGCAAGACCCTGAACACCCTGTAGACCTTTCCCTAAAAATTAAAAAATAAAAACTAATAGAAATGCTAGCTGCCTTTCACATGAGTGTTTTGTTTTGGTTCCTCTCTTGGTTGACTGAAGCTCATTCCTGAAAATCTCTTCCCCACACCACCCTGTGAGATGTTCATGCCATACTTCCCAAACCCATGTATATTCAAGTCATATATGAGCATCTACTTTGATGAAATTTTGGCTCCCATTCAACCTCCTCCCATTGTCTTCATTGTTTCTTTCTTTTTTTCTTTTACTTTTTCTTTTTTTTACTGGGGACTGAACTCAGGACCTTATGCTTGCATTGTTTCATGTTCATTTGGGATCTAATGTCGGGGTTGCAAAATTAAGGCCACCTCACTTGTAGTTCCTTTACAGATGACCTACTTCTACCTAAACCCTCACCATCACTCTTTCCTCACTCCCTAAATATCATCATCTCATCAGAGTACAGGTCTTGCTTACGTTTCTCCACAATAGATGTCCTGCTAATCCTTGCTGAGTGGAACATCCTTTTGCACCTTCACTTTAGGAGTGCTTTCTTCCTTTTCTTTGCGTATTATTTCTGTGGCATTTTTTGTGTGTTTTATACTGTCCAAGAACACTAATTGTACCCACATCAGTTCCAGATTTTCCCCTTCTCCTGATCCATGTATCAGTTAGAATCTGGCCGGGAGACAAAAACCAGACCACTTACTTTAATAGGAATAATTCAATGAAAACAGTAAGTGGCCAGGTGTATAACTGTCAGGTACTGACGAGGCAAAAGGAGAATAACAAGGTATATTAGACCCAGCAAATGCAGAGAACAACTATCACATAGGGGAAAAGGGAAACAAAAGAAAGAAGTTGGTACTATCAAAACTTAGAGGCTGACCAGATAGCTCAGCAGACTAACGTGCCTGCTTAGAGCGCAGCAGTCAGGGTTGGATCCCCGACTTGCCTTGCTTGCCCCGCCCACGGGGCGTGCTGAGACCCCAACTGAGGCTGGGCATGGTGGCGCGTGCCTGTAATCCCAGCGCTTGGGAGGCTGAAACTGAGAATCACTATGAGTCTGATCTACATAGCGAGAGCCTGTAGGCCATGCAGACCCTGTAGACCCTGTCCTAAATACAAGCAATCTGAGCGTTGGACCTCTGATCAAGGAGCACAGCTCTGCTGTGCTACAGTCTCTGCGCTTGGAGAACAGATATTTTTATTTAATTTTTTATTCATTTGAATGAGAAAAAAAGATAAAATAGCAATGAAACAGTTTCAAAATCTGGTTAATAGGACAGTTACAATAATCGATACATTGCATATTGTCTTTGTAGTAGTTATTCAGAGGACAAGATATAGACATGAAATCTAGTCCAAACACTATTAGTGCAAACCTTTCTTCTCATTGAACTAAGAGAAAATAGCTGCATACCTATCCTAGCTATCTTGTTATACATCTATATTTTTTTCACTACAAAACAGTCCTTTATTCAGGATATCCTGTCTGCTTCTTATATTATGGATAACCACTAAGAAGATAACAATATACAATGTATTGACTATTGAAACTGTCCTATTAATCAGCTTTGAAACTGTCTCATTCATAGTTATTTCTCAATTTAAATAAATAAATAAATGAAATTTTAAAAAACAGTCCTTTATTTATGTTGCCATTTTTTGTTTTGTGTTGTCAGAGATGGGTGTTCCATTGCTGTCAGAGAGGCTTAATTCAACAACTTTGGACAATTACCAATTGTGCTGGTAACTCACTACTATTATGGACTATTGGCCTATGTTGGGTTATTTTGCTAAATTCAAGTAGCTGCAATATTTGGACTGACATCAAGTATGAAAAAACCTTTTAAAGACTCCTCCAAATAGAGAACAGACTTGACAAGGCCAGGACTCACTGCACCTGTTTCCATGCTAAGCATCCAACATCTTGCTAGCACTGGAACACAGATAGACATACACAAAGAGACTCGCAGGCCAGCGGTTCTCAGCGTTGGCTCCACACTGCAGATACCTGGGAAATTCATTAAACTACTGATTCCTGGGTCCCACCCCCTCAGTTAATTAGTCTGGGGCTCTGTCTGAGCACTGAGTCTTAAAAGATTTCCTAGCTGACTCTAATGTGTAGCAAAGGTTGGGGACCACTGGCTAGAGTTACCTACGCACAGAATTCGCTTCCACCTCTCAGATTAAGAAATGCATCAATGTCCACAAATTTAGTTTTATATTACAATGATAACCACCTGAGAACAGTCTTTAAAACCTGGAAATGTGTTAGGCATGGTGGCACATGCCTCTAATCTCAGCACTCAGGAGGCTGAAGCAGAAGGCTCATGTTGAATTTAAGGCCAGTCTGGGATATAGTGAGTTTGAGGCCAACCTGCAGTGAACTACATAGTGAGACCCTGACTCAAAAAAAAAAAAAATCTAGTGTCCCTACCTTGCCCTAGGTTTGATTTATTTCACTTCAGTTGGGGGCCAACATTTGGAATTTTTTAATCCCAGGGTATTTTAATGTGCATGCACAGATTATGCAGAGGAAAGACCCATAATGTATATGTCCCCTATCAGAAGTTTGGGGAGAGTGTATCAGGTATCCTGAGGAGGCAGAACTTTGGAACATTATGTCAATAGGAGAATCTGAAAATCAGAAGACTTCTAACAGGGGACTTTTGATATGAGATGTTCAAAATTAAGAAAACCCCAGAAAGTATCTTCTTTTCTACGCTCTCTCCCTTCTGTGCCCCAAGTTCATTTGTTTCACAAAAAGGGGAAAGCATTAGAAGAAAGATAAGAATGTGAGTGGACAAGGACGTTTTCAACACCCTTTGATATAACTGCAGGGTAACTTTGGTCCTCATCCCCCTAGACACATGATGGCGAGCACTTCAGAGCTTTCGTTGATACCAACAGCTCTCTGTGGTGCACCCACCATAGGTTCACCCCCACTGCCCTGGACTACGGAAGACCCTTCAGGAGATGACTGAAGAATAGCCCACACTCCCTGTGGCATACCTGCTACATCACTATAGCAACACAGATGCTCCTGGTGGGTCTCAGATGTTCACCACATGAACACCTTTCCTTAATAAACAGGGAAATTTGTATGTAAAGTCAGACTCTGGTACCCTCCATCCCTTTGCCTGCCTCTAACAATTAGCACCATCTCTTTTCCTGTTGCTTTGGTGTGTTAGGAACTTATTTTTATCTAGTCCTGTTTTGTCCTCTCAAATCAGTGCAAAGTCTTCCCTGATTTTGACAACTGACCCTCTGATGGTCTTAGCTTTTGCCCATTGTTGTGATTTTTTTTAACTTTTATTTCCATTTATTGTATGCCTAATTTATCTAGTTTCTTCTGGGATAGTTTTTTATTCCATTTCACTTCCTCCTTTGGTTTAGGGATAATTTGTTCCTTTTCATGAAAGGGTCATCTCACTGTGGCAGGGGGAAGTCACAGAGGGGTTAAAGTGACCTTAAACTCTGCAATACAGTGGCACCTCTTCGGTGATTACCTGGATATGTTCAATGACCAGAGAATCTACATCTAAACCATTAATTAATAATTGCTTTATTCTTTGCAATTTTTTTGCTTTAAACAATTTATTTATTTAACTGAAATAGACTTCCATTTGTTTTTGAAGTGACTTCCATTTATTTTGATACATCTTTTCCCCATGAAGATTTATAGGATTTTCAAGCCAATATAAATATTTTATAAGTATTTGAATATTTGGGTATATACCTGCACAATACCTCAGCAATATCTTTCAGCAAGAAAAAACACTGAAGAATAAAGACTAGACACAATTACTAGGTATAATGAAAACATGCTGCAAATATTTCTGAGGTAAGAAGGCACCACATACCTGATCAACTAAGAAAACCATTCTTACAACACAGGATGATTTTTTTTATTTTTACATAGGACCTAGAACACTTAAGCTGCCAATTAGGAGCTGAATGGCAGAGCTCCATCCCAGCTTATGAATTCATGAATTCATAGGGAACAGGTTCCAATAACTCAGGCTCCTTCCCATTGGTTCTCACAAAGTGCACTTCTCAGGGCAGGGCAGGCTGGCACTTCAGGTGAACCCAGGTTACTTTTCTCTTTGGCTTTCTCCTTTTTCTGATCATTTTCCTTGACATGTTTCAGGAAGCTATCATGACTTTTTGAGTGTTTAATATGCTCAGTATGCACATTAATCCTCTTGGCAGGTATCTTGCCCTTAACTTGCTTGTTTACATCAATGCCAACAGCATGCTGGGTAACATTGTAGACTCTCCCCCTTTTGCCATGGTAACATTTGTGAGGCATTCCTTTTTGCATAGTACCCTTTCCTTGATGTCTACATTATCACCCTTTTTGTAGATTCACATGTATGTGGCCAAAGGAACAACCCCATGTTTCCTGAAAGGCCTAGAGAACATATACTGGGTTTCCTTCCCCTTGCCCTTTGTGTTAGTCATTTTGGCAAATTACTGGACGATGGAAGCTCTGACCAGAAGGCACTCTTTGCATTTTTAAGCATGTGCAGCAAAAACTCAGCAATTTTTTTAGGCTACTAATCCTGTGACCACTGACCCTGTGTTTGGCCCAGGCACACTCATTATTTCCTCCATTGTAATACCATGTTGCTTCTTCAATTTAACATTCTTCAGATACTTTGTGGCCCTTCTCATATGCATACCCTTGGTGGCCTGTGAAGTTTCACAGGTGTCCTTAAAGTAAACACAAAGATTTCAGGGTCTTGATTTGCATGACTTTGTGGGCTTTTCTGGGTCAAGGGAATGGCCAATCATTTTCATAGGTCACCTCAGGCCACGTACAGGAAGAGCTACTGTTGTGAATTTTATTCCTTCAGTGGTGCTTTCATAAATGCCTCTTGAGGTCTGCTGTGTTGGCTTTTTGAACAGCCACATCAAACTATTGGCATTAACTGACTCAGAGGAAACGAATGCTCCTGACATACTCTTGTGTGCTATGTCACATCTTTTTCTACATGCACCTATGCCGTGGATGTAAGTACACAGTCTCACCTCTTCTAAGATTTGGCCTGCCATTACTTCTTGATTCACGTGTCAGGGTAGGAAACTTGATTTGACTGGGGGAGGGAGGATCAACCTTCCTGGTTTGCCTGGGATTGAAAGATTTCCCAGAAAATAGAACATTATGTATGAAAACCAGGAGAGTCCATAGGATCAGCTCTCAGGCAGCGAAATGGGATCCAGTAGATAAACCAGCCACCTAGCCCTGTGATAAATGTGACAGACAGCCTTCTCTAAGGCAGCCTCCAATGATCCCATTCTGGTATTCAGGCCCATAAGTAATTTCCTCACCTTGAGGGTGAGCTGGACCTGGAGATTCAATCTTAATAATAAGCAGATTTACAGGAAAGGTGATGAGATGATCCTTCTGTGTTTTGGGTACAAAAACAGAGATTTCCAACTTTCTTGTTTTTCTCTCTTTCTCCCTTGCTGGCTCTGAGAGAAGTCAGTTGCCAGGACGAAGGGGGTCCTACATGGACAGGTGCCTGTACAACAACATGTATGTCTCTAGCCAACAATTATGGGTGGGATTATGTACCCCAAAGAGCGTGCTAAAGCCCTAACACCCAGTAGCTCAGAACATGGCTTTATTTGGAATAATGTTATATTCAATCACAATGAGTTCATAGTGGAGCCAGGTGGGCCCTTAGTCCAATACGACTGGTGTCTTTACAAGAAAAGAGACACACTCCTTAGTGTGAGAATCTGAAAGAGAAAATGGAATCTGGAAGGTACAATAGATACTGGGGAAAGGAATGAACTTATTCAACAGTAAAGAGTTACTGAGTTGAGGAGAAGGACAGGAGAGGGAGTAAGGGAAAGAAATATATCTATGTATGAAAGCAGGATGGTTTGGACAACTGTACTGTGCATTTGTGCTGGTCTACAAAAAGAAGTAATTAATACTTTAATTTGTTGTTGTGTCTCCTTTTTACAATTGTTGGTACTTTTTCCTCTTCTTAATTTCCTATGCATTTCTCTCTTCTTCCAATTTTGCATGCATATATCTGGTAATATGAATAGCTGGCTGGAGGACAACACTTTACATTACACGTGCTGTGAAATTCTAATCAATTAAGTGAAATTTTGTATCACTTATAGTTTTTTTCTGTTTTAATTCTAATTTATACTCTTTAGAAAATAAAAATATTTTAAAATTATATTTCAAAAAGGGATACAGGGCTGGTGAGATGGCTCAGTGGTCTAAAGCACCTACTTAGAACAAGCTTAGCAAAGCACAGGGACCACGGTTCAATCCCCCAGCACCACATGCCAGCCAGCCCACCCCCTGGTGTGCTGAGCTGGCCACACACACACACATAAATAAATAAATAAATTGAAAAGAAAATAAATAAAATAAAAAATAAAAAGGGATACAAATGCACAAAGTGAAGGAAGGACGCCACATGTTGACAGACACAGAGATCAAAGTGCTATAGGCACAGCCAAGAAATGCCAAGTTTAAGACATCACCAGGAGCCAGGAGGGGCATAGGACAGGCTCTCCCTCACAGCCTACAGAATCAACCTGCATGTGATGGTCTTTGTCTAAAAAACATGCAACCATAGGTTGCATGCTTCTCTCAGAGCCAGCAAAGGAGAAAGAGAGAAAAACAAGAAAGCTGGAAATCTCTGTTTTTGTACCCAAATCACAGAAGGATCATCTCATCACCTTTCCTGTAAATCTGCTTATTATTAGGATTGAATCTCCAGGTCCAGCTCACCCTCAAGGGGAGGAAATCACGTATAGACCTGAACACCCCTCAAAACCTCATGCCACCATAGGTGGGCTTTTTCAGATGTGGCTGGCTCTGGAGTACGTGATTGACTCCTCGTGCAATGCTAGGAAGGCTGAAGGCCACATCCATTAAGGATGTCAGTGCTACCTACCCCTGGATAAGATAAAAGAGGCAGGAAGTTCCTTGCAAAGATGGAATAGAAGAGAAATTGGTCATAAGACTAGCAAGAGAAAACCAACTATTTCAGAAAAAGACAACAGAAAAGATGGGCTTAGGATATCACAAGAACCAGCAGGACTCCAGCTTCTGAAGTCTCCAAGTTGCAAAGATGAAAGACTTTGCTTTTGAAAAGAGAGCCCCATGGCTGGCGAGATGGCTCAGTGGTCTAAAGCACCTACTTGGAACAAGCTTGGGAAAGCACAGGGACCCTGGTTCGATCCCCCAGCACCACATGCCAGCCAGCCCCACCCCCTGGTGGGCTGAGCTGGCCACACACACACACACAATAAATAAATAAATGTTAAAAAAAAAAAAAATACCATGTTCCAGAAGGGCTGGAGCCTACAGAATTTGTTCCTTAAGATTGTGTTCAGACGGGGCTGGTGAGATGGCTCAGTGGTCTAAAGCACCTACTTAAAACAAGCTTAGCAAAGCACAGGGACAGCGGTTCAAACCCCCAGCACCACATGCCAGCCAGCCCCGCCCCCTGGTGGGCGGAGCTGGCCATACACACACACATGCATACATAAATAAATAAATAAAATTAAAAAAAAAAAAAGATTGTGTTCAGAGGACAAAGTCATCCAGGCACTTGACTGCTACAACCAAAAGAGAAGGAAGCCTGGCTCCTGCTCCAGCTGATGGCAGAACTTGGCATCAACCACATGACACTGGTTTTAGGTGAATGCAGAATCTAAGAGTTGTGGGGTTAGAAAGGCTCCCACCCAGATTTCAGAAGAAAGCCTGGGAGGCCAGGCAGTGTCCCCTGAGAGGGCAAGTATGAAGCTGTGAAGGCAAAGCCAAAGGGGCACTGAAGACTCCAGAAGTTTGGAGAATCCAGGAACATAAACTATCTGAGGAAAGCTGCAAGGAGGAAGCAGAGCTAATTTAAAAGAGAAGACATGAGAGCTACAACCACTAGCACTGCCATAAGGGAAGAGCCACCCAAACCCTTTGGAGTTCACAACTTGCCACAGGTTGCCAGGGATGCTAGACGTGAAAGTATGGGGTTTAATATCTGTCCTATTGAAGTTTGATCTTGTTTATTTTCCCATTTCCTTGTACTCCCCTTTGTAACTTTTGGAATGGAAATGTTGGTCATGTGCCACTGAATATTGTAAATGTTTGACTTTCTTTTCACCACTAAAAACCTAAGGGGCTGGCAGAAACCTAAGAATTTTCCTTAAATCTCAGAGGAGACTTTGGACTTGGGTCTTTCAGCAATACTGAGACTGTTTGGATTTTGGCTACTGTGAGAGATGGACTAAATGCCTTTTGCATGAAGGGATGTGCATAAATCTTTGGGGACCCAGGGGTGGAATGTTATAGTTTGTGTCTAGATGTCTCCCCAAAGCCTCATGCAGTCACAGATGGGGCTTTTTCAGAGGTGGCTGAATCTGGGGTGTGTGATGAATTCATGATGCAAAGCTTGAATCAAGGCATTAGGATTAAGGGTGTGAGTGCTACCTGCCCTAACAATGGGTTTCCTGGATACAGAAAAAAAAAAAAAAGACATAAATATGCTATTAGTCAGGCTGGCCAGATAGCTCAGTAGACTAAAGTGCCTGCTTAGGCAGAGTGCAGCAGCCAGGACTCAATGCCTGGCGGGCTGTGCCAGCCCTGCTCTCAGGGCATGCTGAGACTACAAGTGAGATTGGGCATGGTGGTGTACGCCTGTAATTGCAGCATTTGGGAGGCTGAGAATAGGAGAATCACTGTGAGTCCGATCTACATAGTGAGACCAGTAGACCCTGTAGACCCTGTACTAAATACATTTTTTTTTAAATTCTAAAAATGTTGTTAACGTATCTCGCTCATTTGCTATCACCTGCTGGCTTGCCATGGACCATTTCTCCTCTGCAGTGACCCTCTTCCATGCCACGCTGCCCTGGTGTCAGCCGACTATAGGCTGAAACCTTTACAAACTGTGAGCCAAATAAACCTTTAACTTTGAGTGTCAGGTAGTTTTGTCTCAGCAATAGTAAAAGTAACTAAAGCACTGAATGATGCCCTTATTGTAGACTTAGGACTCTAGAGCTGTGTTAAAATGAATTTCTGTTGTTATGATCCAACTAGTCATGGTACTTAGCTATGGTAACCCTAGAAAACTAATATTCATGAGTGCTCAGTAAAGTATATCCTCCCTCCAGTTGAACTCTGAGACGACCTCATCAATACCTCAATTACAGCATTCTGAGAAACCCTAAGCCAGATGGATCAGCTATGAAAAATCTCTGATATAATTTGTTTTTCAGCAACTGATAAGCAATATAGCAGAGGATAGGATGGGTGGTCTGTGGGACTAACAGGCTAAGCCCTGGGTGCCAACAATACTGTTTTTAACAAATATATATTGGCCTTCTTCCCATCTGTATCAGTTACCTAGGGCTGTGTAACAAACTACCCCAAAACTTAAAGTAGCAATTATCTATTTGATCTTGATTCTTGGGCTGAGGTCAACTCTTCTGTTGGCCCTGCCATTGGAAGGGTATAGTTTTGGGTATAGTTTTCTATACCCAAAACCCCCAAATTTCTCCCTCTAGCCTTGCCCACTGAATATCCAATTCCACTCTCTCAGTCCACTGGGGACCTTCCGGATATCCATGCTGTGCCTCAACGGGGGCTAGCAAGTCTAAGGCTTCACTCTAAAGTCTGAGGTCATAGTGCTGGTGATTGGCCAGACTGTTCTTTCTATCTGGATCATTTAAATTTAGCACTGACTTTCTCATGTGAGGTCAAGAACATCCCAGAGGATAAAAGCAGCTCTGGAAATAGCACAGCTTCAAAGCAAGTCAGAGGGCTAGTCCAGACTCCAGCAACAGGGTAAGAGATTCCACTTCTCGATGTGAGGAACCACAAAGACCTCACAGCCATATTTTAATTCCTACATTGTCTCTGGCCCAGATCTCCATTTCCTTACTGGTCCTATCTGTGATCACCTCCCAAATAAGCTACTTCCACATACATCCTTTTAAAGGATCTATCAAAGTCACTCAACCAAAAAGACATACACTCTGGGCTTTTCCTAGAACCCTCATCTCTTCTCATTCCATCCTCATCTTTTTAATCTCATGCATTCAAGTTTCTATACTCAAAACCCCCAAATCTCTCTCTCCCTCTAGCCTTGCCCACTGAATGCCCAATTCCATTCTCCCAGTCCACTGGGGACCTTCCAGATACCCAGTTTCAATATTCAAATCAAAATCTCACTCCCCAATAGCCCACCCAACTTTCTCTCCCAGCCACTTCATCATACCCTCAGGGGTTCATTTGGCCTCCGAGTGGCCCTTTGATCAGCCCAAATGGTTATGCCAAAATCTTCTCCATATCTCATGAATTCGCAAGTCCTATTAATTACACTTTTACATACTTCTCAGCCTCCCCTTTGGTTCTAAATTCTTTCTAAATCCCTCTTCTCATCACTATGCCTGCCACCACGATGGGCCAAACCATCTCTATCTCTTTGCTAAACAATTACAATGGCTTCAAAGGGGCCTCTCTGCTCCTAGCTTGTTCCTTAGACATCCACTCCCTATGAATGAATGTCAGCAGTCATAATAATTGCTGGGATACAACAACTTTATGACCATGTAACCTATTTCAATGTCTTTTCCACTGACCTTAACATGAAGTCCCAAATTGTAGCCTTTCTTCACACCACTTTCCATCCTCAACACTTAGGTCCCAGCATTACTAGCCTCCCATATATCATGATTTATTTTTCCTTCTTCAGGGCCTTAGGGCCTGCCAGATAGCTCAGCAGATTAAAGCACCTGCTTAGGCAGATGCAGGGACCAAGGGTTTGATCCCCAGCCTTCCATGCTGGCCCCGCCCCTGTGGCACACTGAGACTGGGATTGAGACTGGGTGAGGTGACAGCACACACCTGTAATCCCAGCACTTGGAGGCTGAAAAACAGGAGGATCACTACAAGTCAAATCTGTATAGTGAGACCCTGTAGACCTTGTAGACTCTGTACTAAATACATTTTTTAAAAAGATAGGTTCAGGGCCTTTATGCAAGCTGTTTTCCCTAATTGATATGTCCCCTCCACCAGCAGCCCCCTCTTTTTGTTAATTCTTCTGGCTACACTCCCATTTGTTTATCCAAGAATAAAGCATTCAGGAAACACTGAACAGGAAGAAGCTTTTTCCTATCCTTTCTTTTAGCAGTGCATGTTTGCAGTACACAATGTTTACATCCCTGTGTGGAGCTGGCACTTGTACAGAAGACGTGTTAGTGCTTTTTATCAGTTTTCCCACCCCATTTCTTCCCCACTCTGTCTCTTGATACCTTTCCCATTTGAGAAAGGTCTATCTCCTTGCATCTTCTTATGTTTTATTTTGCTACTTGTTTATAATTTGGGTTTCTAATATAAAAGAAAGCATTCAGCATTTAAGTTCATATGTCTGATGCAATGCACTTAATGTTACAGTCTTGAGGTGCATCCAGTTTCCTACAAATGACTCAAGTTTATCCTTCCTTGTGGCAGAGTAGTGCTCCATTGTGTGTAACTACAACATTTTCTTTATCCATTCATCTGCTGATGGACATATAGGCTGTGCCCAAAATTTAGCTATTACACATGTTGCTTCTATAAACGTGGCTATGCAGGTATCATTGTAATATGATGTCTTTAACTCTTTGGGGAAAATATCTACAAGGAGAAAACCTGGGTCAAATGGAATTTGTACTTCTAATTTTGTTTTGAGGAACCTATACTGATTCCCATAGATTTTGCACCAGTTTACACTCCCACCAACAATACAGAAGTGTTTCTTTTTCTCCACAGCCTTACCAGTATTTGTTATTTGATTTCTTGGTGGCCTTTCTTTCTGGGGTAAGATGGAACCTCAATATTGTTGTTATTGCCTTCCTCCTCCTTTCTCTTTCTCCTCCTCCTCCTCCTCTTCCCCTTCCCCTTCCCCTTCTTCTTCTTCTGCTTCTGCAATACAGGGTTTTGCTACATAGTTAAGACTGGTCTTGAACTCACTGCATACCCAAGGCTCACCTCAAATTCACAGTGATCCTCTTGCCTCTGCCTCCAGAATGCTGGGATTATAGGCGTGTGCCACCACATCTAGCTACTGGATCTTGTTTTAATTTGCATTTCTCTAATGGCCAGTGACCTTGAGCATTTCATGTATTTATTCCCTTTCCATCTTGCTTGACTGCCATTGAGACTGTACTCCTCTCACTCTCCTCTGAGGTGGCCAGCCACCCTCATTTGCCCACGACTGAGGGGTTTCCGGGAACACAGAACATGTACAGCCTTGGACCAACTCACTGTCCTAGCTGAAATGCCATGTTTTCCATTAGGAGCTGCTTGGAAGCCAAAGACAGCAGCCCAAATACATAGCACAGGAAGGCTCGCGCCTGTTCCATCCCTTCAGGTTCTTCTTCACTGCCCACCTCAATCAGCTGCTGTTCATTAACAATATGTGGTTAATTATTGTCCAGAACAAACTGTAATACATGTTTTATTAATTCTCGAACAAAAGGTTGGCTTCAATTAACAAAGTGTGAAAAATTTGATTATTGGTGGTTTGCACACAGGCCCATGGTTACCACTGCCAATTAGCGAGCTCACGCCCCAGAAGCCCTCATTAGTGCATGCATTTGTGACATACAAACAAAACTAAAAAGCTACAGTGCCAAGGCATCATTTTCCTAAATTCCATCAGAGACAAAGAAAAAACCACCGTGTAATTTATACAAGATTGTAAAAGCAATCATTACACATTATGATATAAAAACAAAACCACATTTTCAAAGTGATTGCTGGGAAATGCTTTATATGGAGATGTCACTATATCATGCATACATGTTACTTAATGTTTTTTAATCAAAGTTTTTTCTAATGTCAGGGATGAAAAACTTCTTAGAACTAATGTTGTTCAACGGTGTGACTCAAAAAAGGGAATGACATGGTGGAGTTGTCCCCCACAAAATATAGCCAGGAGCAGAGCCTTCTTGTAAACCAGAGTTCCTCAACTTTCCCACAGCTGGCATCTTGGATTGGTAGTATGTGGGGATGGTGAGCTTTCCTGCCCATTCTAGGATGCTTCACATCCCTGTCCTCTATCAGATAGCCATGGCAGCAGCCCCAGCCTCAGTTATGATGACCAAAAAGATCTGCAGACATTTCCAAATGTCCTTCCTACAGGGAGAGGGAGGTACTTATGAGGTGTCACAGAATCCGACTCTGTGGAGAACCATTGTAAATGTGGACCAGTGCTTGTCAAAGTGCAGTCCCCAGACCACCAGCACTAGGATCACCAGAAACTTGTTAGAAATGCAGATTATCAGGCCACACCCCAGACCCATTAAATCAGAAACTCTGGGATTGAGTCCCGGTAATAAGTCTCTGGGAGGTTCTGGCACATTCAAGCTTAAAAGCCAGCGGGGTAGATTGTCTCTAACCCTTGTAAGGTGAGTGCTCTTATCCCTACTTCATAAATAAGAACTCAGACTCAAGTAGATTACCTTGATTGCCCAGAGTCTGAGTTAGCAACACAAGAGCCTAGACTTAAAGTGTTTGGTGTAACACCAGAAATCAGTTCTTTCTGCTCTCCTCTGCCTCCTTGAACATAAGGCAGCAGGCAGAAGCTTGAATCACTCGATAGCCTTTCACTCCCGAATTATGAGCAAGGCCAATGGTAGCATAATTCCATTTGGAGCTGTCATAGTCTTGTGGGTCTGAGTAGTGAAGAGTTAGAGTTCAGGTAAGCTCCTCAAAGTTGACGAGATGCCAGGCGAGACCTTAGAAGTCAAGGCACTGGTATCACCACCATTTAGGATACTTGTGACCCCGCTGTGCAGGCCTCAGCTGGTTGCCTTAGAGGTGTACTTGACCTAAACTGAACCAACTACTTCTTTCTCTGGGATTGTGAATAAACTTGGGACAAACTTAGAATTGAATCCATCCTTCCCTATGAGAGTTAAAACCCTGAGGTAGCAAATTCTAAAGCTACTGACTCCCTGAAAGTTTCTTGCACAACAGAAGAGACTTGAAGAATAAAAAGCCCTTTGTACCGCCCCCTCAACTACCCAAGGGTATGCACAGTAACATGTTCCACAAAATTCAAGGTTCAAAGGGGAAATATATCTTCCCAGAGGATGTACTCTGAGAAAGTCCTCCCATAACTTCTCCAGAGCCCAAGGTTTCTGAAGATAGTTCTAACCTTCCCTGAAAAATGAGAGCCGCACTGGGCCCCATGACCCCTGAGTTGCTCTTGGATCTCTATTATGCCCAGCAATGCCACCTTACAGTGATCCCAAGGTCTCACGTGAGAAAGAGGAAAGAAAAATATTATATCAAAAGGGTCGTAAGTTACACCTTTGGGCAGGATACAAATTAATTCAATGGAGAAAGAAATGCAGGCATTTTGGAGAGAATAGACATACGTGTTAAAACACCTGTGACTCCAACCACATTCTCACCTCAGCAGGGAGTCTAGACACAGATTTACTCTCACTACTCACCTCTGCATCTTAAAATCAAAAAGTAAAATGTCTGGGATAGATAGTGTTATGGTCTGTGTCCAGTTGTCCCCTCAAACCTCATACAGGCATGGGGCAGGCTTCTAGAGTTTATGATTAATTCATGATCTAACGCTGGGATTATGGGTGTGAGTGCTACACCTGCCCTGGGGTGGATAGCCTGAATACAATATAAGGAGGGGAGACGCTTACTAGCTACTATGGCTGCTCCTCCCTTTATGCTTGTGGTAGTTGATCCAACCTGGAGTGGAATTGGTTCCACCCTGGAAGCATGGGCCACCCCAGAGTGACTCAGCACAAAAAGTGTGTATAAAGGAGTTAAGGAAGGCTTCCTGGCCGCTCTGTCCTGCTTCCTTGGAGAAGTCCCAGTCTTCAGAGGAGCTATGATCTTTGCAGTGGAATACCGGTCTTCGCAGTCAGCGTGGAAGGAAGAGAGAGGCTTGATGGACGCCACAGCTGCTGCTCCTCCTCTGCTCTTCATTGTTTTCTGTCACCATGAACTGCTGTCATTTGCGTTGGAGCCTGAGGAGTATGAACTGAAACCTCTACAAACTGTGAGCTAAATAAACCTTTCCTTCCTTCATTTTGAGTGTTGGGCATTTGTCCCAGCAACAAGTACACAGTAACTAAGACAATGCTCTTTGTTATTTTCCACTGCCATGAACTGCTGCCCTCTGCCATGGAGCCAGCCAAGCATGGACTGAAACCTCCACTAGCTGTGAGCTAAATAAACCTTTCCTTCCTTAGTTTAGGGTGTTGGGTATTTTGTCCCAGCAATGAGAGAAAAATAATCAAGACAGACAGAATCAGGGTTTTTTTGCTAAAAGGATGGATGGATGGATGGATGGATGGATGGATGGATGGATGGATGGATGTTCACTGAGAACACTATAGTTCCCTAAGGACAGAGTGAGGAATACCTGGCTAAGGAGAGAAGTGAGGGCTTGTAATGACCAGGAAAACAAAAACCTGCCTGGAAACTGACCTGCTGTGTGACTGTGAGCCCCTCCCTCTGACTCAAAGCCTCAGTCTGCTCATTATAAAAACACAGAGTTGTCCTAGCTCCTCATCTCTCTGGTCCCTTCCATCTCTCTAGTCTAAGGAAGTTTCATGGGGCTAGTGTGTCCCTCAACTGTGAAAGCAGAGTCATATTCAGGCACTGTGCAGACTGGGGCTCATTGCCCATCTGCTGGTCCTGCCTGCAGAGCAACACCAGGATGGGTGGGCAGTTGGGAGGTCTCCAACTTCTCTGAGAACATTGCTACAGATGCTTCTGAAAAGGGTGAGACGTGGGCCTGGAGGAGAGTGAGAAGTTTGGAGCGCTGCCACCCAGTCCTGTCCCCACACTCACCAGACAGGCACCACCCCCCAACACTGAGAATGCCCCACAAGATTGGAGGCAGGGGCACCATCAGGGAAAGTGTGCTCCTCTCCCATGCTCCAGTGTTAAGGATGAATTCAAAGACGGACTGAGATGATGGTAGTGGTGAAAACGATGTCACTCTCCAGCCCACGGGGACACACAGGGCCACCTTTAGGATCAGACCTTTGCCTGGTTTAGTTTCCTATCCTCAAGGCTTAGGGAACTGTCAAATTTTCTAACAAAAATTTCCTGAGCCTCAAGTGATCAGGAGATACCAGTATACCCCAATGACCAGACATCAATTCTACAGACTCAAACTCTCTTTAACCAGCCAGAACATCTTGGTGCAAACTGCTAATAAACCCTCATCCTTGGCTGAGCACTCACTGGTGTTAGGGGCTGTGGTAGGCTTCTTTCATTGAACCTTCACAACAACCCCATGCAGCAGGCGGCCTATTCCACTGTAACACTGAGGAACGGACCAAGTGTAGATAGCCTATTAACTCACCAAAGGCAAAGCGAGTACGTAGCAGGATGGAGATGAGAATTCTGCTTTGCCCGCTGGCGGAGCTTGTGCCTTTAACTACAGCACCACCCTGCTTCCCAGCACAGTCCAAATCCTAAAGCCAAAGCCTCTTCCCCACTGCACACACCAGCCTGCCACCTGCCTGCACTCTGGCTGCAGACCTAGTCCTACGAGTCCTGCCACGCCTGCGCTCACATCTGTGCCTCCTGGAGTGCTCCGCTCATGGACACCCCCTCCTTGAAGACCTTTCGACTCTCCCAGCCCCTATGAAAAGAATCAGCTCCTCTTTCCTTTGTGCCCCATCGATTCTGGAGATCAATCTACCACAGGAAATGCTCCTGCCATTGTTTATATGTCCACTTCAGTGCCTTATCCATATCCATGTGCCCTGTGTCAGGCACACATTCAGAAAACAACGACTGAATAACGAAGTGAACTGAAACCTCACCAGGAATCCAGTTTTAAGTGACCCAACACAGGGCTGGCGAGATGGCTCAGTGATCTAAAGCACCTACTTAGAACAAGCTTAGCAAAAGACAAGGACCGCGGTTCAATCCCCCAGCACCACATGCCAGCCAGCCCCGCCCCCTGGTGGGCTGAGCTGGCCACACACACACACACACACACACACACACACACACACAAATTAAAAAATATATATATTTAAAAAAAAAAAAGTGACCCAACACAGCCACTGTGTGAATGAAGCAAGGGGCCTGGCACCTGATGGACACTTGCATAATAAAAACATCTCATGAAGGAAAGAATGTATGAGTAATAAGATGCCTGACCACTTACATACTGATTGCTATGCACTCTCTTTCCAGGTGGCCTAGAGATTTAGCCAAGTCCAGAATTTAATTTTAAAATTTAGAAATGAAAACATCATATGCTTTCTAGTAAGCTGACTATTAATTCTTAAATCCCAGCATAAATTCTTTTTTTTTTCAGATGGGAACTCATTATGTTGCCCAGGCTGGCCTCTGACTCCTAGGCTCAAGCCATCCTCCTGCCTCAGCCTCCTGGGACTACAGATGTACACCGCCTGACCTCAGCTTCCAAGTCAATCTTTAAAGCAATTTTTCAGAGACAACATGCCTTCCAAATGAAATTTTTAAAAAAGCTCTCAATACAAACACTTGCCAATAAAAGCATATTAGTCTGTATTATAAACAGGTTTGGCCTAATTCTCAGTAGAGGGTGTATGAGATGATCAAAATAAATTTTAATTTATAAAGCCTTTCCTATATTTTGCCTCCTCCAGAAGCAGATCCTGAGACAAAAATTTGAGTGCTGGTTGGGGGGGGGGACATGAGCCCAGAAAGTGGCAGCAGGAAAGAAAGGAAGAAAGACACCGACAGGATGGGGCTAATGAATAGCATGTCATTGGTCCAGCTGCCGCTGGGCTCAAAAACAGCCTGAACTTCTGAATCAACCAAGAAATGTAAAGGAAACATAAGGCAGGGAACTCAGCCTCCACCTCCTGTCAGCCGTTGCCTGCTCCCAGGGCAATTCGCTCCCCAGTGCACCAAGCCCTATGAGCATCCAGGACCACTTAAGTGAAAAGGACAGGTGCTGTACATTAGGGCCCCCTTAGCAAGCACAGAGCAGGGACACAAGGACAAAGCTGGGACTCTTCTCCTCTAATGTGTGCTTCACCCCACTACACACCCCTGTGACCTGGAACTTATTTTCTGCTCAATCTGAATCCTGCTTCTCCCTCCCCTTCACTCACCCCTCCTTTCCCTACTTCTCCCCTCTCAGCAAAGCGCATGCCATGAAATCAGAGCATCTTGCTCAGTATTTGTTTACTTAGGAACACTGAGTTTTATGTACACTGTTCTTAATTAGATTCTCAGTGAGTTTCTATTTGAGGAGGGAAAGACATTCTGCCCAAGAAGGGGGGATTTAAAATCTTGGCACTTTATTACTGGTGCACCTCCAGGACTTGGAACGAACACTTGGGATTCAATCTTGTACGAGGGGTCTACGAAGCTGCTCACATTCTCAGCAATACCAGTTATTGGCAATTTCACTCTGGGCGGGAATGGCTTTCTCTCCAGACACCCCACAGTGGCACTCCAGAAGCAGCAGTGACTCACTGCGGTCTCTGTGGGCACCTGGTGCATAAATGCTCCTGCAACGTGCCAAGCAGGTATCTCCAGGAAAGCACTTGGTCTCCACCTGAACCACAATCTGGAGCCCTTGCCCCTCCTGTCATTTTTGGGAGTCCTCTCTAAGTAACGGAATCAAGAAGGCAAGATTTGATTTGAGGAAGAGGGTGGCGTGGTGAAGGGCACAGAAGAAGTCTCTCTGAGAGCTGGGATCCAGATGCTGAAATAGAGTGGCAGGACGAAGACAAGGACAGAAGTGGGTCCCCCAGACCCAGAAAGGCTCTGAAATGAGAATTGAGGCCCACAGAAAGAATCAAGAGAGAGACTTCAGTGAAGAAGAAAGAGATAGCAAGTGGTGCTTTCTCCCTGAGCTCTGACTCCTGACTCGCTTACGTGGGTGGTGCATGGTGACTTCTGTTGACCTTAGAGACCTCCACGGAGAAGCACAGCAGTGAAGTGGTGCACCGGATGCAGCAGGCTACAGCAGCTGGTGAGTTATTCAGGTTCAGATGTCCCACAGGAGAAAGCAATTGACTGGTAGTCATCTGGAGAGGGGAACTGAGCTCAGAACTCAGAGTGGATACAGGATGGCTCCATCTAGTGGCCCCCAGTGTCAAGGTAAGGCTGTTGAACTCAAGTCTAGGAGCCAAGTTCAAGCAAGAAGGGAGCTGAATTAAGGCTGGCAGAAGACACATGGAGTGTTACAGGGTGAACAAATAGGATTCCAGTCTCATAGCCAGACACCAGCCTGAACTTCAATGTACAGACAGATTCAGCCTCGCTGGGATTATCCATTATCTTACCTATAGCACTAGAGCTGGCTTCTTGAGATTAATCAACTCAGATCTGGACTCTGTATAACCATGTTGTCTACCAGTGATGGCGAGACAACCTTTGAAGTAAACATCACTTTTTCTTTTCATTTTCTTCTCTTTGTTTTTTTTTTCTTGGTTATTCTTATTTTTATAAAAGTGTGAACATGGTTTCTAGTTCTGTTGTTATTGCTGCTGTTGTTGTTCAGTTCTGTTCACATTTTTATTTCTTCTTTCTCTCTTTTCCTCCTGTTTTCTTCACCAGTTTCTCAAGCTTGGTGTAATCTACCTTTTATCAAACAACCTTGCTTCTCACTTCCATCTCTTCATCATCAATTACATTTTCTCCCTCAATAAATTGAAGAGGTAGGATCTTGTAACAGACGCAAAACCCCAAATCCAGCTACACATGGAAGACACTTCTGAAAAGTAGTCATTGCATAAGGATCAAAAATTCTAGCAATAGAGCTACTCACTATAGACAATTTATGAGCATTAAGCCAGGTATCAATTTTTTTTGAAAGTATCAAATGAGAAGACAGGGCCGGTGGGCCGGTGGGATAGCTCAGCAGTCTAAAGCAACTGCTTAGGCAAGCTTAGGCAAGTTCAGGGGACCGTGGTTCGATTCCCTGATACCACATACTGTGTCAGGCCCACCCTCAAGGCAGGCTGAGCCAGCCAAAAAAAAAAAAAAAAAAAAAAATGAGAAGACAAACAAGATGCGAACCTATATTCACCAAAGGCAAAGTCATTGGGCAATGAGGTGGAAAAATTTGAAAGCCACCCATCTAGACTCTGAAGTCAAATACAACAAAGCAGATTAAAGAAGCTCTAGAAAAAAACTCAAATCAGAAATAATTTCTCAGATAACTACAGAGATAATGACCCTAATGAAAGACATGGTTAGTGACTCTAGAGCAGATACAGATTTAACAATATATAGGATCTTAGCAAAATGATGGGAACTTAAATTCTCAACACAGGAAATAAATGGAATCCATGAAACAGCTGTCCGGGAGATTAAAATTTTAATTGAGAGTGTGTGCCGCAAAATGAGCCTATGTGAGGACAAAATCTTAGATATAGAAGACAGGATTGCAGTTATGATCATAACAAGAAAAAAAAGATATTTAAAAGTAGCAAAGAATACCTCGGCAGGTGGCACACACCTGTAATCCCAGCACTCTAGAGGTTGAGGCAGAAGAATAGCTGCAAGTTTGAGGCCAGCCCAGATCACATGGCAAGACTCTGTCAAACACATACACACAAAAAAAGTAGAAAGGGATCATGATGATCTATCCAACAGCTGCTAGATGATGCAAAAAGAACAATGACATAAGATTAATCAGAGTCTATGAAAAAGCAGAAGATAATACAAATGACATAAAAAAAAACTGTTCACAGAAGTCATGGTAGGAAAAAAAAAAAGTCACAGTAAAAAATTTCCCAAGTATGTTAAAGAATTTCACATTTAGATAAATAAGGCATACACAACTTCAATTAGCCATGATCAAAAACAAAAATCTACACTAAGGGATATAATAATTGTGTCAGTCAGTGTTTACTACAGAAACAGATATAAAACAAGATACACAAGTACATAAGTATTTACAAGGGGGCCGGCCAAATAGCTCAGTGGATTAAAGCACATGCTTAGGCAGACGCAGGGACAAGGGATTCGATCCCTGGTATGCTGTGCCAGCTCTGCCCCTGGGGTGCACCGAGACAGCAACTGAGGCTAGGCATGGTGGTACATGCCTGTAACCCCACCACTTGGGGGGTTGAAAACAAGAGGATCACTACAAGTCCAAACTGTATAGTGAGGTCTTATAAACCCTGCACTAAACACATTTTTAAAAATTACAAGATTGGCTTATAATAGCCACCCACAGAGTTGGATGAGGAAGAGTGCAGAGGGTCCTTCTGCACAGTGGAGACTGAAAGGGCTCAGCCAAAGGTCTGGAGCTCACTGCAATATCCTGTGCAAGTCTATGTCAGGAGGCTGTCTGTGATGGAAGGCTGAACAGTCCATGCCAGAAGGCTGAAGTATCTGTGTCAGAAGCTGAAGAGTCTGCGCTGGAAGCCAGGAGATGACATCTAAGGTAAAGACAAAACCTGGACTGCCTCTGAAGAAAGAAAAGCAGCCTGCCCTTCTTCATTTCCCTTTGTACTGTCCAAGTAACAGACTGTCCCAGGATGGGTCTTCCATATCCTGGGATATAGAATTGCTGAACCAATTGAGCAAAACTTCTCTTATTTAAGTTGGTACAATCAATCAACCATCACAATAGTCAACATTCAAGAAATTCAACATAAGAACAGAATTTTTTTTTTTTTTTTTTTTTTTTTTTTTTTTTTTTTTTTGCAGTACCAGGAATTGAACTCAGGATCTTGCATTTGCCAGGTAAGTGCTTACTCTACTGAGCCATCTCCCTGGCCCAAGAACAGAATATTAAAACCTGTTGGAGAAAAGAAACAATCACCTATAAAGGAAAGCCTATCAGAATCACAGAAGACTTCTCAACACAAACCCTCAAGATAAAAAGAGCTTGGAGGGAAGTATTTCAAGTCCTAAAAGAAAACAATCTACAACAGAGATTGATGTGCCCTGCAAAACGTATTTCAAAATTGACGGAGAAATAAGATACTTCCATGACAAAGAACACCTGAGGAAATTCATGAACAGGAAATCAGCCTGCAAAATGTTCTGAAGGACATTCTAGAAAGAGATAACAAGGATTATAATTCCAGAAACCACAACAGAATGAATCCACCAAGCAAGGCAAGTAATTAAACAGAAGGGAATTATTTAAAAAGAACAAAAAATAGGAAATAATATGAAACTGATAAGTCAAAATGTATCAGTTATAATCATAAAGTAAATGGTTTTAAATTCACCAATCAAGAGAAACAAACTGACAGAATGGATCAAGATAGAAGACCCAACAATATGCTGCATCAAGAAACACATTTAATTCAAAAAGAAATTCATAGACTGAAAGTCAAAAGATGGAAAACAATATTCCAAATGATAGGAACTGGGAAAAAAAAAAAAAAGGTATATCTATTCTATTTGCAGACAAAGTGGATTTCAAGCCAAGTCTAATTAAGAAACAAAGGGAACAATACAAGAGGAAGACAACAATCATAAATACAAATGCATTAAGTACCAGCACACACAACTATATACAGCAAATATTAACAGACATGAAAAATCAAATAAGCACTAATACAATTGTAATAGGGTCCTCAATACCCCACTGTCACAAATAGAGAGGCTGACTAGACAAAAATATCAACAAGTAAACAACAGAACTGAATCAAACTTTTGAAAATGGACTCAGTAGATGTCTACAGAGCATTCCATCCTACCACAACAGAATATATATTCTTACCGGCTATGTATGGGCTATTCTCCAAAATAGACCACATATTAGCTCATAGAACATGCAAAGGAATTGAAACTATCCCAGGCATATTATGAGACCATAGCACAGGGAAACTGGAAATCAATGGCAAAATAAATAGCAAAAACTACATAAGCTGGGCTGGTGAGATGGCTCAGTGGTCTAAAGCACCTACTTAGAACCAACTTAGCAAAGCCCAGGGACCACGGTTCAATCCCCCAGCACCACATGCCAGCCAGCCCGCCCCCTGGTGGGCTGAGCTGGCCACACACACACACACACACATAAATAAAATTAAAAAAAAAAAAAACTACATAAGCACGTGAAAATTAAATAACATGTTCATATACAACCAATGGGCCACAGATGAAATTAGGAATTTTTTTTTTTTTT
>NW_004524613.1:14660416-14666669 GCF_000260255.1 Octodon degus
GCCCAAAGTCCTGAATTCAATTCCTGGCACCCAAAAAAAGAAAAAGATGAAGCTCAAAAAAAGAACCTCATGTAGAACCTCAATCTGCTAGCAAAAGAAGAGCAAGTCAAGCCCAAGGCTCAGACAAGGGAGGAAATTATAAAGATTAAACCAGAAAATAATGCAATGGAGACTAAGAAGACAATACAAAGAATCAATGAGCCCAAGAGTTGGTTCTTTGAAAGATTAAATAAATAAAAGTTGTAGTGATATGAGTCAGAAGTTTACTGTAGGGAGGGAGCAAGGAACAAAGAACAGAGCCTAAGGAAACTGGCTCCTTGTTCCTGGAGGCAGGGCCCTTCTGTTCTTTGTTCCTTTACCTGGGAAGTTACCAACTAGTGATAGGTAAACTAACTGGTGAATGCTGAAGGCAATATAGATAGCAGTTTGTTTACACCAAATTATTTATGCACATTCCTTAGCTGTTTGTGGCCCTCAATAAATGTGAGAAGCTTCCCTGGCTCAGGGTTCACTTGGAGAGAGACTAATCTCAGTGAGACCTAGGAAGCTATATTCACCAGGTCATCTCTGTTTCTTTTGGCACCAACTCATAACATTCAACAAAAAGTGACATATCCTTAGCCAACCTACCAAAAAAGAAAAGACTGAAATCCATGTAATTAGAAATGAAAGGGTGAAATTGTTGTAGGCAGCCGAATTAGATATTACAGGCAGTTAGACAGGGCCAGGCCTTCAAGAAGACAAGATGGAAGACAAGGTAACTGCAACTTGGAAGAGACAAGATGGCCCATATGGGCCACATCTCAAGACCAAGACAAAAAGAGGCAGCACAGCTACATACTTCCCTACGGATGGGCATCAGGGATTGATATTCTAAATAGGTATCAATTACCTTGAAAGAGCCCAAATGAGTCACTAGCCCAACCCCCAACAGGAAGAGACGCTGTCCCGTATTCATGCCCACTTGCTACGTGACTCAATTTCCCATTTGATACTGGATTTAATCAATTTTACCTGAGCAATGGTGCTTGTAATCTCACTGGGTGACCATAGTTTTGTTCCACCTCATGCCCAACTAAGCGAGTTCCCATGTCTTCTCCACCACCTTAGACCCGCCTCACCACATGGTTTTCCTCTATAAAAGTCCCTGGAAGAGACAACTTCCTGGGGAAAAATCTGCTCAGGCCCCCCTCCTGTCCCTGTCTTGGACAGGAGCTTTCTTTCCCTCAATAAATATATTCTACTCATAACCTCGGTTTGTTCCTAAAATTCAGTCTTTGGTTTTAGAGAACACGAACTCGTGCAGGTCAGGTCAGGAGATCATTTTTCCCTGTGTCATTTGGAGGTTCTCTGTATCATTTGGAGGTCGCCCACCTGAGATCAGTTTTACTCCCTGTATCAAAATCTCAACAGATCCTACAGAAATACAGAAAATCATCAATACCTACTTCAAGAACCTATATTCTAATAAAAAGGAAAATGCAGAAGAAATCAACAGATTACTAGATACATATGAATTACTAAACCTGAATGAAGAAAATACAAAAACTGGATCAAGGAGATAGCTCAGTAGAATAAGCATTTGTCTGACAAGCACGGGGTCCTGAGTTTAATACCCAGCACTGCAAAAAAAGAAAATATAAAAACTTTAAATAAATTAATATCAGTCAGTATTAAAGTGCCTGCAAGCAGGCGCAGGGGCTGAGGGCTCCTCTCCGTGGCCTGCCCCCAGGGTGTGCTGAGACAGAATTATGACTGGACGTGGTGGTGTGCACCTGTAATTCCAGCACTTGGGAGGCTGTAAACAGGTAGTTCACTACAAATCCGATTTAGTAGTGAGATCTTGAACACCCAGTAGATCCTTCCCTAAAGTACAGAAAAAAAAAAAAATCAGTCAATAAAAAAATGGAAGATATAATTAAAATTCTATCAACAAAGAAAAGCCCAGGCTCTGACAAATTCACTGTTAAATTCTACAGCAAATTTAGAGAAGAGGTAATGACACAAATTTTCAAACATTTTAATGAAATTTAAAGGGAAGCTACACTCCCAAATTCATCCCTGGAATCAAGTATTATCCTGACACCAGAGAGAGATCCAACCAAAAAAGAATTACAGGCCAATCTCCCTAACAAACATAAATGGAAAACTGATCAGTAAGATACTGGAAAACAAAATGCAGCAAATCATCATGAGTATTATACACCATGACCAAGTAGGATTTATCCTGAGGATGCAATGATGGTTCATACACAAATCGGTATTAATCATATTAACAGAGCCGAAGACAAAAACCTTATAATCATCTCACTAGAGGGAGAAAACATGTTTGACAAAGTCTAACACCCATTCATCATAATAATAATTAAAAAAACTACAGAAAATTGGAATAGACAGTCTTTATCTCAATCTGATAAAAGCCCTCTATGATAAACTAGAAGCCAATATGATACTAAATGGAAAAAATGTGAAAGCTGTCCCTCTAAAATCAGGGGGGAGGGGCCAGGGAGATGTCTCAGTGGAATAAGTGCTTGCCTGGCAAACACAAGGACCTGAGTTCAATCCCTGGTTCTGCAAAACAAAACAAACATAAATAAATAAATAAATAAATAAAATCGGGGGGAAAGGAGATCTATTGGCACCATTCTGCATATTTAGACTCTTTCTTGTTCCGAAGGGAGCCACACTAGGGTGTGCTGCTTCTTTTTTTGTGGTATGGGGGATCAAACTCAGGACTTTGCACTTGCAAGGCAGGCACTTACCCACTGAGTTATCACCCCAGCCCTTATTGACACCACTATTATTCAATATAGTTCTGCAAAAATTAGTCACAGAAATTAAACAAGTGAAAGAAATAAAAGGAATAAAGATAGGAAAGGAAGAAGTTAAATTATCATTATTTGTGGATGGCATGCTATTCAACACAGAAGACCTCAAAAACTTCACCAAGAAAACTCCTAGATTTAGTAACCAATTCTTAGCATAGCTACATAGTCAATACTAAAAAGTCAGTAGCATTCCTGTATGCAAATAACAAACTCACCGAGAGAGAAATTAGGGAAACAACACCATTCATAATAACAACAACAACAAAAAAAAAATGAAATACCTGGTAATCAATCTAACGAAAGAAGTAAAAGAACTTTACATTGAAAATTATGGTCCTCTGAAAAGGAACTCAAAGAACATATTAGAAAATAGAAAGAGGGCTGGAGAGATAGCTTAGTGGCTTAAATGCCTGCCTGGCAAGTGCAAGGTCTAAAGGTCAATCTCTGGGAAAGAGACAGACAGACAGATAGACAGACAGACAGACAGGAAGGAGGGAGAGAGGGAGGGAGGAAAGGAAGGAAAGAAATGGAAAGATATTTTTTGTTCTTGAGTGGGAAAAGCCAATATAGTGAAAATGGCCAGGCTGGGGAGATAGCTCCATGGTCTAAGTACCTGCCTAGCAAGCACAAGATTCTGAACTCAATCCCCAGTACTACATGTCGCTGCCCCCAGAAGCCCAGGCACACCTGGGGTGGTGTATGCTGGTAATTCCAGAACTGGGGAGGCTGAGACAGCAGGATCACTATGAGTCCAAACTGCATAGCAAGACCCTGTACCAAATAAATAAATAATTTTTTTAAAAAAGAAAGAAAATGGCCATACTTCCATGATTGTTACACAGATCAAAATACCAATAGCTTATCTCACAGAATTAGAGAAAGCAATTCTAAAATACATTTGGAACAAGAAGAGACCTCAAATAGCAAAAGCAATTTTGGGCAAAAAATGGCAAGGCAAGGGTTTCTCAGTTACCTTTCACTCATTGCTGAGACAAAATATCCAACACCCAGAATTAAGGAAGGAAGGTTTATTTAGCTCACAGTTGGTGGAGGTTTCAGTCCATACTAAGTTGCCTCTAAGGCAGAGGGCACATGACAGAGGGCAGCAGTTCATGGCAGCAGAAAACAGCAAAGAGCAAAGAGAGAAGCAGCAGCAACTGCCTCTGTCCTTTCCTTCTATTATAAGCAGGCTACCCTGGCGGGAAGTGGGTGAAACTCACACTATTCCCATGCCCTCCTCTTGCACAGGATGAGTATGTTTACAAAGAACCCTGGCTCCTTGCTGAGTCACTTGATTCAAATTCTAAACTTCTCAAGTTGATATGATGCATCAACCAGTACAAAGGGACATCACAATCCCTGACTTGAAATGATGCTACAAAACTACTGTGATAAAAACAGCATGGTACAGACAAAAAAAAAAAAATTTCAGACCCAAAGCTTAGTGGAACAGACTAGATGATGCAGAAATAATTCTACACATACTCAGCCATCTTACCATTGATAAAGGCGCCAAACGCCCTCACCAGAAGAAAGATAGCCTCTTTAATACATGGTGCTTCAATAACTGGCTTTCCACATGCCAGATATTACAGCTAGACCCGTATCTTCCACCACACACTAAACAAAATTGAAATGGATCAAAGATCTGAATATTAAAACAGAAACACTAATCTGCTGGAATATAGAATAGGTAGACCTCTGAAAGACACTGGTGTAGGCTAAGACTTTATGAACAAAACCCCAATCATATAGAAACTACCATAAAGAATCAACAACAGAGGCCAGTCAAATAGCTCAGGGGTCTGAATTCAATCCCGTTTCATGAAAGAAAGAAAGAAAGAAAGAAAGAAAGAAAGAAAGAAAGAAAGAGAAAGAGAAAGAGAAAGGAAAAGAAAAGAAAAGAAAAGAAAAGAAAAGAAAAGAAAAGAAAAGAAAAGAAAAGAAAAGAAAGAGACTGGGTGTGGTGGCATGTACCTGTAATCCCAGCTCTTGGGAGGCTGTAAACAGGCAGATCACCATGAGTCGGATGTAGTAGTGAGACCCTGAACACCCTATAGACCCTTACATAAAATACAAAAAAAGAAAAAAAAGAATCAACAACAGGGACTTTATCTTAGTAAAAACCTTTTTACAGCAAGAGAAACCATCAACAGAATAAAGAAACAACCTGCAACATGGGAGAAATTTTTGCTCCAGACAAAGGACTAATATCAAGAATAGATAAAGAACTAGGCTGGCCAGACAGCTCAGTGGATGAAAGGACCCGCTTAGGCAGACGCAGGGACCAGGGTTCAATCCTGGGCATGCTGTGGCAGCCCTACTCCCAGGGCACACTGAGACAGCAACTGAGAGTGGGCATGGTAGTGCACACCTATAATCCCAGTGCTTGGGAGGCTGAAAACAGGAGGCTCACTAAGAGTCCGATCTGTGTAGTGAGACAGGAGGATCACCACAAGTCGATCTGTGTAGTGAAACCCTGTAGACTCTGCACTAAATACATTTTTTTAAAAAGTCAGAATCCGGGGCTGGTGAGATGGCTCAGTGGTCTAAAACACCTACTTAGAAAAAGCTTAGCAACGCACAGGGACTGCGGTTCAATCCCCCAGCACCACATGCCAACCCCGCCCCCTGGTGGGCTGAGCTGGCCACACACACACACACACACACACAAATAAATAATTTTTTAAAAAATAGTCAGAATCCACAAACCTAAAGACCCAATCCAAAAATGGGCATCTGATATGAACAGCTGCTTCTAAAATGAAGAAGTAGTGGGCCTGCCCATTAGCACCGTTGTTTAAGTGACTGCTTAAACAGATCAGTCAGGCTCACGTTGCTGTGGTTCGATCCCCAGATCCTCAAGCCATACTAGAAATGCCCTGAAGGCATCCTGAGTCATCAAAAAAAAAAAAAAAGAAGAAGAAGAAGAAGAAGAAGAAGAAGAAGAAGAAGAAGAAGAAGAAGAAGAAGTACAAATATCAAATAAATGTATGGGGGTCTGAGGAATGTCAACTATTCAACATGCAGGCAGAGGTCGATAAGCTAGAACTGATGTTCCAGAAAGCTGACTCTGATCTGGATTATATTCAGTACAGGCTGTAATATGAAATCAAGTCTAATCATCATGATTCAGCAGGAGAGAAAAATCCAGTAACGCTCATAAAGAATTGTCAGCCATAAAGTCTCAATACCAAACTTTGTATGCACGTTTTAAACCTGTTGCTATTGAACAGAAAGAGATTAAGAGCCACATTTATACTACTTTGAATAAAACTATGACCATAATAGAAGAACTATGAAAGCAAACAGATGTGGAGCTGTTACCACTGACAGTTAAAATCTCACATGCCACACTTATGAAGAAATGGAATTGCAAAAGAGAACTCTAATGAAGAGATCAATTCCAAAGAAATATAAAAAGA
>NW_004524613.1:14667084-14667670 GCF_000260255.1 Octodon degus
TATATATATAACACGGACAGTACAAATCCCCTATGATGAACATAGAATATTCCAGCGCTTGCTTCGGCAGCACATATACTAAAATTGGAATGATACAGAAAAGATTAGCATGGCCCCTGCGCAAGGATGTCACGCAAATTCATGAAGCATCCCATATTTTTCTCTTAATTCAATAAGAAAGATTTCTACTAATAGTGTTTAGACAAGATATCATGTCTGCATTTTGTATTATGAATAACCATTACAAAGACAACAATATGCAATGTATTAATTATTGAATCTGTCCTACTAACCTGTTTTGAAACTGTCTCTTTTCACTATTTGATTCTCAATAAAATTAATTTTAAAATTCCAATAAAATGTTTAAAATGCAAAAATAATAATAATAAAATAAATAACAAGTTTTCCATTGTCTCAGTGTCTTGCCTTCCAGTTCTTTGTCCCCTAGGAATTTAGCTAGGAGTACAAGTTTGATGAATATTTTTGGATGAAAGAATAAATGAATTAAATGATTGAATAAATGCCAGGGAGACTTACTAGCACCTCTGAGAAACTTGCAAGAATTCTTGCGCTGACAGCCAGCCAA
>NW_004524613.1:14668679-14670401 GCF_000260255.1 Octodon degus
GCCCGCCCAGAGTGAAGCCGGTGATGTTTCAACATCAGCTAGAATTGCACTGCTTTGGGTGACATCGTATTTTTGCAAAGCTGGGTTTTCAGCGGTTATGGTAGTAAAAAGCAAGCTCCACAAGAAAGCCAGCGTACACCAGGAAGTGAAGGTGGTAGCGTCTGATCTGATTCTCAGTTCTGAGAAACTGCAGCGTTCAACGGCACGTTCATGCCATTACTGCGTAATTCCTGTTACTTGAGGCAGAATAAAAATGTTTTTATCTCAATTTGTGTAAGTTATTTTCTTTTCAAATGATTCTTAAGCTGTTAGGACACAAATACATATTATTTGGATTTAACTACTTAAGAAACAAGACTAGTAGGTATTTCTTTTGGCCTTAGGGTACCATGAAAAATTTATTAAGATATGAAGGATATTGGAAACAGAGGAATTGTGGGAATCTCAGTGCCAGGCATTTTTAGCTGGACTTCAGTTTCTCTACACTATAGGAACTGGAACAATTATATATCATAAGGCTGTTGATAGACTTAACTAGGAGAGGATGTATGTGGTGTTTAGAATGGTACCTGGCACATAAAAGCTGCTCTGTATATACTGTTGCTGTTATATAAAGACCAAATAAGTAACTGGCATTACTAAAGGAAAAGTATTGAAAGTGCAGCAAAGAATTTCATAAAATCTCTTCTTTTATTAATGATGTAATTACTACACACAAAGTGCTTGACAGTGTGGGGTTCTGATTTTTTTTTTGATTCTTTCTATATTCTAGATAGAAGTCCTTTGTCTGAGGGATATTTGCCTAAATTTTTTTCCCAGTTCGTGGGTTTTCTTTTCACTCTGTTGGTGATTTCTTTTGATGTGCAAATACCTTTCGATAGGATGAGATCCCATTTATTGATTCTTTTTTTTTTTTTGGCAGAACCAGGGATTGAACTCAGGCCCTTGCGCTTGCCAGGGAAGCGCTTATTCTCCCCGGCCCCACCTTTTATTGATTCTTGAAGTACAATGACTATCATCAAAAAATCAACCGATAACAAACGCTGGTGGGGCTGTGGGGGGAAAGGAACTGTTCTCCACTGTTGGGAATGTAGACTGGTACAACCACTGTGAAAATAAGTGTAGAGATTCTCCAAAAACTAGGAGTAGAGGTCTCATTTGATCCAGCTAGTCCCCTCCTGAGTATTTTTTCAGAACTAAAAACACTATACCGCAGCAATATATGTGCACCCATGTTTATAGCAGCACAATTTATCATAGCTAAATCTTGGAAACTACCCAAATGACCATCAATCAAAGAATGGATAAAAAGATGTGGTGTTTTTATAGCATGGAGTAGTACTCAGCTATAAAGATAAATTCAAGGCTTTTATAGGTAAATGGATACAACTAGAGACCATACACATGAGTGAAAGAAATCAGACCCGCATGTATAAACATCATGTTGTCTCCCTAGTATAAGAAACTGAAAGAGTAAATAAGATTCAAAAGTTACAATAGGACCAGTGAGATAGCTCAGTGGACTAAGCATCTGCTTTGATACAGGGTCTTTTTTTTTTTTTTTTTTTTTTTTTTCAGTACTGGAGATTGAACTCAGGACCTTGCACATGCCAGGCAGGCAAGCGCCTGCTTTGGCAAGTGCAGGCATCAGGGCTTGATTCCCAGTCCTGCAGGATGTGCTGAGCCAGGCGGCCAAGTCCAGCGTGGTGATGCATGCCTGTA
>NW_004524613.1:14670501-14678260 GCF_000260255.1 Octodon degus
CGCCAAGCCGGCTACCAAAACCCAGTGTGCTGGGGCACGTCTGTACCCCAGCGCTGGGAAGGCTGAGTCAGGAGGATCGCTAGGAGTCCAAGCTGCGTAGCAAGACCCTGTACCAAATAAATAAGTAAAAGATGAAATAAATAAATAAATCAGAGATTCGCTTTTGATTCAGAGCCATATCCCACAACAAAGCTGCCCCCTGAGAGAAAAATTTCTTCTAGACTGGACCCCAGTGTCTTCTCCTCATCAGGGCTGCGTTGGCCAACATGCCCATCCATACATGACTCTCAGGCACCTGCAAAGTGGCCTTCCAAATCTGAGCTGTCCTGTGAATGCAAAACACATTCCCGATCTCAATGACTTCATAAGAGAAAAGTAAGAAAACATCCAGTAATAATTTTAATACTGTTTGCAAGCTGGAATAATATTTTAATATATTGGATTAAATGAATTACATTATTAGGATTAATTATACCTGATTCTTTTTATTTTTAAAATCTGATTACTAGGGAATTTTTACTGACTTATGCAGCTCACATTCTTTTCTTTTGATATTGCTCATTTAAGATCTAACAGTTGCGACAAATTCATTAACTTTTTTTTTTTTTTTTTTTTTCAGAACCAGGGATTGAACTCAGGCCCTTGTGCTTGCCAGGGAAGCACTTACTCTACCTAAGATGGCACTTATTCTCAGCCATCTCTCCCGCCCCTTCATTAACTTTTCCAATGATTATTGAGTGCTGTCTATGTGTCAGGCACTGTTCAGAGGATATGGCAGTGAACAAACAGGCAAAGCCCCTGTCCTCAAAGACACTAGAGCTTGGATTATAGCAGGCAGAGCCATATTAGCAAATCTCTAGAACATCAGATGGTGCTAAACTATTGGGGACTAATTAAGGAAGATTCCTATGGGTAGACCCTTGATCAGACATCCCAAGGAGGGGGCTGGGGAGATAAAAGTAGCATAAGGCGCAAGGGCCTGAGTCTAATCTCCAGCTCCGTTAAAAAAAAAAAAAGCAATCCCAAGGAGGGAAAGCAATATTCTCTGTGTATATCTGTATGAAGAATTCTGGGAAGATGGAGGAGGGACAATCATGCAAGAGCAATGTAATGGCCAAAGCTTAATTTTGCTTTTTCAAAGTAAGATATAACTCATATGTCATCTTTTTTAACTAGTTTGATGAATGTTGAAAAAAAATAGAGAGATTTTTTTTTTTCAGTACCAGGGATTGAACTCAGGACCTTGCGCTTGCTAGGCAAGTGCTTATTCCACTGAGCTATCTCCCCAGTCCAAGAGATTTAATTTTACCTTCATGAAATCACCCACCACAATCAAGACAGAATATTTCCATCATCAGTATGGATTCCTCCTGCCCCTTTCAGTCCAACCCTCCCCCACCTCCCACTCCAGTCTTAGTTACTTTCTCATTACTGAGACAAAATACCCAACACTCACAAGCTAAAGAAGAAAAGGTTTATTTAGCTCACAGTTTGTAAAGGTTTCAGTCCACAGTCAGCTGGTTCCGAGGCAGCGTAGCCAGAGAAGCAGGGCAGAGGAGAAAGAGGCAAGATTTCCTTCTTTCCCTTTTTATTCCATCTAGGCTACAAGCCTATTGGTTGGCTCACTCACACCCAGAGTAGATCTTTCCTCTTCAATAAATCTATCATCGGGACTGGGAGATGGCTCAGTGGGGTAAGCGCTTCCCTGGCAAGAGCAAAGGCCTGAGTTCAATCCCTGGCTCCACAAAAAAAAAAAAATAATAATAATAATAATAATAATAATAATAATTCATTCCAATAAATCTATCATCCACACCCAGAGCTATGCAAAACCAATCAGTACCTTACTCCAGTGTCACACATACAAGATTCAGTGACTTCCCAAGTTCCACCTATGAGCACATGAGATTTCGGGAGGACATCTAGATACAAGTCATAACAAACCAACAACTAACCCTGTGATTCTGGCCTCGCCAGAATGCCATATAAATGAAAGTATACACTATTGCAGCCTTTTGAGTCTGGAGGTGGATGCAACCCTCAGGAGGCTTCTTTTACTTCATCCTTCTAAGAGACACCCTTACTGTGTTTAGCAGTAGTTTGTTCCTTTTACTGTTAAGTAGTATTATACCGTGCAGCTTGTTTATTCATTCACCAGGTGATGAACCAGAGAAATTTTATAGTTGATAAAGGAAAAAAAAGGAGAAACAAAAGTACAGTAAATGGAAGATGTGAAGTACTATGGCAGAAGTGAGGCCTAATAGAGCAGTTTTTACAATAAAGAAAACTGGATTATAGCCATCAGCCAAAGGATAACTGAGTCTAAAATTGTATGCACAAAATAAGACCTGGTAGTGTGCATTTACAAACACCTAGCACAAAAGAACACAGAGATTGAAAAGGATTAAAAAGCACTTGTCAGGGGCTGGTGGATTGGCTCAGTAGAATAAGCACTTCCCTGGCAAGAGCAAGGGCCTGAGTTCGATCCCCCGTTCCACCAAAAAAAAAAAAAAGCACATGTCAGGCAAATATGAACCAAAAGGCTGAGGTGATCATCTTCCTAACTCATAATTGTAACTTAATACAAGCAATGGATCACAGGAAAGAATTACAGATTTTCAAATAGCCATCGATAAGCATATATTCACTAAAAATTGTAGCTCCAAAATATTTACAACTTCAAATTATAGAATTGAATACAGAAAGAAATAAACCAATACTTACATTTGAAGAATTTAATTTACCTCCTAAGGACCTGAGCACACAAACGAAAATTGCATCAGTAAGCTAATTAGATAGATAGATCGATAGATGATAGACAGATAGGTAGATAATCTCAAACTCTACCCTTTACAGCCAGCTAGCATTCCTTTCTTTTTTTTTTTTTTTTTTATTTTAGGGAAGGGTCTACAGGGTGTTCAGGGTCTCACTACTAGATTGGACACAACAGTGATTAGCCTGTTTACAGCCTCCCAAGAGCTGGGATTACAGGCGCACACCACCACCCCAATCTCAATTGCCTTCTCAGCACACCCTCGGGGTAGGCCCGGCACAGCAGGCCCAGGGATCAAACCTCTGGCCCTCCACCTGCTTGCAGGAGCTTTAATCTGCTGAGCTATTTGGCCGGCCCTCAGCTAGAATTCTTTTCAAGCACACATGGAACATTCAGTAAAACTAAACCCTAAAATAAACCAAAATAAATTTTCAAATATCAGCATCAATTAGGCTTTCTTTTCTGACCATATGTAATAAAATTTCTTAAAAGATTACTGACAAATCCCTCTTATTTTTAGAAAATGAATAACATAGTGCTAAATGACCTACGAGTTAATAAGGAAATTGTCAGAACTAAGCAAGTAAGTACTGTGTGTCAAAATCGAAGGGAATAACCTAAAGCAAATGGATCATTTGAAAAGTATTTGTAGTAAAACCAGAAGGATTTGATGGGGCCAGGGATATAGCTCAGTGCCACAGGGCCTGCCTGGCAAGTGCAAGGTCCTAAGTTCGATTCCCAGTACAAAAAAAATTTAAGGAAAACGCTAACCATCTATTGATGAAGTTGGAAGAGAACAAGAGAGACAAGGACGGCTTGGGCTAACAGTTGTAGAGACAGAGAAATCCAGGCAAGTTTGGGATATGGTCTGAAGACACAGTAAACAGGATAAGTAGGACTCTGAAATTCAGTAAAAGTCGTGGCTAGAGATATAAACCCGGGAGTCCTCAGAATGCCAATGTGATTTAACACTATAGCCAGCTGGAGGACAAGTTACTCAGGCAGAGCGAGGGCATGGGTGAGCTCACCTGGACTGAAATGGTTAAATCTAGATGGAGTCCCAGGAAAGGGGTGGAGAGCTGCTGTCTTAGGCCAGGAAGGTGCATGAGAGCACGGTATACAAACCAGAGTGTCCCACAAGGCATAATCATCAGGCATCGTCACTGTCACCATCACCTCCATCTGTTTCTTTATTCATTTATTTCTTGCACAGAGATACTACTGTCCCTGTTACGTGAAGGGGAAAATGAAGTTCACCTGGGTTTAGTGATCTTGTCCACAACACAGGCAGGATTCAGTCCCACACGTGGAGCGTGGCACTGGCAATGTTCACGGCAGCGGCAAACCCAAGAACAACCCCAACTCGTACGGCTGAGGGGCTATTCGAGCAATTATAGGTACAGGAGAGAGACTGATGCTGCTCAAATCTATTTTTAAAAGTCAGCTACTGGGGGGCACCAAGAGCAGTTTGGAGAGTCCACCACAGGGCCAGGCCCTGCTCCACTGCATGTGGGTGTGCGGTCTGTGCAAGTTGTACACTCCAAGCCTCAGCTTACTTATCTGGTCAGTGAGGACTATGACTCCTCAGGCATCGTCAGGCTTCTGTGACCCACCACAGGTCTTCAGTGACAACCAGACATCATGTGACCTCTTCATTTTAATAGAAGGCTCTGCAAGCTTAAGGGACAATGGCTGCTGGTTTCAGAACTCCATACAGGCGTGGCCCCACTTGCGTGACTGTTAGGACCTGGGAGGCCCAGCCCTGTCAACAGTGACAGCCAGACTTGCAGACTCCCCCATGTCTCTCCAGCTTTGTGTGGAGAGAGAGAGAGAGAGAGAGAGAGAGAGAGAGAGAGAGAGAGAGAGAGAGAAACACCCTTAGACTCAATCAACCAAAGCCTTCCTGCCTTGCACCCTTCTTTAAAGGGCCCATCCCTGACCCTCCTCCACAAGACAAACATGCCATGCCCTTCTCCACAAAACAAACAATTCAAAGGACCAGAGAACATACCCACCTGTAGCAACACACACACACACACACACACACACACACACACTGCCTTTCCTAGACCAGCAGAACTTCCTGACCCTGCACAAAGGACTTTGCCATCCCGGAGGTAGATTGTCCCCATGTATGCACACCGGGTTCAAGGGCCACAAGAAGGTTACCTGCAGGAAGATGAAGGATGTGGTATAGACTTGGACATGTAGCGGGGAGGGACACAGCCTGTTGGCGCACACTTTGTAGGACTGGAAGAGCGGAATAGGAACCACAGGCCAGGGCCTCCACTTGCACTCTTGCCTCAGCCTCCCCTGCATAGGGTGGTTGCATGCAGTCTCATAACCCCAATCACACCCTTCCCGCTCCCTTGTGAGGCTGGTGATACAACACAAGGAGCACAAACAATCTTTGCTGGAGGCCTAATTATGGCGAGCAGCCTGGCATGCTGTATATAGATTCTGCTTTGGGGGAAATGTGCTGATTTATGCAGTTTCCAGCATTTAAAGGTGGAGACCAGACTGTGACTGAATCAGATCTGATCACTCTCTGGGACAGATTGCAACTCTGGACTGCTGAGCAAAAAATCTGTAAAGGGTTGCCTGTGTTCCTCCTATCTCTTCTCCCTCAACCCACTCCCAGCTGCACCCAGGTTCTCTGGCCTTTCCTTTGAACCAAATTGGATCCACAGGCATTGAGCCAGAAGTCAGTATCTACCAAGCATCTTTTCTGTGCTTGGGGAAACCAAGGCATCCCAAACCAAGGCCTCTGGAAGCTCACAGCCCAGTGGGACCTACGGACACTGCTGATGGCTGTCCAGCCGTGGAAGACTGCAGGAGTGGCGCCAAATCCCCTCCCTTCTGCTCCCTGTCCCTGTATGATCCCTGCTGCTCTCCCAGTCTGACACCAGCCAGGTGATGTCTGAGCCAAGAGGATGCACAAGAAGGCTGGAAAAGCTCTCCGGCGGTGGGACTTGTCATCTTTTGAGGCTGTTGGAAACTCAGCAAGTGCAGAAATGGCACTGGCCTGTTGAAGGATGAGAGACTACCCAGAGCCAGATGGAGAGAGACCACCCCAGTCATCACAGATGTTGAGGCCATCAGAAGCCCGCAGCCCTGGGCACCCCACCAGTTCTCGGTAGGCTCCCCAAGCAAGCCCAGCCTGGTGTAGAAATCCACCCAGCTAAGCCCAAGCCAAACTGCCAAGCTACATTCATTGAAGTTAACAGATTGCAGGTTTTGTGTGCTATTGTTGTTGCTGTTTTATAGTGACAGGGCCCGATGGGTGTTGCGGCATATTCAGGAGGCTGAGGCATTTGGGAGGCTGGGGCAAGAGGATCACCAAGAGTTCCAGGCCTGCCTAGACCACACAGTAAGACTCTGACACAAACACAAACAAAAAGTTGTATATTGCCAGGCCTGGTGGCACACAGCTGTAATCCCAGCATAGCTGAGGTAGGAAGATTATTGTGAGTTGGAGGCCAGGTAGGGCTACACAGTGAGATCAAGGCCAGCCTAAACTACAAAGCAAGACATTGCCTCAAAACCAAAAAAAGTAAAAGGAAATTAGAGGACTAAGCTAGACCTAGGAAAACAAGATTTACCAGGAGAGGCAAGGTAAGCCAGGCAGAGGACACACATAAGCAATGGTACGCAGACATGAAGGATTTAGGGAGAAGTGTCATTAACCAAGATGATGAGATCACAGGGCCTCTGCAGAAAGACAAGCTGGTGAGTAGGACCTTCAAGTAGGGGGTGTGGCCTTGCTCCAGAGAGCTGCAGGAGCCCCAGGAGGAGCAGGAGCAGGAGAGGCTGAAGATGAGATGCATACTCAGCACAGGTCCCGTCTGGCAGCAGTGGGCAGAGTCAGGTCCCATTCCTCACCCCAGCAAGTGGATACTGTTGCCTGCCTCTGAATAAGATCCCAGGCAGCGGCCTCTCCTTTCCTGACCTCAGATCATACAGATGGCAAAACAGACCCAAGGCAAACTCACTTACCAAGAACCCAAAGAACACATTTCTAAACAGCTTCGATCTGAAACTTCAGCAGTGCTGTTTCAAAGAGAATGACAGGCATGGTGGACACTCAGAGTTGGTGACAGGAGGGGACAGCACAGGCAGTGAGAATCACAGCTACAGAAAGTCATCCCTTTGCAGATTAAATGAGACCCAAGCAGGCCCAGCAGGCTCAGTCCCTTCTGAAGTAGGTGTCTTTGGACACTTCTTCAGGAACAGGATGCTCAGAACTTTCTCTATCCAAAATACTCCACCCTGGGGCTGGCCAGATAGCTCAGCAGACTGAAGCATCTGCTTAGACAGAGTGCAGTGGCCAGGGTTCGATCCCCAGCAAGCCATGCCAAATCCACCCCTGGGGCTCACTGAGCTGGCATTGAGACTGGGAGTGGTGGCAAACACCTGAAATCCCAGCGCTTGAGAGGCTGAAAACAGGAGGATCACTACGAGTCCGATCTATGTAGTGAGACCCTGTAGACCCTGTACTAAATTTAAAAAAAAAAAAAAAAAAAATACTCCATCCCAGGGCTGGCGAGACAGCTCAGAGGTCTAAAGCACCTGCTTAGGCAAGCTTAGGCAGCCACAGGGGACCATGGCTCGATCCCCAGGACCACATGCAGTGCCAGCCCTGCCCTAAGGGTGGGCTCAGCAGGCCCCCCCAAAAAAATTACAAAATACTCCATCCCCAGCTGACCCACCTTCCACTCAGTCAGCTGCAGTTTTTTGAAATGGTAAGACGCCTGTTGCTACCTGGTAATTAATTCCTTCTTTGCTTGAACATAATTCTAGAGTGATCTGACTTCAACAGAATGGGAAGGAGACAGTCATTTCCTTCCTTTTCCAAACTGAACCTCTACAATGTAATCTAAACAGGCTTTCATGACAGCTGTATCAGTGCTAGTGCACCTCACACCCAGGATCCTTTCTTGGGGTGAGGCTATGCTTTGTACCTTCTCTTATAGCTGAACTGCAGTT
>NW_004524613.1:14684668-14697657 GCF_000260255.1 Octodon degus
AAGAAAGAAAGAAAGAAAGAAAGAAAGAAAGAAAGAAAGAAAGAAAGAAAGAAAGAAAGAAAGAAAGAAAACTGATGAGTGAAGATGAGTGTCAGGCCCAGCCCAACCTCTGGTACTCCAGGTGTCCCAGGGCAGACAGCAAAACCACCCCTGCCTCCCCGATCCTCCCTTAGGCACAGCATTTGGACAGAAGAATATTTAGACTCAACCCAACAAAAACAATTACCTTCTGAGCAAAAAAAAAAAAAAGACACCTGTTGCACCTTTGAAATCTATTTAGCCTTGAAATGCACCCTTAACATCCATCCTATGACTTCATGACACCCCTGGTAGGAAGTGAGAAGGGCAGGCCTCCCACAGCTACAGCAGAGTGCAACCAGGGCCGAAGGCTTCCTTCCTATAGAGCCTGAGACTCAGATACTCCAGCTGTGGATCTGTCTCTGCCATTTACTGGCTGTGTGACTGTCAGCAGGACACTTTGCCATTCTGTGCTTTGCCTTTCTTATCTGCTGAGTGGAAATAACGATCAAGACCTAATGACTTAATACATGTAAAGCACTTGGAATAGGGACTGGCACATACCCTGGGCTGGAAGCAAGCCTCTGGGGCTATGTCTTGCATCTGGTCCGGTCCCTCCCAGCCAGCTCCTCCAGACAATATTTCCCCAGCAAGTTGACTGTTTTATCACTTTCCCTATGCCTGCCTTCCAACCCCCAGAAAAGTCTGCTGGGCCTTGACACCACTCAGTAGTGCCCTATTTCTTCCTGGTCTTTTTGCCTTCTCCATGGAATCTGTCTGTCTCACCAAACCCTCACACTTACTGTCTTCACAGAGAAAACAAAGCCTCTCAACCTCCTTCCACACCTCTCACACTCTCCCACTGCTGGTCATACCCCCTCACTCCCACCATCCTTCCTGCCAGAGTGAAGGTCCCATTGCTGCCATCTGAGATTCACTGCTCTCCCAACATACAGGGCCAGCTAACCAAGGAGCAGTGGACACTAAAACTTGAAGCAGGAGGATCACAAATTTAAAGCCTGCCTGGGTGGCTTGTGAAAACTTCTCAAGATAAAATAAGGAGCTGCCCTGGGTTCAATACCCAGGACTGAGTCAGAAGAGAAGCACATGATGCTCCTCAAAAGTATTTTTTTCTTCTACAGTGACCCTGAACACCCTGCAGCCAGCCCCACTGCATCAGGTGCCTCATAGCTGCCCTGGGAGACACTTGCCTCGACTGTGGCAGGCTTTGGATGTGGATCTATCCCAAGTACTCTTTGCTGCAGCCCCTCTGGGTGATCTCACTGTCCTCCTTTATGCTACATCACATGTTCCTAATGCATAAGCCTCTTCCAGATGGAATGTTCTTGTCTTTCATGGTTTTTTGTTCTGTTTTATTTTTTGAGACAGAGTCTCCTATGTAGCCTGGATTGGCTCGAACTCTCAGCAATCCTCTCTGTTTATGGGTCACTCAGAATAGAAACCAGATCAGCCAGATTGGAATTTGGAAAGCCCTTTATTAATGAGCTCAGGGCCCCCGGTAAGCTCTTACGCAGGAGACCAAAAGGCAGCTATGGGGGGGGGGGTGTTAAAACCTGGAACCACATTCCATTTGGTAAACAAATTCATTTTCTGACACACAATAATGCTTTCAGGGTCATTGTGACCACTACTCAAACTAAATTTCCTGGGGCATTCTTTTAGTTTCTGGTTATCTTGCACCTGAGTACTTGCATGCAGCCTTGCATAGCCTGAGGTTACAAGAAGTTAAAACCCACTTAATTTCCTCTTGAAGTCATCTCTGTAAGCTAACTTTGTTAACAGGAATTGGTGAGGGTTACAGGAATTTTATCTTAGCAAACAGCAAGAAACAGCCACTAGTTACTAAACAACTTAGAACAATGGTGAGTATACATTTTTACACAACAGAAAACACAAGATTTACATTTATAGCCTAAAATGTGAGTTGACCCATTACACTCTCCTGCTTTTGTCTCCCAGGTGCTGAGATTACAGGCAAGTACCACCATGTCCAGCTTGTCTCCCATGATTTCTATATCAAGCAGAGAATGCTGTGCAGATACACTAAAAATGGGTAATACCAAAGGCCCCTGGCACCAAAAGCAGTCAGCAACTGAGGCTGGTGATACTGAAATCAGTGATAAGCCATCAAGAACTGCCAGCGGCTACCATGTCCAATAGCCAGAAGAGTCCCCAAGGCTTGCCTGTCAGTAGCTGCTTATTTCAAGTCCGCCAATACCAAGAAGCTGATAGCCACTGGTATTCCAAGTTCAGGCCTGTTAACACCAAAGAGCTATACTTCACCAATTTGTGATTTACAAATCAAATGAGACCCGCAGCTGATTGGTTATACCCTGGAAACCCATACAGGTATTCCTCCCTTTAGAAGAACCTGAAGAATAGGGCAGATAATGGTGATGGCTGTTAGCAGGTTCAAGAGCCAGCCCATGTCTAACTTCTAATTTGCATGTATTTAAGAATTCGTACTAGTTGGTGACTAGTGAAAAGACAAATGGGGCTTCTCCAAAGACTAGCATTAAATCAGTGATAGAGCACTTGCCTAGCATACACAAGGCCCAGGCATGAAAATGGAGGGGAAAGGAGGTGAGGAGAGGGAAAGAAGGGGAGGGAAGGAAAAGCAGTTTCTCCAAATTGACCTATCCCCTAAGTATAGAATATACATTGACTTCAAGGATTTAGTAAAAAAAAAAAAAAAAAAAAAAAAATTAATAATCTTCATATTACTTGTTGTATAAATTAGGGTTTCTGTAACAGTACCACAAATGATGTAGCTTAAACAACAGAAATCTGCCTCACAATTCTGGAAGCTGTTATCAGTCAGGGTTTTATGAGAGAAACAGATAAAACACAAGATGCACAAATGTATAAGAAATTACAAGATTGGCTTATGATGGTCAGCCACGGAGTCGGATGAGGAAGTGTGCAGAGGGCGTCTGCACACTGAAGGATTCAGTCCAAGGTCTGGAGTTCATTTGCAGTGTTCTGTGAAACTCCATATCGGAGGCCAACAGGTCTGTGATGGAAGGCTGAAGGGTCTACACCAGAAGGCTGAAGGATCCAAGGCAGAAATCAAAGAGTCTGCACTAGAAGAATCCAGGAGATGACATCCAGGTGAAGGGGGAAGACTGGAGCTCCCCCGAAGAACGGAAACTTGTGTCTGTCCTTCCTCATTTCCCATACCGTCCAGGCGATGAACCACCTAGGGTGGCTCCCCTACACCCTAGGGTGTAGATTTGCTGAGCCAGTTTAGTTAATCTTCTAAACTTCTCAAGTTGACACAATCAACCAACCACTACAATCCATCCTTTGTCAACTTAGCAACCAGACACATTTCTTTAAACCAGTCTCCAGATACAAAGACATGCATATGGTTGCTCCTAATGTGTTATAAGTATCCTGCATACAAACAGAAACACCCTAATACTCTCACCAGAATAGAAAGTAAGGTGTTTTTGTTGTTGTTGTTGTTTGTTTGTGTTTTTTGATGGATGCTTACACTTTTCATTTCTTTTTTTTTTACATTTATCATTTCATAACTTCAACATTATAACACATGTTTAACAATCCTTAAGAACCAGTATTAAGGGGCTGGTGAGATGGCTCAGTGGTCTAAAGCACCTACCTAGAACAAGCTTAGCAAAGCACAGGGACCACAGTTCAATCCCCCAGCACCACATGCCAGCCAGCACCGCCCCCTGGTGGGTTGAGCTGGTCACACACACACACACACACACACACACACACACACACATAAAAAAAAAATTTTTTTTAAATAAAAAATAAAAAAAAAAAGATCCAGTATGAAGTCTAGCAACATTATATTACATTAGAATCATATTAAGGGAGAAATAGTACAATTACAATCATCTTTTCTGCAGCTGATCATGGGATCACAGCTGGTGTTTAGAACTACCTTCATCCATTACCCATTCTGTATTCCCTTAACCATCAGCAAGCACCTCAGCAGGTCTTGGTTCTTTCCCTGGTGGAGTGACCCATACCTTCATTTGTGAAGGCTCTGGACTTTATCATTCTGCTTGTATTAGGTTTTATAGTTTCCTATTGACTTCTTTTTTCTTTTTTCTTTTGCGGACCCGGGGATTGAACTCAGGCCCTTGCGCTTGCCAGGGAAGCGCTTATCCCACTGAGTCATCTCCCCAGCTCCCCTCCTATTGACTTTAATAATAGGGTATAGTAGTACTAAAAGGTGCCCTAAGGGATCTCCTGCACTCCATGTATATTCTTCCTTTCCTCCATTGTGGAGTAGTAATTCAGTTTCCCCTTGGTAGTCTGGGTCAATCACCCCTGACAACACTGTCACTCCTTTAATTAGCTTGTTTACTCAGAGGCATAAGGAGGCCAAAATCACCAAGAGGAAAGTCTTAGTTTCTAGTTCAGTGGTATCATTGTTGTGCTTCCTGGCACAAGTCTTCCTCCCTCTGAAACTAGGACTTCTAATCCCTTAGAATATAAGTTTGTGGGGACAGAAAGCAAAAATTTTGTTAGTGGATCACTAGGAGTAATGGTGAGTGGACCATTCCTACTTCTACCTTGGATCCCTGAATCTTGGCTATGGAAGACAATACTATATAGTGGATGCTAATTCAAAGCATAATCAACCTTTTGAAGTACGTTACCCCAGTCCTGTAAACTACTGGCAACTAGCTCACACTATAACTGTCTTCAAAAGACCATTCCACCTTTCAATCTAACTGCCTTGCGATATTGAGGAACATGATTAAGACAAGTGAATTCCATGAACATGAGCCAATTACCTCACTTCTTTGGTTATAAAATGTGTTTCCTGGTCAGAGGCAATGCTGTGTGGAATTCCATGATGGTGGATAAGGCATTCTGTAAGTCCATGGATAGTAGTGTTGGCAGAAGTGTTACACACAGTGAAGGCAAATCTATATCCAGAATATGTGTCTATGCCAGTGATGACATAGAACAGTCCCTTCCATGATGGAAGTGGTCCAACATAATCAACTTGCCACCAGGTCACAGGTTGATCACCCTGGGGAATGGTGCCATATCAGAGATTCAGTATTGGACTCTGGCATATTGGGCATTTAGCAATGGCTTAGCCAGGTCAGTCTTGATGAGTGGGAATCCATGTTGCTGAACCCAGGCATAATCCCCATTCTTGCCACCATGGCCATCCTGTTCATGGGCCCACTGGGCATTGACAGGGGCAGATGAAGAAGGAGTTTGACCACTCTCCACAGAATGGGTTATCTCATTCACTTGCTTTTTAGTCTTTTTATACTGATGTCACCTTTTGGTGAGCATTTACATGGATAACAAATACTTTTACATCTTTTGCCTATATGGAGAAGTCTATCCACATATCTCTTCACCAAATATCTTTGTCACCAATTTTCCAATTATCTTCCTTCCAAGTTCCTGATGACTTGGCCAGACCATTGGCTATGGCCCATGAATCAGTGTACAGTCTCAAATCTGGCAATTTCTCCTTATAAGCAAAATGTATTAACAAGTTCACTGCCCAAAGTTCTGCTCACTGCAACAATTCCCTTCACCATTGTGCTTTAGGGATATACCAGAAAGGGGTTGTAATGCTTCAGCTGCCCACTTGCAGATGGCCCCACTCCTGGTACCAATTTTGCTATAGTTCTGGGTTGCAAGGAGAACAGTTTAATACAGGACACATAATTTATAAGATTATTTTATAATAATCACCCAAAGAGTTTGGTACAAAAGAGTGCAAGAAATCTGTGCATAGACTGACAACCTAAAGAATCCAGCTAAGGACCAGGTTTCCATGGCAATGTCCTGCATGAGTTCAGCTGAAAAACTAGATCCAAAAACAGTGCCTCCCCCATGAGTCCAACCAGAGATATACCATCCACAACAATGTTTTTCATGCTGGTCTTTTTCATGGATCTGCACTGGGAAGGCCCAAAGGCCTGAGGTGGAAGCTAGAAAGTCTGTGCCAAAAGGATGAAGGATCTATGCTAGCAATGAAGCTGGGAAGTGACAAAGTAAAAACCAGAGCTACCCTGAAGTGAACCTTAACCATTCTCAGCAACAACAAGGTCCCAAGCTCCTCCATGGATGAGGACAGCTGAATTCAGGAAAGCTAGCACAACAAGCTCCTTTAAGAGAACCACATGCCACGCTGGCCAAACCCCAAGTATGCTGAGCTGGCCACCAAGACCAGGCATGAGGGCACACGCCTATAATCACAGCACTGGGGAGGCTGAAAACAGGAGGATCACTATGAGTCCAAGCTGTGTAGTGAGGCATCTACATCCAGCACCATGTTGGCTCAGTTTACCTGGGTATTACAAGTTCACCACTAGTTGTCAATCCACCACAGAGGCTAAAATTCAAAATCAAAGTATCAGCAAAGAAATTATTCCTCTAAAAACTAGACTAGGAATATTTCCTTGCCCTTTCTTAACTTCTGATGGGCTACTGGTCCTTGTTATTCTTTGACTTGAAGCTACACTGTTTCACTTTCTACCTCTGTGGTCACATGGTATTCTCTCTATGCTTCTGTATCATCACACACCATCATCCTCTTTTATAGGAATATTGGCCATATTGGATTAAGGGCCGACCCTTCCTGTGACCAACCTATGATCTCATCTTAACTAGTCATATCTGCAACAACCCTATTTCCAAATAAGATCATGTTTTGAGGCATTCAATATGTCTTTTGGAGGGACACATTCAACTTCAAATACACTGAGTTAAATAAAATGATTAATTTCACAGGGCTGATGTTGTATTTCAACTGGATTGATGCCTAGGGGCATATGTACTGTAGCTTGACTTGCTATTTACTACTGATTGGGCAACTTTGTAATTGAAAGAGTAGATAACCAATAGAACACCAATAGCAAGTAACAGTTAATCATTTAAAAAAATCATGACCAGTGAACTTTATCCTGAAAAAATGCAAATGACAAGATTATAACTCAAAGCTTTCAGATTTTTTTCACACATACTTTAGCAATCTTATTCCAACATTCTTTCTTTTAAGTGACTGTAAGTATTTCTCTCTCCTATAATTTGTTGAACAAACCATCCTGCTGAATAACTCACTAAAGGTTTAATTAAATCTTTGTTCCGTATTACTTTGTGGGAAGTTAAGTTTTGGGCTGTTTTTTGTTTTTTGTTTTGCTTTGTTTTTTGTTTTGTTTTGTTTTTTTAATTTGGTGCAGGATCTCACTACACAGCTCAGACTTGTAGTGATCCTCCTGTCTCAACCTCTCCAGCACTGGGATTATAAATGTGCACCACCATGTTCGGTTTTGATGGCCAGCACAGGGTGCCCAGGGTACTAGGACCAGCACAGCATGCAGTACTGGGGATTGAACTCAGGTCGTTGTGCTTGCTGGGAAGGTGCTTAGACTGCCAAGCTATCTCCCCAGCCCAGGAAGTTAAGTATTGAATGCTTAGAAAACAGTTCTTTGAGTTCAATCCCTGGTACTGCAAGCAAGCAAGCAAGCAAGCAAGCAAGCAAGCAAGCAAGCAAGAAAGAAAGAAAGAAAGAAAGAAAGAAAGAAAGAAAGAAAAGAGAAAAAAGTTCATTGACACAAGATTGTGAGGAAAGTGACCCCTTGCCTTCCCATCGCAGTTCCAATCTACCATCTTTCCTAAGTAAGACCTAACTCCTGCAGAAATCGCTGCCATGGGGCTCCCTGCTTCCTAGACAATTAACTAGTGAGCAGTGCAGAGGTAACAGTCAAAAGTGGCTATTCCAGCGAAAAGCTGGGGTTTACATATCCACAGACCCTGCATGAGACTGCTGAGCCTTCCTGACCTTTACAAAGGCAGGAAGTTGCTGACACAGGCTGATTACCCAGAAGCAAAGCCAGGACTGTTCAGAGACCTGGGAGCAGAGCAGCCTTCTTCAGATGTCCTGGCAGAGGGCAATAGCAGCTTCCTGAGAACCATGGGTCCTCAGGGTCAGGGATCTTTGATCTTGGACCATCTTTAAGGTCACTTCTCAGCCAGCCCTTGAAAATAAGAGAAAGCCTAAATAAGCCCTCTTGCTTCACTTGCATCGTTACTTGTTTTCATCACTGATTTTTAAGTAGCTTATCTAAAAAATAAAGAAATAGGCCCCTACTAGCTTTGCTATACATAACACTTCTGCTGTATGGTCACCTTAGTAACAACTGCTTCAGTTTTTCAGGAATTTGTAAGTAGATTAAATTGGTTGAAACTGTCAACCTATAGCTTGGGCTTGTTCAAGTATCAAACTGTTAAGGATGTTGGTGGTACCCAGTGGTCCTTCCCAGGCTTTTATTAACCTGATCAAAGCATTAGAAGATAATTCAAAGAATTAGCTTAACATTTATTAAAGGTAAAAGAAGAAGAAAAAATATGTAAAATAAGTGTTCCAAAGAAATGGCCTGAAGGAAAGAGAAAATACTTCCCACACACAGGATGGGCCACTATAGGAAGGAGAGAAGAGTGACCAGTAGACCAAAGTCATCATCTTTCATATCTTCCTGCTGACTGACCTGCGACAGCTCACACAGGGATATCTGTGCATTCCCAGCCCTGACGGACACATCTCAATGGCTGTCAGGTCACATCCCACTGCCCAGCCGCCTTGTCATTCCCTAATCTCCTTCCTCATTGATGTCAGGGGCTGACAACTCCACTCTCAGATCATGTTGATGCCACCACTTTCTGACCATGTGTCCTGTGAGCCACGAAACTTCATTACACATGAAGAGCACTGATGATTTCTTTTTTCCCTGCCTCCAATCACCTTTCTTTGTATCTCAGGCCATCTTATGTCTCTGTCCCAATAATACTTAAACCCTAAGGGCAGTTTTGAGACCTGGGGGCTCCAGCCTCCTTACATTTGGCAGCCTCATGAAAAAATTTCTTTGTGTTTTGCAAAATGACACTGTTTAGGTAATAATATAAAGACTAAATCCTAAGCAGTAGGTAGCAAATGATAGCATCTCAGAAGGCTCCCAAAGGAAAACGAGATAAAACAATCAGGTGCTAGGCCCACAGAACAGAACTGCAGCCTAAAGAGACAAATTAACACCTGCATGCTTAAAAACTGATGATAGCAGGCTTTATGAAGACCCATATGCATCACAAAAAGAACCTCTGAAGCTTAAAACAAGAACTTTGAGCTTTAAAAAAAAAAAAAAGTATAAATTAAAGGCAAGAATGTCATTGTTGAGCACTGAATCAGACACCTGGAAGATCAAGTATAAGAAATATCTTAAAGCTTAGAGAAGAAAGATAATGAGATAAAAGTCATGAGGGAAAAGATAAAAGATTTAGAGAAAAGATCCAGCAATCCTAACATGCAACGAACAAAGGTTCCAGATGGAGAAAAAGTAAGTGTCAGAAAAGAGGGAATAATTAAAACAGATGCCAGAAGAACATTTCTCTGAACTGAGGAAAAGACTTGAATAGTTTGCTCAGTCCACAGAGACAGAAGAACTGCCTGGCTAAGAAGTCATTCACATGATAAGATGGAAGGAAGATGTTCAAGGACATGCAAGAACTCAAAGGTGAGCCAGCAGATAAGAGCCGAGCATGAACTACGCTTGGTCTCTACTTTACCTCTGCCCTCCGAATCTCCTGCAAGAAGCTCCCCTGTGGCCCACTCCAACAGGAAATTTATAGGTAAGGCAACCTGTGACATGCTGTTCAGTCTATCCAAATGCACATATTTCAAAGCCACCTGATCAGCTAAAGCAAAAAGAATTGAATAGTTATTCTTAGCCCTATCCCAGTCAAAAACCATAAGGTAGAAGCATAAAAGCTTAGCCATTTCTACCTAAGAGAGGATGCCTTGGATGGGTCCCTCCTGCCTCATTGCTGCCCTAACAAGCTGGCAAAGATCGTATGAGGAATACATCATGATATAATGGCTCCTCCCACCCAAACCTGTGTCTTCCCTTTTCTTTACATAGGTGTCACTCCACAATAAATCTCTGCCTCTAACTCTGTCTCAGCATCTTCATCTCAAAACTTCTAATCAACACAAAGTAATTTTAAAGCAGATATTACAGGTATGCTCAAAAATTCAGAAGAAAATATGCTTCCAATAAATAAGGAAATGTGAAATTTTAACAAATAAAATTGTATAAAGAACAAATGGGCCCCAGTTCTGCAGCATCAGTAGAAGAGAGTGAGTCCATGCCCTGCACCCCCTCCACTGTCTGGAACAGTGGTTCCGGAGGGAAGGAAGGGTAAAGGTACTGCCAGTCAGAAAAGTATAAACCTGTACCCTGTGCCTCCTCTATTGCTCTGGGTCCACAGCACCAGTAGAAGGAGACCTTGGGGCTATGGTGTTTGCAAGAGGAAACATTCAGAGGAAAATATACCTCCTAGGAGAGCTCAACATCCGTGATTAAGGCTACCTAATATTAGAAAGCTAAAAGCACCAACACAGAAAACAAAATAGAGTGGAAAATAGAAAATAACAAGACAATGAAGCAAAATACAATCCCAAACATCCATCCCACCCAGGACAATTCCAGAGTACAAAGAGATGGAAGGCATGTGAAGCCAACAAATGGAACTCTCTGAAATGAGAGCAGTAAAAATGAATAAACAAATGGATGAGACCACAGAAAAAACCATCTCTAAGGTGCAAAAAGAAATCACTACCAAAATAAAGACACTATCAAAAAACATTACAGCAGACACAGATACACAAATAGAGGAGTTCAGGAAAATGATGGAAATCATGAATAAAAAACAAAAATAAGAAATGAAGTCAATCAATCAAGCCAATCCAAACAGAAATGCAGAACAGAAACTTTATGAAAGTATATGCAGCAATAAGGGCCAGCCAAATAGCTCAGTGGATTAAAGCACCTGCAAGCAGGCACAGAGACCAGGGGTTCAATCCCCAAGAATGCCATACCAGCCCCGCCCCTGGGGTGCACTGAGATGGCAACTGAGACTGGGCGTTGTGGCATGTGCCTATAATCCCAGCACTTAGGAGGCTGTAAACAGGAGAATCACTACAAGTCCAATCTAGTAGTGAGACCCTGAACACCCTGTACATTCTTCCCTAAAATACAAAAAAAGAAAGTATATGCAGCAGATTGAATCACAGGGAAGATAAGATATCTGACCTAGAAGACAGGAATGCTATTAGAAACCAGGAAAAGAAAGATATCTTAGAACCTGTGAGATGACTCAGCAATCTAAGGTGCCTGCTTAGGCAAGCTTAGGCAGTACATGAGACCTCCCTTCGATCCCCTGTACCACATGCCATGCCAGCCCCAACCTCAGGGCAGGCTAAGCCAGCCAAAAAAGAAAAAGAAAGATATCTTAAAAGTCACAAGATTGGGGCCGGGGAGATGGCTCAGTGGAATAAGCGCTTCCCTGGCAAGTGCAAGGGCCTGAGTTCAATCCCCGGTTCCGCTTAAAAAAAAAAATAAAAGTCACAAGAGACCATGAAAAATCAATCCAACACCTAAAGGATGAAGCAAAGAAGAACAACATAAGACTGACTGGAATCAGTAAGAAAGCTGGAGACAACACAAAAGCCATTAAAATCTTCTTCACAGACATTATGACAGAAAAGTTCCCAAATATGGATAAAGATTTCCCAAATATGGATTAAATATGGACATACAAATAAATGAAATATACAGAACTCCAAATAGCCATGACCAAAATAAATCCACACCAAAGCATATAATAATCAAGATTCCAGAAATTCAGTACAAGAACAAAATCTTAAAAGCAGCTAAAGAAAAGAAACATATCACCTAAAAAGGCAAATCCATCAGAATCACAGCATATTTCTCAACATAAACACTCAAATCAAGAACAGCCTGGAGTGAGGCACTTCAAGCCCTAAAGGAAAATAATCTTCAATCCATATTGATGTATCCAGCAAAATTATCCTTCAAAATTGGTGGGGAAATAAGATACTTCTATGACAAGGAACAACTGAAGAAATTTATGACCACTAAACCAGCTCTACAGAATGCTTCAAAAGACATATTAGAAAGAGATAACAAAGACCACATATGCAGGAACACCAATAGAGGGAAGCCACCAGGGAGGACAAACACTTAAACAGAGCAGAACAACAAGAAGCAATCAAGTTGGAAAAGAAAAGTCAATATATATCAGTTACAACCATCAACACAAATAGTCTCAACTCAGCAATGAAAAGTAACAGACTGGCAGAACTGATCAAGAACCAAGATCCAACACATGTTCTGCCAGCCCCACTCCCGGAGCATGCCAAGACAGTGAATGAGATTGGGCGTGGTGGCACACACCTGTAATCCTAGTGCTTGGGAGGCTGAAAACAGTAGGATCACTATGAGTCTGATCTGTGTTGTGAGACCCTGTAGACCCTGTACTAAATACATAAAAATAAATAAAAAATTTTTTAATCAAAGAAAGGAACCAGGGTCCAATAATATGCTATATTTAAGAAACACATTTAACCCAAAAAGAAATTCATAGATTAAAGTAAAAAAATTAAAAACAATTCTCCATGTCACAGGAACCCAGAAAAAAGAAGGGGTAGCTATTCTATTCACTGATAATGCAAATTCTAAGGCAAAACTGACCAAAAGAGATAAAAACAGTCACTACATATTAGTTAAGGGAAAATTCCAAGAAGAGAAAACAATCATAAATATTTATGCACCAAACACAGGTTCACCCAACTACATAAAATAAATCATAGCTAACATAAAAAAATAAGCATTAACACAATTATACTGGGAGATTTTAATACCCCACTCTCACAAATGAATAGATCAGCTATACAAAAGAAGAAAAAAATCAACAAAGAAATATTAGAATTAAACCAAGCTGTGAACAAATGAACTTGGTAGATGTTTACAGACAATTCCACTGAAAAACAAGAGAATATACATTCTCAGCTGCACATGGAATGTTCTCCAAAATAGATCACATATTAACTGACAAAACATGTTTAAATAAATGTAGAGGAG
>NW_004524613.1:14697757-14698948 GCF_000260255.1 Octodon degus
GCGCCAGGTTTTGGTTGGTGCAAACATGCGGCCTCCCCGACACATATTGCCAAAGGCACCCTGGCCAGAACGGTGGGTTCCACCTCCACGAACTCTGGGAATTCGAGCCACAGCTCTGCCAGTCCCCCAAGACTCAGCACTGGTCTGATGACCTGCTAGTTCGCTGACAGCATATGGCTGTCTGTTGTTTTTCCGCAAGTTTGTGTGAACAAAATTCACAATATCTGGTCGAATGGGAGCCTTGAACACGGCAGGCAAGGTGACATTTTTGCCAGATGACTCCCCCTTTTCAGAGTACACGGATATCAGGGGACGAGCACAAGCCATGGCGGGGAGAGGACAAAGCCACGCTCCTCCGGACCCAGCGGCTCCCACAGGAAAAGCAACTGCAGTTATTTTATCGTGTGACAAGGTGATTGGAAGACAGGCCCCAGAGCAAATTCATCATTGTCTCTTCCCTCCCAAGCTCAGTGCAAAGTCTAGAACAGACTGACGGTGCATCAGCGTCTGCAGAATGCAAAGTGAGCGCTGCCAGACAGGAGGCCCTGAGCAAACACCCGCCCACGGGCCAAGTGCAGCAGGTCAGCATCTACTCTTCAGGTCCAAATTTCTAGTGCCGCTAACTCTTCCCCACCAGCCCACAGTTCGCAAACTGTCCACAAGGCCGACCCAACCTCCTTAGCACCTGGTCAGAGCTTTCTAGACTCTAGAGCTGTAGACAAATCAGTTTGCATTATTTAAGCCTGACAGACTAAGGTATTTTGTCATGGCAGCCCAAACGGACTAAATATGCTCAAGGAGTTGGACTCAAATACTTGAGGTCCAGACACAGAGACTGCGATTCCACCTCCAGAGGTTTGTCAGCCCGCCCCTGGGACATGCTGAGACTTTAAGACTGGGCTTGGTGGCGCAAGCCTGTAATCCCAGCCCTTGGGAGGCTGAAAACAGTATCACTATGAGTCCCATCACTGTGCAGTGAGATCCTATAGACCTTGTACATTAAAAAAAAAAAAACAAGGCGAGTGAGTGAGCCGACCCAGGCCGCGGGATCCTGAACAGACCCAGAGCGCAGGCCCGGGGAGACGACCCGGGTCCCGCAGATCCTCATTCGACCCAGCCCGCATGCAGGCCCAGCACGGAACCCTTCAGCAGAACTCCCTGCAAAGAGGCTAGAGGCAAGACCCACCCAGC
>NW_004524613.1:14704737-14705653 GCF_000260255.1 Octodon degus
AAACCTCAGAAACTACATTAACACAGGGAATTTAAACAACCCCCCTCTGAAGAGAATGAGCTCAAATAACGTAATATTGAACTTCGAGCTTCTAGAAAAAGAAGAACAAAGCAAACCCAAAGTCCATAAAAGGGAAGAAATTATAAAGATAAGAGCAGAAATCAATGCAATAGACAATAAGAAAATAAGGATTTTTTTTTTCTGTGAATGCCTTCAGGGGTGGTTTGGCTGGCTTGAGTTGTGGGGATTGAACCACAGCAACCTGAGCCTGACTGCTTTGTTGAAGCGGCCACTTAAAGAACTGAGCTAAGGGGCAGGCCCCCAAAATGGAATAAGGATTTTTTTTTTTTGAGAATAAGAAAATAATACAAAAAATCAATGAATCAAAAGGCTTGTTCTTTGAGAAAATAAATAAAATTGATAAAATATTAGCTAACCTCATCAAAAAGAGGAGGAAAAAAACAAATTCAAGCAATTATGAATGAAAAGGGGGAAATCACAACAGATCCCACAGAAATCCAGGAGATCATCAATACCTTCTATAAGAACCAATATTCTAATAAGATGGAAAACACAGAATAAATGGACAGGTGCTTAAGTAAAAACTACCATAACTAGATCAAGAAGATATAAAAATTCTAAATAACAGCCAATGACATTGAAAGTATAATTAAAATTTTACTAACAAAGAAAAGCTAAAGACCTAACAGATTCACTAAGGAATTCTATGAAAAATTTAGAGAACTACTGCCAATAATGCTGAAACTTTTTAAAGAAATTGAAAAGGAAACAGTACTTCCAAAGTTATTTCTAAAAGCAAGTATTACTTGCAAGTATTACAGAAAAAACTCAACCAAGAAAGAAAACTACTGGCCAATCTCCCTAGTGAATGTAGATGCAAAAATCCTTAATAAGA
>NW_004524613.1:14706708-14707211 GCF_000260255.1 Octodon degus
TTTATTCATGATAAAGACTCTACAGAAAATTAGAATACATGGTCTTTACCTCAGTCTGATAAAAGCCATCTATGATAAACCAACAGCTAAAATCATATTAAATGGTCAAACACTGAAAGCTTTCATCATAAAATCAAGAACAAGACAAGGATATCCACTATCATCACTCCTATTCAATATGGTTCTCAAAACATTAGCCAGAGCAATTAGACAAGAACAAGAAAAAAGAGGAGGGAGATAAGGATAGGAAAGGAAAAATTTAAATTATTACTTTCAGATGACTTGATATTCTACATAGAAGATCTCAAAAACTCCACCAGAAGACTTTTAGAGTTAATGTCAAAATTCAGTATTGTAGTGAGATATAAAGTTAACACTCAAAAGTCAATAACATGAGCCAAGGAGAAGGCTCAGTGGAATAAGTGCTTCCCTGGCAAGCACAAGGGCCTGAGTTCAATCCCTGGTTCTGCCAAAAAAAAGTTCCCATACACAAGCAACAGACT
>NW_004524613.1:14709281-14710346 GCF_000260255.1 Octodon degus
TTGTTTGATCCATCGTGCATTCTTATATCTGATATGTAATGTAGCAACCATTGTTAATTTTCTATCTTCTTGATTTGAAATTCTATATCACTTTGATTGTTTTTGTGTTGTTTTGTTTTTGTCTTTGTTGATGTTATTTTGGTTTTGGATTTTTTTCTCTTTAAAATGAAAAAAAGAACCAAATGGATAGTCTGAACACAGAAAAATACTTAAAATTTGATCCTTTTAAGGTCAATGGGTAGGTTTAACAAAGGATTAGAGGTAATAGAAGGGCAACAAACCTAAAGATAGGTGAAATTAGGCAACTGGAAGAACACAAAGAAAAAGAATAAAAAGAATTAGTAAAACCTCAGTGACCTGTAGTGCATTATCAAAAGGCTTCATGTTTCTACAAAGAGGATGAGGGCCAGCCAAATAGCTAAGCAGATTAAAGTGCCTGCAAGCAGGCACAGGGGCTGAGGGTTTGACCCCTAGGCCTGCTGTGCTGGTCCTGCCCTCAGGGAACACTGAAATGGCAATTGAGACTGGGCATGGTGGTGCCCACCTGTAAGCCCAGCCCTTGGGAGGCTGTAAACAGGAGAATCACTATGAATCTGATCTAGTAGTGAGACCCTGAACACCCCGTAGACCCTTCCCTAAAATACAGGAAAATAAAGGGAAAGTTTTTATACAAGGAAGGAATGTCTTTATATAAGCAAGGAAAAAACTGGCACAAAAAAAATTACGAAAGAAATAAAAACCAGGGCCAGGGATATAACTCAGTGGCACAAATGACTGCCCGGCAAGCACAAGGTCCTGAGTTCAATTACTGGTACAAAAAGAAAAGAAGAAAGAAATGATAACCAAATTTCTCATTGTATTGATATTTATAAATATACTGGTTCAAGAAGTTCAACAAACCTCAAGCAGGAAAGACAGACAGACAGAGACATATAGATAAATTACAACAAACTGCTGAAAACCAAAAATAAAATACAAAAGCAGCCAGGGAAATTTTGCATGTTGCATACCAGGGAATAATGATTTGAATGACTTCTGACTTGACATTAAAATAAAGGAGGGGGG
>NW_004524613.1:14710741-14712182 GCF_000260255.1 Octodon degus
TTTTTTTTTTTTGCGGCACCAGGTATTGAACTCAGGCCCTTGTGCTTGCCAGGAAAACACTTACTCTACTGAGCCATCTTCCCAGCCCCAGTAGAGCTGTTAACTCAGTTTCTATGGATAGAAGGTCAGAACACCACCTGCCAGGGGCCCCTGCAAAGCTACAGTCAAGACAACCCACAGGACTCAGCTCTCCTCTAGAAACTGGACTGACTACGAATCCTCCTCCAAGTTCACATGGCATACAGGTCGGTGGTAAGGTTGGTCTCTTCAAGGCTGTAAGACAGACACTATACTGAGCAACTAGATGTTGCCTGAAATTTCTTGCTCTGTGGGCCCAAATTACTTCATAGCAGCTTGCGTGCACACAGACAGCAAGTGAACGAGATGCCAGAGTCACCTAGCAATACAGACTGTTCTCCAAGGTAACATGGGAGTGGTGTCCTATCACTTTTGCCATATGCTATCAGTTAGAAGCAAGTGGAAGGTCCCACCCACACTGAGGGGAAGAGCTTGACCCAAGACAAATTTTAGATGCTGAGTATCCTTGGGGGGGATCCCACAAGGCCTGTCCATCACAGTGAAGATGAAAGAAAAACATTTCCAAATGAATGAAAACAGATGAGTGAATGAATCCAATTCCAGCAAATCCATACTGCAAAGAGCACTTGGTAAAGTTTATGGGGTACAGGGAAATGGCACAAAGGGAAGCTCATACATTCAAAAAGAACTGATGGGCCAGGCATGGTGGCATACACCCATAATCTCAGAACTTTGGGAGAATGAGGCAAGAGGATCATTGTGAGTTCGAGGCCAGCCTGAGCTGCATAGTGAAATCCTGTCTCAAAAGGACAAAAAAAAAAGAAAAGAAAAGAAAAGAAAAACAAATGACAATCCCTGGAAATGTTCAGTATGTGAGTAAATACAAACATAATTTCTAAATGAATAACTTCAAAAAATTATAGCATTGTATCATAGTGTTTATAATATATGTAGGCATAATATATGACAACCATAGTATAGAAGTCTGGGAATAAATGGAGCTATATATTTCAAGACTTAAATTTGATGTTACATAGTAAGATATTAAATCTAAGAATATAGACTCCATGATAAGAATAAATATTACAGGGGCCACGGAGATGGCTCAGTGGAATAAGCGCTTGCATGGCAAGCACAGGGGCCTGAGTTCAACCCCTGGTTATGCCAAAAAAAATAATAAATAAATATTACAGGCTGGTTGTGGTGGCATATACCCTAATCCCAACGATCAGGCAGCTAGGGCAGAAGGACTGCCACATGTTCAAGGTCAGCCTGGACTACATAGTGTGGCCCTGTTTCAACCACCCACAAAAAAAGAATAAATATTATAGCCATTGAGGAAACACATTTAATAATGGAATGAGAGGGGGCCAGGGAGATGGCTCAGTGGAATAAGCGCTTC
>NW_004524613.1:14712847-14716904 GCF_000260255.1 Octodon degus
CCAGGCCTGGCCTTAAGGGAGCCTGAAGTAGCAAAAACAAAAAGCTCCTTCTGCAAAAAAGAAAAAAGAAAGAAAGAAATGGATAAACAAAAGTATATCATACAGTATAAAATCCAGGCACAAGAAGATTGTAATGGGGGGAAAGTTTAGTTTACATAAACTTCAAGACAAGGGACACTGTGAGGGTGAAATAATTTGCTTTCATGAAAAACCACAATAATAGAGTTTCAAAATGCATGGAACAAAAACTGACAAGATCTAAAATGCAGCACACACAAAAGAATCTAAACTTGTCTCTCAGCAATTGATGAAAGAGTAAGATTTACAGAAAACATTAAAGATGTAGAAGATCTGAGCAATGCCATAAACCACTTTGATCTAATTTATACTTATAGAATACTAAACTCAATAATAGGAAAATATACATTTTGTTTAAAATCTCCTGGTATATTCATCAAGATAGACCATATGATGGCCTATAAAACATGTCTCAATAAATTAAATTGAAATGATTCAAATTTTATTTTCTGACCACTACGGAACTAAATTTAAAATTCATAACAAATAGGTATATAGAAAAAGATTTGGATATTGACAACAAACATAAATAATCACTGGGAAAAGAAAATTTTAAATGTTTTCTATGAATAATGAAAATACAACATATTAAAATTTGTGGGAGACAGCTTAAGCAGTATTTAAAAAAGAGAGCCTCAAATTTTAAATATTTATGTTGGAAAGTAACAAAGGTGTGAAATAAATGAGCTGTTTCTACCCCAGAAGGTAGTAAAAGAGTAAGGCAAATCCAAGGCATAAAAATAGCAGCAGAAACCAGGAAAACAAAATTAACAAACCCAAAAGCTGGTTCTTTTAAAAGATCAATAAAATTAATAAAGCCCTACTTCAACTGACCATGAAGAGAAAGACCACAAATTTACAATACTAGAAGAAAAGAGACCACCTGCCGTGTTTGGATTTGCTCTGCAGCTCTGGAAATATCACGTGATTGGAGGCTCAGAGGCACCTGGGAAGGTGGGGATTCAGGAAGTGGGGCCTCTGGGAAGGCTTTCACCCAGAGTGTGGTAGAGAGCAGGAGCCTGCGCCACCCACATCTTGCGGCTTCCTGCAGGAGGCAATCTGCTGGCTCCTGCCACTGCTAGCCACCACAGGGAATTTTAAAAAAGGAAGCTTCTTTCATCCAATTGATGATGTCTTTTAAAAGCCTCCACTTGGGCTGGGGATATCACTCAGCGGCACAAGCGCTTGCCTCGCAAGTGCAAGTTCCTAAATTCCATCCCCAGCACCAGAAAAAAAAAAAAAAAAAAAAGATGAGTTAGAAGGATCCACTTAACATTACATTTAGCCAGGTGTGGTGGCACATGCCTGTGATCTCAGCACTTGGAAGGCTGAGGCAGGGGGATCACTGTGAGTTAGAGGCCAGCCTGAACTACATAGTAAGACCCTATCTTTAAAAAATGACAATTTTTTTCTTGTCTCTTGTTTTCATTTATTACCCTTTTTTCTTAAACAAACATTTACATGAGAGAAAGTATAGCAGTAATTGGTATGACATGACAAGCAATACATATTTAGAAGACCAGAATGACGGGCATTCCAAGCATGACCCTAGTATTATACACTATTATGGACTGCTGAATTATATTAGATTATTTTGCTGAATTCACACACCTACAATATTTAAATGGCAATAGAATACCCATCTCTGACAAAACTAAACAGGAAAAGGGGATACAAATGAAGGACCATTTTGTATCTGTATATACAAACTAGTTAGGGTACATATACAGCTACTTGCTTTTCATTCAATGAGAAGAAAGATTTGTACTAATAGTGTTTGGACAGAATATCACATCTGCATCTTGTACTATGAATAACTACTATGAACACAACAATATGCAATGTATTAATTATTGAAACTGTCCCACTAATCAGTTTAGAAACTGTCTCATTGCTATTTGTTTCTTAATAAAATACATAGATAGATAGATAGATAGATAGATAGATAGACACGTACATACATATACACACACACACACTGAGACAGAAGAATCACAAGTTCAAGGCCAACCTGGACAACTCAGTTAGAGTCTATCTCAAAGTTTTTAAAAATGTAAAATAAAAATATTGGGAATAAGGCAAGGATAGCCACTCTCAGTTCTAGCATTGTCAAGCCCAATTCCAAAGCATCCTCTGAAGCTGAAGGCATATGCTCAGCTGTGAGCTAAATCTACTTGATATTGTCCCTGAGATCCTTGCCAGTGAGAGAAAGCAAAAGTGAATGACATACAAACTGGAAAAGAAGAAGTAAAATTATCTTTATTCACAGATGAAAAATGGCTTTCTGCTCAGGAAATCTTAAGGAATCTTTAAAACATCTATAAGAACTAACAAGTAAACTAGCAGACTTGTATACAAAAGCAATATACTGCAATCAATTGTGTTTTATATTCCAGCAGTGAAAAATTAGACAGTGAAATTAGAAAAACAATTTCACTGTCTGTATTGTCAAAAAACATGAAGTGCTTAGAAATAAACAGAACAAGTGATGTCACCAGCAGGTCTTAAACCCCTTCATTAAGAACCTCTACATAAAAAAACCACAAAGTATTACCAAAAGAAATTAAAGAAGACAGAGAACAGAAATATATTAAGCTTATTGAATGTAATATTCAATGTTTTTAAGATGTCAAATAGCCCCAGAATTTATCTACACATCTGGAGTCATCCTACACATAATTCAAATCAACCATTTTGTAGAATTTGACAAAATGATTCTAAAATCTTGAAAAAGGACGAATTTGGAAGACAGATACAACCTGACTTTTTATGAGCACATATCTGTGTACTTAACGATTGCATTCACTGTGGGGAGTAGGTACATATGCATAAGGTATCTTAATTGTTTCTACTCCCCTTCTCCTCCCTTCCCAACTCTCTCTCTCCATCTCAATATCTCCTTCCCATGTACCAAAGATAGGTCTCCCTACTTTCTGTTGTCTATCTTTTCTTCTGCTCTTTAAATTATTTATACTTTGGGTTTCTTATATAAAAGAAGTTATGTGAGGCCCACAAGACAGCTCAGCAGACTAAAAAGGACCAGGGTTGGATCCCAGTACCACATACTGCACCCGCCCTGCCTATGGGCATGCTGGGCTGAGTCTGGGCGTGGTGGTACATGCCCGTAATCCCAGTGCTGAGGAGGCTGAGAACAGGAGGATCACTACAAGTCCAAGCTGCCTAGTGAAACTCTGTACCAAATACATAAATTAAAAAAAAAGTTATGTGATATTGAAGTTCGTGCATGTGACTCATGTCACCTAACATTATGACCTCAAGATGCATCTTGCTATGCAGTTCAGGCTGGTCCTGAACTCACAGCCTCCCAAGTGCTGTCAGTACATTTGGTACATTCCCCAAAACCACGCAGAAGGGTGCTTTATTACCCTCAGGCTCGCCAGTAGTTGTTATCGTTTGATTCCTTGGTGGCAGCCATTCTTCCTGGAGCAAGACGGAATCTCAGTATTGTTTTAATTTGCATTTTGCTGATGTCCACAGATGCTGAACATTTTTTCATGTATTTATTAGCCATTTGTTCTCCTGAGAAGTGTAATAAACATTTGACTTGCCTATTTTTTTAATTGGGTCAATTATTTTGAGGAATCTGATTTATTTTTAGTTCCTTGTAGTTTCTAGTTATTAGGTCATTGTTAGAGGACTAGCTGGGAAAAAAATGTTCTCCCATTCTGTAAGCCATCTCTTCATTCTGCTTACTGTTTCCTTTGCGTGCAGACACTCTTTAGCTTTTAATAATAATTCCATTTGTTGATTACTGATGTCACTTCCTGTGCAAAGCCTTCACCTACGCCTTCATTGCGCCTTGGCTTCTCCAGCTCCCTGTGGTGTCCACTGCACCTTCAGATTCACGCTTGTGCACAGCCCTTAACTGTGCCTGTGGGGGCCGGGGAGATGGCTCAGTGGAATAAGCACTTCCCTGGCAAGCGCAGGGCCTGAGTTCAATCCCCGGTTCCACCAAAAA
>NW_004524613.1:14718414-14725189 GCF_000260255.1 Octodon degus
AACTCTTACATTTTGCATCCCTGTAAGACCAGCACCACATGATGACACCAAGGTCTGCCACTGTCTCCAGCAGTAGCCAGGCCTTTTTGCACCATGGCTGCAGAGGCCTCTGAGCTCTTGGATAGCTGAGCATTGAGAATGGCTGAACTGAATCCCAGAAAACCAGTTCTCTAGACACCCCTTCTGAGGACAGTGCCCTGGAGCTCTTTTCTTAAGTGAAAGTTTTACAGCCTAACAATTGAGCTGGTGCTGAATGTGTGCTCTCTTATGGACTTGTGACATGTCCTAAAGTCATTTTTCACTGTCCTGATCCAAAGTACATGACTTCTTAAAGCTAATATTCTTAACAACTAAGTTCCCCATCTCTGCAAGGTGCTTACAGTCTGGTAAAACTGAAAAAATTTTAAACGAGCTTTTTGCTCCTGTTGCTCATAGTAGATCTTGCTAAAAGCAGTAACCATGTTACAGCCTGAAAGTTCAGCTGCCTTGAAATTTCCTCTGCCAAATTAATTAGTTCACTGTCCTTAATCTCAGTTCCTGCAAAGTCTCAATAGATGAGCAAAATATAGACAAGTTTTCTGCCAGAACAAAACACACATGGCCTGCAGCCCAACTGTCAATGTAGTCCTTGTTCCCAGCTGAAATCTCCTGAGCCTGGTCTCTACAGCTGCATCTACCAGAATCTCCCATCAAGCCTGGCTTACAGCACTTCAGGATTTCTCTACTGAGCATCTCCAAGGTTTTTCAGACTCATCTCTCAAAGCAACTGTAAAGGCTTTTTTTTAAATTTTAGGGAAGGGTCTATAGGGTGTTCAGGGCTCACTACTAGATCAGATGTAGTGATCCTGTTTACAGCCTCCCAAGAGCTGGAATTACAGGTGTGCCCCACCACGCCCAGTCTCAACTGCCATCTCAGTGTGCGGGGGCAGGGGTGGGGGGGACACCAGCATAGCACCTGAGCCTGGGATCAAACTCCTGGCCCCTGCACCTGCTTGCAGGAGCTTTAATCCACTGAACTAATTGGCCGGCCCCTCTAAAGCCTTTTGAAGCACATGGTCAGGTATACTAACAGCCACAACTCCACTTCCCTGGTACCAAAATGTCTTAGTCACCTCCCTCATCTCTAGGACAAAACACCTGACACCCACAATTTAAAGAAGGAAAGATTTATTTTAGTTCATGTTTCAGACCATGGTGAGCCAGCTTCCAAGCAGCAGCAGCATGGCAAAGGACGTTGGTGCAGAAGAAGCTGCCCAGATCACAGTGATCTGGAAGTAAGGAGTGAAGGGGAAAACTGGTGAAGGGATAAGCCCCTCCAAGCTCCACCCCCAGCAACCCATCTCTTCTGGCCAGATGCTACTTCCTAAAAGCAAATCAACTATGATCCCCCCACATAACCCGATTGCCTTCCCAAACCCCAGCCTTTGAGTATCTGAGGTCCTTCGGGAAAATCTAGATACGAACCCTAACAATATACAACTGGGTTTTTGGAATAGAATCAAAAAACCCAAAAGTAAATCTTCATATACAGGGTGGTGTGACTTTTGACAAGACACTAAAGCAACCCAATGACGAAAGGAAATCTTTCAACAGACGACTCTAGGACAACTAAAAATATGATATGGGGGGTGGGTGATCCTCAACCCTCTCCTCTTCATACTACACCCAAAAGTTAAATCAAGATGAATTATAGACCTAAATATAAAAGCTGAAATTACAAAATCTCTAGAAGAAAATGTAGAAATGTTTCAACTTGGAGACTTTGGCAAGTTTCTTAGGCAATAAATACTTAGAAAGCAATAACCCTAAAATATGTATAAATTAGCTTATCCAAATTTAAAACTTCTGGGCCCGGCCAAATAGCTCAGCGGATTAAAGTGCCTGCCAGCAGGTGCAGGGGCCAGGGGTTTGAACTCTAGCCTGCCTTGCCAGTCCCACCCCCAGGGCATGCTGAGACTGCAATTGAGACTGGACATGGTGGCACATGCCTGTAATACCAGCCGTTGGGAGGCTGTAAACAGGAGAATCACAAGTCCGATCTAATAGTGAGACCCTGAACACTTTGTAGACCCTCCCCTAAAATACAGGAAAAAAAAATTTTTTTTTTTAATTTCTGGGTTGGAAAGATGGCTTGACAGCATAAGTGCCTGCCTGGCAAGTGCAAGTTCCTGAGTTCGATCCCCAGTATTACATGCCGTGCAGGTCCCAGAATCCCAGTGCTGGCCATGGAACCAGGCGTGGTGGCGCACACCTGTAATCTCAGTATTGAGGAGGCTGAGATGAGGATCACTCCAAGAGTCCTAACTGCGTAGTGAGACAAGACCCTCTATCCAAAAAAAAATCTTATTTTGAAATTTTATACATTTTATTTTTCTTTTAAAATAAAAAGAAAGAAAGCCTTCTGTATCATTTTTATAGATTTTTTTAATTCTCTCTAAAATAAAATTGAAAAGCCTTACCTTACCCAAAAATAAAAGAATCAGTCCATTTGGGAGACTGAGGCAGGAGGATTGAAAAAAAGTGGATAAAAGATTTAACAAACATTATATGAATGAATGGCCTATATGCAGGTCAAAAAAGTGTTCCACATCATTTATTAGTTATCAAGGAAAAGCGAATTAAGTCACAGTAAGACTATAATATAATACCTACATATTTACCAAATAGCTACATTTAAAGACTAGCAGCATAGTTTGTGGTTAAGAACGTAGTTTAACTAGAACTCACACATTGTTAAGGGTTGTCAAACTGCACAACCAATTTAGGAAAAATAACATGCCTTACAAAACTAAGCCTACCCCTGCTCTATGACCAGCAACTTATTCCTAGATATTTATTTAGAAGAAAGGAAAAATATATGCCTACAAAAAGATGTATACACAAATGTTCACAGTAGCATTTTTTCATAATGATCCAAAGCCAAACACAGCTCAGAAAACACAGGAGAAAGACACTGTGATATTCATAAAATAGAACACTACCGAGCAACAAAAAGGCATAAACAGAGGTGGATGTGGTGGCACATGCCTGTAATCGCAGAAGTCTGGGTATCTGAGCTAAGAGGATAACAGATTCTAGCCCAGCATGGGCAGTTTAATGGCTTAGCAAGACTGACTCAAAATTTTTAACAAGGTCACGTATGTAGCCCAATGTCAAGACCCTGGATTCAATCCCCAGTACCACAAAGAGGACTGGGGGGAGGAGCACAAATGATAACATTAATAAATCTCAAAAACATTATGCGGAGTTATGAACAGCCTGTTTTGCCTTGTGTCTAGATGGGTCCCAGAATCCTCCTGTGGACATGGGGGGGGGGTGTTCAGAGGTAACTTGGTCTAGGGTGTGTGATGCTGAGATGAACAGTGTGATGCTGGGATTACATGGTGCTGGGATAAAGGGTATGTGGTTACTCTTCATTTTATTATTTTTTCAAATGTATTTAGTACAGGGTCTCACTAAAGAGACTGGACTCATAGTGATTCTCCTGTTTTCAGCCTCCCAAGTGCTGGGATTACAGGTGCACACCACCATGCCCAGTCTCAATGCCGTCTCAGCATGCCCCAGAGGCAGGGCCGGCATGGCAGGTCAGGGATCAAATCCTAAATCTGCTGAGCTATCTGGCCAACCTGGGATGTGGTTACTAAATTAGTCTGCTGATTGGTTTGGCATATTCTTAGGCACAGATAATGGGAAACGCCACCCTAGGTGTGGGTGGCACCACCCACAAGGCAGGTAGCCTGGATGGAAAGACAAGGACAGAAAGCAGGCAAGCTGGCTGCTGCTTGTTTGCTGCTTCACTGATTGCTGCCATCTGCTCACCGTGGCCTGTTTCTCCTCTGTGATGCACCTCTGCCCTGTCACCCCGCCTTGGAGCCAGCCAAGTACGGACTAAATCTGCTACAAACCGTGAGCTACAATAAACCTTTCCTCCTTTAACTCTGTGTATCAGGCATTTTGTCTCAGTTATAAAAATTAAAAAATAAGGAACTAGGGGGGCCTGCCCCTTAGCTCAGTTCTTTAAGTGGCTGCTTCAACAAAGCAGTCAGGCTCAGGTTGCTGTGGTTCGATCCCCACAACAAAAGACAGCCAGTCATGCCTTGAAGGCATTCGGAGCAAAAAAAAAAAAAAAACACTTCTGCCATTTTGGGCTGGTGAGATGGCTCAGTGGTCTAAAGCACCTACTTAGAACAAGCTTAACAAAGCACAGGGACCGCAGTTCGATCCCCCAGCACCACATGCCAGCCAGCCCCGCCCCCTGGTGGGCTGAGCTGGCCACACACACACACACACACACACACATAAATAAAATAAATAAATTTAAAAAAAAAAATAAGGAACTAGGACAGAGCCTCACTATGCACATATATGCACATATGCTAGATTGTTTCATTTACTAAGATGAAATGAAGGATATGTTGGTTGACAGACTCACCCAGGATCTTCCAACACATATTTCCTCAGGCTCTGACTCCCTGTCTTTGGCCCACTTCTGAGGATGGCTATCATCTTTCTGGGCCAGTTTCAAGGACTAAGGGTCCTAAACTAACATATGACCCATACTAAAGCGCTGGAATAGTCAGCGGAGGTGAAGGGGTCTTTGCTTTTGAGAAACCTGCTCTCCTGGAGGCTGAAGAAGAGGACTGACCCCCTCAAGTGACAGGCTGACACCCTCACAGTCCTTCTCAAGAGAGTGAGACAAGGGCTGAGGGATGCTCCAGACCACTGACAGAACAGACAGACCTGGGTGGGGATGCAGCCGCGGCTCTTTAGCTTCAGCTCTGGCCTTTCTGCAGCATCCTCCATTTAATTCCTGGCACCTTGATAACAGAGCTTGGGACAGAGCCCAGAGAGTACTTTTGATGGTGACTGTCCTTCACACATACACAGCGTAGCACTTAATTTGATCCTTATTAATAAACTGTACAAGACACTTTTCCCCTCAGCTCTAAGCTCCCAAGCCAGAAGTTAAGTCTGAAAGAAAAAAATGATTCATGACACCTGTTTAAAGCAATAAGGCAAACTTGATTCAAGATGGGCCACAGTGACAGGTATGGGGACAACTGCCATGTGTCCTGAAGTGGGGGTGGGGCACACTGGACTCAACTGTGACTCCATCAAGGACAAATGGAGATTTATGGCCAAGAAGCAAGGTGAGAAGATTGAAAATGACTAAAAGAAAACACCAGAGGTTGTAGTGGTTGATACTGATACAGGGAGAAAAACTGGTCGTGGGTGGGTGACCTCCAAACCATATAGGGAACCTCCAAATGACATAGGGAAAAATGATCTCTGGACCTGACCTGCACGAGTTCATGTTTTCTAAAACTGAAGAATGAATTTTAGGAACAAACTGAGGTTATGAGCAGAATATATTTATTGAGAGAAAGAAAGCTCCTATCCTGAGAGAGGGACAGGAAGAGGGGCCCAAGCCCCTACCAAGGGGTAGTTCTCCCCTCAGGAAGTTGTCTCTTGCAGGGACTTTTATAGAGGAAAACCATGTGGTGAGGCAGGTCTAAGTTGGTGGAGAAGACATGGGAACTCGCTTAGTTGGGCATGAGGTGGGACAAAACTATGGTCAACCAATGAGATTACAAACACCATTGCTCAGGTAAAACTGATTAAATCCAGTATCAAATGGGAAAGCGAGTTATGTAGCAAGCAGGCATGAATATGGGACAAGGTCTTTTCCTGTTGGGGGTTGGGCTAGTGACTCATCTGGGCTCTTTCAAGTTGACTGATACTATTTAGAATATCAATCCCTGATGCCCATCCCTAAGGAAGTATGTTGCTGTGCTTCCTCTTTTTGTCTTGGTCTTCAGGCGTGGTCCACATGGGAGTATCTGTCTCTTCCAAGTTGCAGTTACCTTGTCTTCCATCTTGTCTCCTTGAGAACCTGACTCTGTCTGTCTATAATATTTCTATCTAACTCGGCTGCCTGCAACAATACGTTGTGTCAGCTTGCCTAGATCCCTCAGCATGGTTCCAGAGTATGGGAACCATGAACCTGCAGGGCAAGGAGGGCCCACCCGCCCCAGAGTGACTCAGCACAAAAAGGCCATATATAGGGACCGAGTAAGGTAACCATACTCCTCTTCCTCAGAGGAATTCCAGTCTTCACATTTGGCTTGGATTTCATCTCCTGGCCACAGGCTTGGATCTTTCAGCTTTCCTTCGCACTCTTCAGCTTCCGTCGCAGATGCTGTAACCTTCTGTCACAGACCTATTGGTCAACTGATAAAAACTTGCACGGAGCACAACAGTGAGCTTCAGATCTTGGGACTGAATCCTTCAGTCTCGGGTGTGCAGAGGCCCTCTGCACGCTTCCTCGTCCAACTCAGCGGCTGACAATCGTAAGCCAATCTTGAAATTTCTTACACATGTGTACATCTTGTGTTAATATCTGTTCCTTGTATTATATCTGTTCCTATAGTAAAACCCTGACTAATACAGGGATAAAGAAGATTTGTAACAGGCTGGACCACAGATGCCCAAAGGGTAGCTAAAAGCAGAATAAAAGCTTAGCATTTCTGTCCTCACTTTATGTCTTCTTTATTACCTTAAAACTTTGAGTCAGAGCCTTGCTTAACTCTACACAGAGACATGTTAATCACAGAACGAATGTGTCTGTTGCACAAGGTTTATCAGTCTTAAATTTACCAAGCCTTGGGGTTAGGGAGATGGCTCAGTGGAATAAGCGCTTCCCTGGCTAAGCGCAAAGGCCTGAGTTCAAAAACATACACACACACACAAACACACACACACACACACACAAACA
>NW_004524613.1:14725420-14752549 GCF_000260255.1 Octodon degus
TCCAGACCACTTGAAGTGATACCAGGAAGGCCCCAGCCACTGTCCTACACCTGAAATCACCTCAGATTCCAGGAAAAGTAGAGCCTCACAAATTACTCAACAATGAAGTCACCCCCAAGTAGGAGCAATTACCCTATGATAGGAACGGAGGCTCCCCTCTAAGCAGTAGCTGTCGTCATCTTTTTTTTTTTTTTTTGGCGGAACTGAGGATTGAACTCAGGCTCTTGCACTTGCCAGGGAAGTGCTTATTCCACTGAGCCATCTCCCCGTCCTCTATGTTGTCTTATGATAGGATCAAAATTGTCCCAAGAAGCAATGCTGGCTCACCCAGGACCTCATAGAGCCAATCTTGAGATACCAATCAACCATACCATGACATGAACAGTTGCCTACACCACCAGCCATGCAAACTCCCCAGTCCTTGCCTTTACTCCCCTTTTCTCTAAAACCCCCAACTTCTTTCCCTCAGAGACTGACCATGAACCTCTCTGTCAGTGCTGCCCCGTGTGGCCATGCTGATTAAAGGACCTTTCCTGCTCTTCACTCCTGCTCAGCTCCTTGACTGGCAGTAGAGGGCGAGTGGCCAAGTCTGGTCATTTGGAATCCCTGGAGCCAGGGCTTTTATCCCAGAACTCCAGTAGCAGATTCTATTAGACAACACAATAGAATTGTTCCAGAAGTTAGGCCAGGGTAAGGTATCAGGGATGAGGATGTTCTCTAATCTGATTTAGCAGGATTCTCACTCAAGCTGGGTATATAAGAATCAACCAAGAAGTCTAAGGTCAGCCTGGCCTAACAGAGGGCTCAGAGGACCATCTCTGTCATCTCAAATATGCTTAGAAACCTAAAGATCCAGGTGTGGTAGCACATCCCAGCTACTCTGAAGGCTGAGGAAGGAAGATCACAAGTTCAAGGCCAGCCTGGACAACTTAATGAGATCCTGTCTTAAAACAGAAAAGGTAACATTAAAAAAGAAAACAGAAAAGGTTCACGGACAGTGACAAAGCATCTCTGTGTTCCATCTCCAGTACTGAAAAAGTGGGGAGAGCCCTGAAAAAGGAAAAAGAAGAGTGAGTATAGGGTGGTGGGTCGATCAGGAGATCCCTTCTAAACACTAGCAGTAGAGTCCACAAACAGTTTTTAAGTCCTGGCTCTGCACATTATTCAGTGCTCAACCTTGGGGCTCAGTCTCTCTGCAAGGAAAGACAGGAACTTACTGCAGGCCTGGCTGAGGAGCCTTGTGCAGGCTTTAGGTGCTGGTGTACAAGTTTTCCAGAAGGTCCCAACTTGACTGTTTCCTAAAGAATAGGAGCCAAATCTCTTTCTTTAGTAACTTACACATTTACATATAAATTGCTACCTAATGGCTCTGCCCTCCTTTATCTTAGCTCCAGATTCTAATGAGCTGGGAAAATGTCCTGTGCCAGGGAATAATGAAGCTTCCAGGCTGAAAAAGGGAGAAATGTGGTTTCTTGCTTGCCCTGCCGCAGGGAAGGGAAAGAGGAGGAGGGTACCATACCCCCTCCGCACTGGGACCCACGTCCCAGTGTCTCATAAGAAGGGGAAGAAAACATTTTGGAACAATTTAAAATGTGGTGAAGAATCAGCCATGAAAGTATGTGAAATCCACTACACAATTTGTGAAAAGTGAGTCATAATTCTATTTGTTCTGCCTGGTGTACAAATTGCAAATATTTCATCCAGACAGAAACTAAAAATGAAGATAAGCAAGGAGCGCCATCTGGGGTATGATGTGTCACTAGCCCTGGGGTCCCAAATCCAGAGCTCTTCAGAAAGTTGGTGTTGGAAGGGAGATATGATTATAAAGTATCTTCCCTCCTCCAACACACAGACGCACAGATACACAAAGACAGAGACACATACACACACACACACACACACACACACACACACACGTGTGCCAGGCCCCTCTCAAGGCTTTTTTTTTTTTTTTTTCATTTATATATTTGGTGCATGGTCTCACTATGCAGCTTGGACTCACAGTGATCCTGTTTTCAGCCTCCCCAGCACTAGGATTACAGGTGTGTGTCACCACGCCCAGACTCAGTGGCCAGCTCAGCACCAGCATGCAGGACCGGGGATCAAACCCTGGTCCCTGCGCTTGCCTAAGGAGGCACTTCGTCCACTGAGCTATCTCACTGGCCCTCTCAAGGCATTCTAAATACAATCTTTCATCTAATTTCAACTGTGAAGGAGAGATTCCCATTACAGAAGTTGAGAGGGGGCTGGGTTCATTTATGTTTTCACCACGTGTGTCCCCAGAGCAGAAATTCTTAACTGAAACCCATACACAGAATCGCAAGGAGGTCCACAGATGGAAAAGAAAATTACATTTTTATTTTCTCCTGTTTCTAACTGATATTTAGCATTTCCTACAAGTTGGAATGTGGGTGATAAGCAAGTACCTGAGACTTGGGCACCATCAGAAATCACACAATTTGATATCATATGACAGTTGTCACATATGTCTCAAATTAGCATTTGTGTTCGTCGCTATTCCAAAATGTCAGTACAGTAGTTAACAGACTGACTACAGGATCTTATTATTTCAGCCATTAGTAAAGAAGCACTAGCCAAGCACGGTAGCATACACCTGTGATTCAGGAGGCTGAGGCAGGATGATTGTTCTGAGTTCAAGACCAGCCTGAACTACAAAGAGAGCTCAAGGCTAGCCTACACTGCATAGGCAATAAATACTTAGACAGAAACAACCCTAAAGTAGGTACAAATTAGCTTTTCCAAACTTAAAACTTCTGGGCTGGGGAGATAGCTCAGTGGCACAAGCTTGCCTGACAAAAAGACCCAAAAAAAGAAGCAGCAGCAGCGCTGTGGGGTCAGGGATATAGCGCAGCAACAAAACAGCACCTGCCTGACAAGCTCAAAGTCCTGGGTTTGATTCCTAGTCAAAAAAGGGGGCCGGAGAGATGGCTCAGTAGAATAAGCACTTGCCTGGCAAGTGCAAGGACCTGAGTTCAATCCCTGGTTCCACCCCAAAAAATCCATGAATAAAGAAGCACTGTGTAGGCAAGTGGCTGCCCAAAAATAAAGTCCTCTATTTGGCATTGACCAGTTGCCTTGGTGTAAATTCTCCTACTGTTATTAATGTTAATATTAAAGGTAGCTATATTTAAGAACTGGTTTGCAAATTTTCTAAAAGTGACAAGACAGCTCTGGCACACCATTGGCATAAAACCAGGATTTCCTGGGTCTGCACGCCCCCTAAGTGACCTCTCTTCCCTGAAACTTCTGCAGCCTTTGGTGTGATAATAAAAATAACAAAAAATGGTTTTCTAATATATATGTTAAGTCCTGACTCTAGTCTAAGCATAATCATAGGCATTTGATGTGAAATAGCTCATTTAAACTACCAACAGCACAAAAAGGCAGGTATTATTGAAGTTGATCTCAACAGAGGAGGGAGTACAGAGAGGAAAAGACGTGGTTCTGCCCCCTGGAAACACTTGGCCAAGTCTGGTGACATCCTTGATTGTCATAACTGGGTTTGCTGCTGCCATCTAGTGGGCAAATGCTGTGAAGCATCTGATGACAATATATAGAACATACTCCATCCAATAAAGAATTATCTAACAGCCCAAGATGTTAATAGTGCTGACACTAAAAAAAAAAGTTTAGAGACAGGGTTTCACTATGCAGTTCAGGTTGGCTTTGAACTCACTATTTTAGCCCACGTTGGCCTTGAACACACAGCGATCCTCCTGCCTCAGCCTCGCACATACTGGGATTACAGGTGTGCACCACCATACCCAGCCTCTCAAAAAATTCTTTATTACTGCTATTCCCTTTTCAAAGATGGGGGAGTTTGTGGGTTAGCTCAGTTGTTTAAGCTCCTGCTTGAGCAAACCCAGTCAGGTGAAGGGGACCAAAGTTCGATCCCCAGCTCCACAAGCTATCAGACCCACCCTTAAGGCAGCCTGAGCCAGCCAAAAAAAAAAAATCCTTTGCAAAGATGGGAAAACTGGGCTGACCAGATAGCTCATCGGATCAAACTGCCAGCTTAGGCAGGTGCAGGGACCAGGGTTCGATCCCCAACATGCCATGCCAGCCCTACCCCCGGGGCAAGCTGAGGTGGCAACTGAGACTGGGTGTGGTTGCGCATGCCGAGCACTTAGGCTGAGAACAAGAAGATCACTACCAGTCTGATCTGTGCAATGAGGCCCTGTAGACCCTCTACTAGATACTTTTATTTATTTATTTATTTATTTGATACATTAAAAAAAAAAGATGGGAAAACTGCAGTCTACAAAGATTACTTTGTCCAAGTTCACACAGTATTCATACAGTAAGTTCTGTATCAATACTAGTTCCTACCCTCTCCCTGGCTTCCCCTGAGTAGTTGTAGGGAGAATCACTTACCAGAAAGAAAGAACCTGCTGGGCTTAACCTTGGCAATATGAGCCCAAGAGTAGTTCCTTGAAGGCTCTGGCACTAGGTTTTGGTAGTTCCGAAGCTGCTTCTAGTAAGTGAGGAGACGTAGCCCCAGAAGTCATTCCCAAGGGAGATCAGGCCAATGGCCCACTGGGCTACATGGTGGTCACTTTCCTTGTTGCTGGGACAGAAGATCTGGCACCCACAACCTGAGGGAGGGGAGGCTTATTTGGGCCCATGCTCTTCGTCCACAGATGGCTGGTTCCAAAGCTGGATGGCATGGCCGAAGGGAGCAGCAGAGCAAAGATGCTCAGTCAGTGGCTGTCAAAGCAGGGGTCAGAGCCAGAGAGGAAGGGGCCTGGGACAAGATATAGTTCTCAAGGTGATACCTCCATGATCCACAGACACCCCAGAAATGTACCCCACTGACCCCCTAGGAGGTTCTCAAGCCAGTCAAATTGACACAATGAAGTGTAACCTCCACAAGGGACATCAACTCAGAGAGACCAGCAAGGCAGGTGGTGATGCACTGCAAAAGGAAAGGGTGATATATTCTAGTCACCAAAAGGAAGTCACCGTGACTGGAGCACAGAGGATGAGAGGAGGGCAGTTCATCATCAAAATGGAAAGAGGTCAGCAGAGCCCACAGGGCTTTGTAAGACTACGTCCCCTTACAGTGTGCGCAGAGAACTCAGGACAGATATGTTACAAAGTGAGCCCTAGGATAGGAGGGATGGAAAGATGAGTGGATAGGAGGAAGGAGTAGATGCAGAAGCCTACAGGGATTTCTGGACTCTCCCTGCTCCCTCACTCACCTGCCTCAACCCAGCATCCTCTGCCCACCCAAGATTCCCAGATGCCAGAAATCAAAATGTGCATATGTGCATGTGTACATGAGCACTAATGATGATAATCAAGTAACAAAATGGTTATCAGGCATATTCTCAGCTCTAAAGCCAACCATAGCTCTAGGAAACCAGCACTGACTCCGTGCTGAGAACAGCACTCACTAGTCGCCTGATTAGCTTCCGCCCACTTAGGCCTAATCACTGCACCGTTCCACAACCGCTGGATGGGCTGGTGCTCGAGAGCTGGATTAACTTTGCTGAGTGGATTAACACACTAAGCTGTGCTCAAAGAAGCTCAGGATTCCAGACTGAGGCTCCGCTCAAAGAGGAGGAGACGCAGGAAGGCAAGAGGCAGGGAGATGGGGAAGGAGAGGGACAGGAGTCCTCAGGGTGGACTTCTCACCTGGGAATGAGAACACAGTGATGCAGGAAGACTTGGAGACAAAAAGCAGCATGTGAAGCTTCACTCCCATACATTATCTTCTCTCCTTCCAACCATCCACTTAGGTTACACTGCTCCCCGCTTATCCACTCAGTGACTCTATCAGACACCATCAGGTCCAGGGCTGGAATGCAGGACTTCCTGTTCCTCAAGGAAATGCCTGCCCAAAGTCTGAATTTCAAGGCCAGCAATTCAAAAAGCTCATATGTCCATGCAAAACTTAAATAAGTGAGCTGAGGAGACATCAGTTGCCTGAAACAAACATACATGAAGAAATATCACCCTGACATGGGAAAGAAATGCTCATCAGAACTTGCCAGAACCCTCTAGAAATATTGAATGCCAAAGTGAGAAAAAGTATTGGGAACAAGGAGGCCTAATTAACTGCATAAAACGAATAATGCTTAGGTTTGGTTTCGTGGGTTTTCAATGTTTTGATTTTTTTTTGTTTGTTTATGTTTTTGTTTTTTGGATGGGGAGAGACAGCCTCACGTAGTAAATTCAGGCTGGCCTTGAACTTACTAGGTAGTCTAGGCTGGCCTTGAACTCAGAGCAATCCTCCTGCCTCAGCCTGCTGTGTGCTTAGATTACAGCTGTGCACCACCATACCCTGGGGATAATGTTTTGAAACTATCAAACAGATCCATGTCTTCTCATGATGCCCTGTGTCCTTCTCCCCACTACCCACAGCCCCATCAAATGAGACTTTAGTAACATAAGAGGACAAGTGAGACCACCTGAAATAAAGATGTCATGGCTTAGCTTTGAGACTGTAGGAAGAAAATTATGGGGGTTTTTGGTACCAGGAATCTAACTCAGGACTTTGCACTTGCCAGACAGGCACTGTGCTGCTGAGCTCTCTCCCCACTGGAGGCAATTATGTTAAAAACTGGCCTGAGTGGGGGTAGAGATTCTGAATTCCAAAATCTTCTCTTTCCATATCAAAGGCAGAGCTTGGGGGTCTGAGCCTGAAGTTTCTTATAAGCAGAAATGGGATTCAGTGGGTGAGGTCAGGCATGTGGCCTCTTGGCAAGACATATCACCAGGTGAGAGAGGCCAGAAGTGCTGGATAAGTCACAGCCCTGGAGCAGCCCTCAACTAATGATCACAGAGCGGGTATACAAATGCCCTCATCCCTCAAACAGGAAAATTTCCAGATGTAATTTCAAGACCCATTTCCCAGAGTCCCCAGGTACGATTAAGCTCCCATCACCCCAGGCAACCAGCTTGATAATATGCCCGTATGCTGGTCCCCTCCCCTTCTCAATTTCCTGCCCTCCTGATGATGGTTTCTAGGCGCAACGCCCAGATCCACTACACACACCTGAGAGCTGGTCTCAGGACCTACTTCCAGGACAACTCAAACTGAGACACACATGTCCTTCCTGGCTTTATCTAATTCTCCATGCAAACAAAGAATGCTGAGTGCACATGGAAGTCTGAGCATCCCTCAAAAAGAGACCCCTTCCCACGACCTCCCAGCCCTCTCCTGGGAGGTAGCTCTGGTGTGTGGTTGCCAGCCAGTGCTGGAAGGCCTCGATCCAAAATGGGCATGGTTGCGTTTCTATAATCTCTGCACCTTGAGTGGAAAAATAATTGGCAGGCACGTTTCCTGGCCATTAATTCTTTACAGCCAACGCTGAGCCCTTGGGGCAAAAAGTGATTGTCTGCAGTTACAATAAGCCTGGCCCTGAATTCAGAACAGGGTGCTTGACTCTCCGTCACCCTCTTTAAAGACTCATCTCCTTGTACCTCCCCCATCTCCTCCCCGAGCCTGAGAGGGGCCAGAGATGGCTGCTTTGCAGATGGCAGGAAATGAGAAATGGCCATCAACCCAGACAAACTGAGGGTTAAGATCTCTGGGTTAACGGGCTGGTGAGATGGCTCAGTGGTCTAAAGCACCGACTTAGAACAAGCTAAGCTAAACAAAGCACAGGGACCGAGGTTCAATCCCCCAGCACCACATGCCAGCCAGCCCCGCCCCCTGGTGGGCTGAGCTGGCCACACACACACAAATAAATAAATAAAATAAAATGTGGGGAAAAAAAAAAAGATCTCTGGGTTAAAAATCAGGAACTGGGGGAAGCTTTATTCATGCTTGCTTTTCAAACATTTTTTTCAGCATCCATACTTTTCATAGTTTTTCTCTATGGTCTTTGTTAATATGCCCAATGATCTCTACAGTGGTGTCATTATTTTGTCTACCTTATGAGTATAGAGGCTCAGTCTTAGGCCCAGACCTCATGAGGGTACATGGCCCATGGTCTTCCTCAGGTCATATGTCTGTTTTCTTCCTCGGCAATCACTTCCTGAGCCCCTCCTCTGTGCCAGGCCACATGCTGAGCGGGACAGTTAAAGTGCTGTGTCAATTTGATTGGCTCTTGGGTCAGCTCTTGAGAGCTATACAACAACTCTTGGGGTATGTCTGCGTGGGTCGTGGAAGCACGGTTCAGGGGTCTATATCTGGTCTCTCACTTCTTCCTCCCCAGCGCTGTTCTGGTCTGCTTCCCAGCTGCCATGAACCAAGCAGTTTTGTTCCACCAAAACTTTCTACTATGATGTGCCTGCCTCAGGAGCAGCCAATCATGTACTGAATCCTATGAGCTAAAATAAACCTCTCATCCTTTAAACAGTGGGTTTCTGGGGCCAGTGAGATAGCTCAGCAGTCTGAAGCGCCTGCTTAGGTCAGCTTAGGCAAAGCACAGGGAATACAGTTCCACCCCCAGCACCACATGCTGCGCCAGTTCCACCCCTGGGGGGAAGATGAGCCAGCCACAGAAAGAAAAACAAATAAATAAATAAATAAATAAATAAACAGTGGATGTCACATATTGTGTCCCAGCAACAGGAAAGCTGACTGATACACTGGGTCCAAAGAAGGACATGAGGATCAATCTTTTTTTTTTTATTTATTGTGTGTGTGTGTGTGGCCAGCTCAGCCCACCAGGGGGTGGGGCTGGCTGGCATGTGGTGCTGGGGGATTGAACCGCGGTCCCTGTGCTTTGCTTAGCTTAGCTTGTTCTAAGTAGGTGCTCTAGACCACTGAGCCATCTCACCAGCCCCATGAGGATCAATTTTTAAAAACGTGTATTCCCCTGCTTAGGAAAGCGCAGGGACAGGATGTTCCATCCCATCTATTCTCTACACAGGTAGTCAGCACATGTTTTTATAATGTTCATGTATTGCCTGTGGTGGTTTTAATGCTACCAGGGCAGTCTTTAATAGATCCAGTAAAGATATATGGTCCACAAAGCCAAGGCATTTAAAGTCTGGCCCTTTCCAAAAAAGTTTGTCTATACCCACTCTACATCAAGCCAGGCACTAAAGACATTTAAGCTTGTTTACTCAGCTCAGCAAAGTATCCTACTATCATGTCCATTTTATAAGTGAAGATCAGGTGCCCCTCCACTGCTGCAAGCCACATCAAAAACACTGGTGACAAGCAGGGCATAGTGGTGCACATCTGCAATCCCAGCCCTTGAGAAACACTCATGTGTTCATTCTTGAAACAGGTCATAAGCTCCCATGAGTGGGCCACCGAGCCATCCCCCTCATCCTGCCCTCCTGTAATCCCAGCATGAGTGGAGTATTAGCTTTCTGTTACTATGACAAAATCCCTGAGGCAACTAACACCATAAAAAGTAGGATTTATTTGTTCAGTATTGGAGATTCAAAGTCACAGAACAAGGTTAAGGACATAACCCAGTGGTACAGCATTTGGCTGCATGCAAGAGATGCTGGGCTCAATCCCAAGCAACACAAAGCAAAGACAAAGCAGGGGCATCTGTTTGGCCTCTGGTGAGAGCAGTGGATAGCAGCACATCCTGACAGGGCACATGCAGAAGTACGCAGTCACATCTCAGCCCAGAGGCAGAAAGAAAGAAGATGGGAGGAACTAGGCCTGCCTCCTCAGTAAGAATCCCGTCTCGAGAGTTTGCACACCGCTCTTCCAGTAATCTGAGGGCTTTCCACAGCCCCCAGCTCCACAAGATTTCTCCACCACCTCCTAACAGCACCACCTGGGAACCAAGCCTTTTTAGTACACGGGTGTTTGGAGAACACTCAGGCCATGCCCAAACCACAGAATGGCCCCTGGCGTTCCCTGGGCCCCAATCCCCATGAAATGTAGGCCACTTAATAACCCAACTGCATTCCCCCATTCACAAGCAGGAGTAGGCCAGTGGGCCATCCCTGGTCTCTACTCTCCTTCAGATGACATCTGCCAAGTTGGTCATAGAGCAGACTTGGTCTGGTCCTGCCCTGGTCTGGGTGTCTTCTACGGACATCTTAAGACCTCTTCTGTACTAGATGGGCATTCATATGTTAATCCAAAACTGAAGACTGGCATAATTCTCCTTTGTTGCTTTTATTATTAAATCTTAGTGGGAAGGGCAGGGTGGCATGCCAAGGAGGATCTGGCAAAGACAGGGAAGATGACAGAGGGGACCAGCTAGAGTGTGTTGTGTGACAAAAGTGGCCAAGCCAATTCGAAAGAAGCTACATTCTTATCAGGGGAAAGTGCCGCAGAATGGAGCTTCGTGGGGAGGCAAGTTGGCAGGCCTGTGGCAGACGCTGTCTGCACCACCCTCTCCTCCCAGCATTCACCTCCACAAGCCAAGGTCGGCTTGCTGGGAACACATGTCTCTCTGCCCCAGGGCTTGATCTCTGGCTGTGGAAAACTATTCAGCCACTCAAACAAACTTGTAGTGTCAGAGGTGGATGCTCCTGGAAGCAGCTCTCCACCAAGACAATTTCCTCCGTCTTGGCTGGGAAGACGCTGCTCTCGTCCCTGTCTCTGGGGCGCTTTCTGCTGTTTCTCTCCAAGTTCCTAGGGACATTAAGCTCCACTAGCCCACAGCTGGCATCATCCCAAAGATACACCTGCTGACTTCTGTGGAAATTATCAATAATATGATAGATATTCATAGCTGGGCATGGTGGCACACACCTGTAATCCCAGTACTCTTGAGGCTGAGGCAGAAGGATCATTGTTAAATTCAAGCCCAGCTGGGCTACAAAGTGAGCTCAAGACCAGCCTGAAACTGCATAGCAAGATCCAGTCACACACACACACACACACACACACACACACACACACACACGTAAGACAGTCTGGTATGTCCAATCCTAATAGAACAGAGCCAGGAAGGGCCGTCCAGATAGCTCAGTGGCTTAAAGTCCCTGCTTAGGCAGATGCAGGGACCGGGTTTTGATCCCTGGCATGCCATGTAGGCCCCACCCGTGGGGTATGCTGAGATGGTAACTGAGACTGGGCTTGGTGGCACATGCCTGTAATCCCAGCACTTGGGAGGCTGAAAACAGGATGATCACTAAGAGTCCGAGCTGTGCAGTGAGACTCTGTACTATATACGAGAGAGAGAGAGAGAGACAGAGAGAGAGACAGAGAGAGAGAGAGAGAGAGAGAGAGAGAGAGAGAGAGAGACAGAGAAAGAGAGAGACAGAGAGAGAGAAGAAAAAAATAGAGCCAGGAGGCAGTATCTATAGGTATAGACTATAGGTATAGACTTATCACAAGAATGTCTTGTATAGGGCTGGGGAGATGGCTCAGTCGTCTAAGTGCCTGCCTGGCAATTCGGTCCCAGGTACCACATGCTGTGGCTGCCCTGAAACCAGGCACGCTGGCACACACCTGTAATCCCAGCCCTAGGGAGGCTAAGACAGGAGGATCACTACAAGTCCAAGATGCATAGTGAGACCCTGCAACATCCAAATACACTGAAAAACAAACAAAAAACAACTTGTCTTTTATGACAGGTAGGTTCTGGGAGCAACCCCTGAAGCCATCCCAGAGGTCTTCAAGAAGACAGGCTCTCCCATGGGAGATGGGGCTGGACCAGGGGCAGAGTCGTGGCCTTAGACTTTGCATCCTCCTCTGCCTCGGCCTCCCAGGTGGCTGGCATAGGAAGAAAGTCACAGGTGCCGTTCTGACGCATATTGAAGGGTCTCGACTACAGGCGTTCACTGCAGCAGTGGCAGCAGCGGGCAGAGGAGGCCATCGTTAGCTAGAAGAGCTTGTGACAGCAGCTTGCTGGATCCTGCAGGTAGCTCGTTTGGGACCTGTGTCTTTGAGGAGTTTTTTTGTGTAGTTCTCTTAGACCTATAGACAGGACATTCTTCTTTTTTAAAAAAAAATCATTTGTTCTGCCAGGGCGATAGCTCAGTAGAATAAGTGCTTGAATGGCAAGCACAGGGTCCTGAGTTCAATACCCAGTACAGCCCAAAAAAAGTCATCATTTGTTTATTTATCTGGTACAGCAGTCTAAGTGCCTGCCTGGCAAGTACAAGGACCCAAATTTGATCCCAGGTACTGGCATAGCACTCGTGGTGATCTTCCTGCTTTCAGCCTCTCCAGCACTGGGATTATAGGCACGCGTCACTATGCCTGGACTCTGCCCCCTCAGGGCACCCAGGGGTGGAGCCAGCACAGCATGTGTGGTGCTGGGATCAAAACTTAGTCCCTCTGCTTGCCTAAACTTGCCTAAGCAGACACTTTAGTCCAAGTTGGGGTGGAATTTGCATTTGTTAGATAATAAAATCCAACCTGCCATCCTAAAAATTTTACAACAGAATAACTTGCAAACTCTGACATAACTCATGCACTTAGCAAGATTCTGCCTCAAAACAAATATAAAAAGGGGTGGGGCCTAGCTCAGTGGTAAGGCACCACCCCTAGGGTCAGTCCCCGTAATACAGACAGAAGGGTGCTGGCCTTTTCCTGTTGCCCTGTCCCCCTCAGAGGTGCCTGTGCACCCCCACTTGCAATCCCCCGCTATCCCAGTATTCTGGAGAGCATACCTGTCTGGTGTCTTCTCAGGCTGAACTTCCTTCCATTCCCTGCCCCACAGCCTCTCCTACTGCAATTTCCTGGGACTGCTTCCCATAGAAAGTACTTGCCCATTGCCTCTTGTTTCAGGACCTGCTTCCAGAAGAATCCAAATCCAGACAAACACCAGGCACTGCTCACATCATCTCCTCTGACCCCCGCCATAGCTCTGAGAGCTGGGATCATCCTCATTTTTAAGAAAGGGAAACCAAAGAAGCCCAACTTGCAAGGGACTAGTGAGGGCCAGAGTGTTCAGGAAGGGGTCCTAGGGAGGAGGTGCAAACTTGTCTCCTCAACCACACATGATCCATCCCAGACCTAGACTGAGGTTCCACCTTGCAGCTCCTTCTGCTCCAGGTCCAGCCCCATCTCCCATTCCACCACCCCAGGAATCCTCTCTTCCTGAAGACCTCCAGGATAGGATCAGGGGTTGCTCCCAGGACCCACATATCAAATAAGCATCTCTGTGAAAATGGGGAGGTGGGGTGGGTAGGGATGGAATTTACATTCGCTCTGTAATAAAATCCAACTCTGACATAACTCCTTGAGAGAGATACTATTTCTTGCTCCATTTTACAAACAAGGAACAGATACAAAGAAGTGAAGATGTTTGTCTGAGGTCACACAGCTAGCAAAGGCTGGAGCTGGACCCAAGCAATCTAGCTCCAGACTCACTGTGTGGAAGGAGTGGCTCGAACCTGTAGAACCAAGGTGACCACTGGTGACCTCAGAGGCCTTCACAGAGAACTACGCTGGTGGAAGGGAGCAGTGGACGTACCAGACTGCGGTGGCTGGTCAGTTACTCAGGTTCAGATGTCCCCCAGGAGAGGGCGATTGGCTGGTAGCCATTATGGAGAGAGGCCACATGAGTTCAGCCCTCAGAACAGCTGCAGGCCAGCTCCACGTAGCAGCTCCAAGTGACAGGGTCAGGGAGCCAAGTTCTAGCCAGCAAGAGGCAGCACACAGACTGCTGCCGGCTGAACAAATCTGGCTCCAGCCTCAGAGTCAGAAAACAGCCAGCACTTCAGTGGCATGAAAGGTGCAGGCTCACTGGGATTATCCACTGCCCGGCTGTAAAGCTACAGCTGGCTGCTGGGATTAACTGACACAGATCTAGGCTCTACGTGCCCACTGTGTCTACCAGTGACAGCCCACATACACCTTGAACTTATATTTTCTTTTCTTCTCTTTTCTTGTTTTTGTTGTTGCTGTGCTTTTTTTTTCGTGTGTGTGTGTGTGTGTGTGTGTGTGTGTGTGTGTGTGTGTTGGTACCAGCAATCGAACTCAGGATCATGTGCTTGCCGGGCAAGCACTTATTCCATTGAGCTATCTCCCCAGCCTCTTTATTATTTTTATATGACTATGAACACAATATGTAGCTTTCTGTTGTTGCTTCTTATTTCTTCCTTCTTGCCTTCCCTCCTGTGATCTTCACCGGTTTCCCAATGTTGTATAATCTTCCTTTGTCCTCCCAGCCTTCTTCTAATCTCCTCTTCCTCTTCTTTTCTCTATTTTTCCCTCTAGCCCTTTTCTGCCTGGAGAGTAAAATTGCAACACCGAGGGCTTATTTACAGTACACAGTTTTCTAGGAGTGTACTCATGATAGGAACTATTTCCCTTTCTGCAAAGCATTCCTTCCTGCCTCTTTGTAGTGTATCTCCACCCCTTACCCAACTACCAGCCCCAGGCAACCGCTGATCTCTGTTTTCTATCCCTTTAGCTCTGTCTTTTCCAGTGTGGTCACCTGTCCATGTGCCTCACAGTTACAGGAAGCTAAGTCAGGCCCTACCTGCCCACACCCAAGAAATCTAACTCCTCTTGGAGCCTAGATATCTGCATGTGTGAACCTCACTCCTCAGGGCCTAAGGACTGCTGCCTTAGGACTAGGTCTGTCTTGTTCCTTGTTTTACCCCCTGAAACTAGCATTGTGCCTAGACCAGGCAAGGTACCAAAAGAAGATTCATTCCTCCAGTACTTTACTAGGAGGGGGTGTCAGTTCTGCTCAGCTTCTCCTGCCTGCTGGCACTGGGGAGCCAATGCTCAATACAGCTGCAGAAAATCACTGCACTGAACAGCACAAGCACCCACAGGGTATTCAGGAACACACTCCCATGTAAATCTGTGCAGATAATAGCAGGTAGAACTATGGATGAATGAAAAGAGTCTGCAGCCCCAGCTCAGTTTAAGATACCTGTCTTAAGATATTTGCCTTAGGGGCAGGGGAGATAGCTCAGTGGAGTAAGTACTTGACTAGCAAGCGCAAGGCTCAGTGTTTGATCCCTGGTACCACCAAAAAAATAAAAATTTTTTTAAAAAAGTGCTGGCCAAATAGTTCAGCAGATTACAGCGCCTGCAAGAAGGCACAGAGACCAAGGGTTCGATCCCCTGGCCTGCCGTGCCAGGCCCGCCTGCCCCCAGGGTGCACTGAGACAACAACTGAGACTGGGCATGGTGGCACACAACTGCAATCCCAGCTCTTGGGAGGCTGTAAACAGGCGGATCACTACAAGTCTGATCTAGTAGTGAGACCCTGAACACCCTGTAGACCCTTCCCTAAAATACAAAAAAAAATTGCCTTAAATTATTTGCCACAGCTCCATGCCCAGTAGAAAGACAGAAACTCACATCCTGAGGCGGAGCCGGGAGAGGGTGCCAGTGTCACCTCCCAGGGGATCGTGGGATTCTGGCAGGTTTGCAGACCACACGCACGCTGTTGGTGTGCGCATTACTGGCTTCTCATTTCCCCATGGCCTCATGTTCTTCCCTTAACATGTGGCCAAGGAAGGTTTTTCCGCCAGGCATCTCTACCTCCCCACCGCCCCAGAAGCTGAGCCGGGATCCTGAACGTACCCACCAGCGAACACTGGCTTTCTATTCTACTGCCTTGTTGACTTTCACTCTAAAGACAAATGCTGTTTGCCACAATGGCCTATTTCAAGAGCTTTCTGGTCACTGTTTGGCTCCAGACAGCAGGAGGAGGACTGAGTGAGGAATTCGGCACCAGCCGCCAGTTCTGCAAACAGCCACACAGTTCTTCATGGTCTGGAGGAACATGCAGCTGCAGGAATACCTGGCATGCCCAGGCACATGCAGGAGGGTCAAGGTCAGCGAGGGTCACAGCGCAATAGGGCCGCCCCAGAGTCTGCAGTCATCAGCAGCTAGTCAGCAAGTAGATTTACAGCCGAAGCACAGGAGATACTTTTTAGGGATTATGGAGGACAGTGACTAGAGGGTCTGAATGCTGTCCCCAACGTCTGTAAGACCCATTTGTGGAAAACAAGTATGGCATTTGCACAGTTTCAGACATATCTAGCACCAGTGGGGAGGACAATTCGAGGCAGCAAACTTTTTTACAAAATCATTTATACACAATTACAGATTATGTGTAAAAGTGGAATGGCTATCTCATTAGACAGTGGACTGTCCATCAGAGAGGTGATTAACTGAGGACCAGAAAACTTCTACGTGAATAAGAGACTTGATGATTAGAAGATTTCCATGCAGGGACCTTCAAAGACCTATCCCCAGCTCCCCTGAGCACCGTAGAATTTAACTAATGTTGTAAGCACACAGATAACCACAAGGTGGCAACAAAGCCACACCTTTGGGGTCCACAGAGGCACTCTTTAACCGGTAAGTGGAAAGCCAAACTGAAAACCCACATACACAATGAATTAATTTGGACAAACTGACATTCGTGGGCAAAAAGTGTAAGTCAAACACTTAGTAGAGCTTTAGTCCCCAGCATAGCCCAGAAGACTCCAAGTAAAGTAAATTGCTCTCATCGTTCTTTCTCTTTTTGTAATTGTTCTTGAGATTTATTACTCTAATTTTCCAGTAAAGAAAAACATTCATACAACAAAACACACAAAAAGTACAGTAAACAATGAATTTTCACAGACAGAGCACACCTGTGTAAGCAGCACCCAGATCAACAAGAGATACACTTGAGTCCAATCCCCAGTTCCGCAAAAAGAGAGAGAGAGAGAGAGAGAGAGAGAGAGAGAGAGAGACAGAGAGACAGACAGACAGACAGACAGACAGACAGACAGACAGACACCAAAGACCAAAGACTCCGGAAGCCATCGCCCCGAGGTTTCTAAGTCACTCTCTCATGAAGGGTAATGAGCACCCTGACTTTCGACACCATCCATCCTTTTTGCTTGCTTTCAGTTCCACAATGAAAACATAAAATGTGGATTCTTCATTCTCTTCTTCACCTTGCTTATGAGCTTTTTTCTTTTTCTTTCTTTTTTTTTTTTCTTTTTTTTTATGTATTTAGTACAGGGTCTACAGGGTCTCACTACATAGATCTGACTCACAGCGATCCTCCTGGTTTCAGCCTCCCAAGTGCTGGTATTAAAGGCACGCGCCACCACACCATCTCATTTGCTGTCTCAGGGCATGCCTGGAATGGAACCCCTGCTGCTGCACTCTGTCTAATGGGGCACTTTAGCCCGCTGAGCTATCTGGCCGGCCCGCCTCATGATATTTCGCTTTGCGTCTCTGTGGTTGGTTCTTAGTATGGGGCAGAAGAGACCAGTTTTTTCTCTCCATTCTGCTGTGGGAGGTATCTAAGTCTTTGAGTCCCTTCCAGTCTGAGGGCTAGAGCACTTTTGTTGTTTTGTTTTTGAGACAGGGTCTCATTCTGTAGTTCAGGCTGGCCTTGAAGTCACCGTGTAGCTCAGGCTGGCCTGGAACTCATGGCAATCCTCCTGCCTCAACCTCTTGAGTGCTGGGATTACCGGAATGTACCACCACACCCTGCTGCCAAAACACCTAATTCTGCTGTGAACATCTCACAAATTGCTTTTGTAGATTTATGACCATATTTCTGTTAAGCATGCAGTTGGTAGGTCACATGGTCCCCACTGCCAGCTTTCAGCTTTGCAGACAACCTTAGTAACACTCCTGCTGATGATGTCTGAGCATTCCAGTGGCTCCCTAGCCGTACTGGAATCTTCTGTTAAGGCAAATTTTGATGGAGAAAAGATGGGAGTGGAAAGGTCATCCTGCACCTCTCCAAACCCTCAAAAGAGGTCTGGCTGGACACTATCATGGGTGGCTGTGGACCATAAGGCAGAAGATCTGCCCCCACCATCAAGTCCAGTGAACTCCTGAGCACACAGCACTGCTGAACGAAATTGTACTGTCTATGCTCTGTGCAACACCGTGATAGTGCCGCTCCCGGTGAGAATTCACTGTGAGTGTGCATGTGTGTGTGCGCGTGCACACACAACTTTTCCAAGTGCTAGAGGAAGAGAATGTAAAGACCAAGATAATATCTCTGCTCTAAGGACTCCCATGTTCTAGGGGAAGGGGAGACAGCATGCCTTGTATGTAGAAGTCCCTCCAAAGCCTCGTGGGCTGGTGGGTGGGGCTCTTGGGAAGTAACTGGGTCATGGGGGTGTGAAACTCATTCGTGAATTAGTCCGCACATGTTTATAGCCAAGTCTGATGTTGGGAGGCAAAGCCTGTTTGGAGGCGGTGCGTCCCTGGGGCTGTAGCCTGGAAGGGTCTCTCCCTCCCGCCTCCCTTGATCTGCTTCCTGCCGCCATGCCATGAGCGAGCCCCCTCTGCCACGCCCCTCTGCCTTGGAGCCAGCTGACTGTGGACTGAAACCTCCGCACTGGGCCAAAACAAACCTTTCCCGAGAGTTGTGAGTGTTGGCTCTTGCTATGTAGCCCAGGCTGGCCTCAGATTCACTGTGATCCTTCTGCCTTCTGCCTCAGCCTCCTGACTGCTGAGATTATAGGTGATGAGAACAGTACCTAAGATGTGTGTCAAGGCATGAGAAGTTTTACAAGGAAAAATAAGACAGAGAAAGATAATACAGGAAGAGTGGATGTTGTTTTTGAATAAATTGTTAGAGGAGTGCCCTCCAATAATACAACTTTGAAGCTGAGGCCACATGTGGAATCCTGGCACTTGGGAGACTAAGGCAGAAGGATTCCAAGTTCAAGGCCAGCTTGGGTAACTTAGTGAGGCAACAAAATCAAAAGGCCAGGGGCTGGGGAGGTAGCTCAGCAATCTAAGCACCGACCTGGCAAGTGCAAGGACCCAGGTTTGCGACCCAGGTTTGATCCCCGGTATATGCTATGCCAGCCCAGAACTCCAGGCACACTGTGCAGGCACTGAAACCAGGTGTGGTGCTGGTGCACACCTATAATCCCAGCACTGGGGAGGCTGAGACGGGGGATCACTATAAGTCTGAAGCATAGTGAGACCCTGCATCCAAAAAATAAATAAAAAGAAAAAAATCAAAAAGCTGGAGTGGTGGAACATACCTATAATCTCAGCCCTCAGGAGACTGAGGCAGAAGGAACATAATGGATCTGAGGCCAGCTGGGGCTACGTAGCAAGAGCCTATCTCAAAAACAAACAAAGAAACCTAAATAAATAAATAAGAGGAATGGGCTGGTGAGATGGCTCAGTGGTCTAAAGCACCTACTTAGAACAGCTGGGGCTATGTAGCAAGAGCCTATTTCAAAAACAAACAAAGAAACCTAAATAAATAAATAAATAAATAAATAAATAAGAGGAATGGGCTGGTGAGATTTTCAGTGGTCTAAAGCACCTACTTAGAACAAGCTAAGCTAAGCTAAGCAAAGCACAGGGACTGCGGTTCAATCCCCCAGTACCACATGCCTGCCAGCCCCGCCCCCTGGTGGGCTGAGCTGGCCACACACAAAAAAAAAATAAATAAGTGAATAAATCATTTTAAAGAATAAAAAAAATAAATAAATAAGAGGAAAAGAAAGTTTAAAATAAATAAAAGAAAATGAAAAGAAAGTTTAAGAAACATGGAGCTGTTCAGTAAAAAGAACATGAGATAGGTGTGTGTTTGACACACTCAAGAAGCCTATGGGGAGAAGGGTGGAAAGGAAAGCAGAGAAAGCTAGAGGTGGGGCAAGTCGCATAGAACCCGCCCCATGGCTGTGTACAAGGAGTCACACACCCTGCTCAGCACAGACAAGGGAAGGCTTGGGGTCCGGGATGCAGGGACCAGGCCCCAAATTCAATCTCCAATTCCTAAGGGAAATAAATCATGAAAGGTTAATGTGTTTAGGGTTTTAGGTGGCAGTTGCTTATCAAAATGGGCTCATGCACCTAATAATATTGCCTTAACTTCCCAGTACACCACAGGCATTTTTATAATAAATAAAATAAAAGGTCGGAGAAATGACTCAGTAGAATAAGTACTTCCCTGGCAAGCGCAAGGGCCTGAGTTCAATCCCCAGTTCCGCCAAAAAATAATAATAATAAAATTAAAATAATAAATAAATACAAAATAAAGCAGGGTAGGCAAACTGAATGAGACCTATCTCAAAGTAAATAAATAAATAAATAAATACGAGTTGAAGAGCATTTCTTTCTTTCTTTCTTTTTTTTTTTTTTTTTTTTGGCCAGGGTAGCGCATATTCCACTGAGCCATCTCCCTGGCCCTGTGAAGAGCATTTCAATGCTGAAATAACCATCCTTGTTTTATTTTGTTATGTTTGACACAGAGTCTCGCTGTGCAGTTTAGGCTGGCCTCGAACGCACTTGGGAGAAAGTGGAAAAGGAAAGACAACAGAGTCTCCCCTAGAGCCCCCAGAAGAAATTTAGCCTTCCTGTCACTTTGATTTTACCCCAGGGACCCATTCCAGACTTAGATTTTCGGATCTGTAAAATAATAAATCTTGTTTGGCTGTATGTCAATAAACGGATGAGACACCTACAGTGCCATTGGAGCTGCATACAGACAGTAATCCATGGCCCATAGCATGGCCCCCTTTTCTGCTATCTAATCTGATTTCGTTGGGCCGGGGACTGGTTGCACACACCTGTGATCCCAGCACTCAGGAGGCTGAGGCAGAAAGGTCACTCCGCACAAGTTCGAGGCCAGCCTGATTACACAGAGACTTTAAGGTCAGCCTGAACCACACAGTGAACTACCTTACCTCAACACTCCCCCATTAACCCTATTTCTTTGGAGATTTTCATCCTGCTGGTGACAAACTCAGAAATTTATATCTCTGGTCCTGTATTATACACTTTTCCTACTTAACACTAATCAATTTTTATTCGCACAGGTTCTCAGCACAGTCATTCTGCCTGACACGTGTTTAGATGCTGTTGGCCTAAACTCATGCACTCAGAATGGAAAACCAAGTCCACAGTTAATAATATCTAATTTCCCGTTCATCATTCAGATACAATCAAATATGTAAATAGTTCTGTTGATTCTCACTCTTCCTGACAACACAATCCATCAATATCTTGGGTGAAAACTCAATTATCCCTTAACATGCAGAACACCAGGGAGGCCAACCTCAGTGCCACGTGTCCCTTTACCACCAGAAGTACATCAGGGATTCTCAACTGGGGGAGGGTCTATTCCTCAAAGAACATCTAAGGACGTTTGTTACGGTCACACCTACAGATATGAACGAGCTACTGGTATGTCTTAGATGGAGACAAGGGGTGCTGCTAAATGTCCCCCCATGCACAGGCAGTCTCCCACAACAATAAAAGGTCTGGCCTCAGCAGTGCTGAGGCTGAGAGCCTGCTGTAGGTCATGTCAAGAATCAGATGTTTTAAACAAGGATTTGGGTTGACTCAGCAACATTTAGCCCAATCTCTCAGCAAAGAGCCTCGGAGACTCTTTGGATCATGTAGTTCTCACAGTCTTTCCTTGTGGCAGACAGTTTCCCTTCGTGTGTTCTGGTTCTGGAGCAACCTCTACTACAAGCACTCTACTCCATATAGACACACTTGAGTTGCTGTATGAGATTCTCCAAAAAGACACAATCCAGAGGAGATAGGTAAGAACAGATTTATCAGGGAAACTGGCTCATGCTATTGTGGAGGCTGGGAAATCCTACGATCAGTCAGTCATCTGAAAGCGCAAGAGCCAGGGACACCATAGAAAGGCTGCATCCAAGTCCAAAGGCTTCACAACCAGGAAAGCTGACAATGTATCTCCAAAATGGGGGCCAAAGCCTAAGAACTCAGGGGAGACCACTGCATGTAAGTCCTAGAGTCCAAAGACCACAGAAACAGAATTCTGATGTCCAAAGGCAAGGGAAATGGAAAGATTGTCCCAGCTCCAAGACAAAAGGAAATTCATCTTTTCTCTGACTTTTTGTTCTATCTACACCTTTAATTATATGATGCCTACCCACACTGAGCAAGGACATATCTTCCTTATTCAGGTGACTGATGCACATGTCAAACTCTTGTAGAAACACTGTGAAAGACATACCCAGAAAAATGCCTTACCAGCTATCTCGGTATTCCTTAATCAAGTCAACATGACACCTAAAATTAACCATCAGTTGCCATGTTCTCCTAAAACACACTCATGATAGTTGCTAGAATACTAAATTTTTCAGGTATAATAAAATCATTCATAATCTGGTTTATACCCAGGCTGAATCATGTGATGTTTTGAATATCCCTTTGATTTCCAGCTAATACCTTTTTTTTTTTTTTGCAGAACCGAGGATTGAACTCAGACCCTTGTGCTTGCCAGGGAAGTGCTTATTCCACTGAGCCATCTCCCCAGCCCCAGCTAATACATTTTAAGAGCATGCATTAGATTGAAAACCACAATCACTGTGCGTTCGAGACTGTCTTTAATGATCCAGACAATTACGAATCTGAAGGTAACATTTTTGTTTTTTAGGAAAGGGTCTACAGGGTGTTCAGGGTCTCACTACTAGGTAGGACTCTGATTCTCCTGTATACAGCCTCCTAAGAGCTGGCATTATAGGCACATGCCACCACACCCAGTCTAACACTTTTTTTTTTTTAAAGAAGGTGATTCCTTTCTGTGATAACCTTTCTGTGATATATTCCTGCAGTTACCACTACAATCCTGAAGTGAGCAGTGACAGTGACTTTATCTACCTGTGTCTAAAGAAATGAACTTTGCTGCTGTACATTCAATATTTTTCCTTGAGTTGGTCTTCCACAATATAAAATAAGCTCCCCAGCAAGATTCCACAAAATGTAGATGGTTTGACACCCTCTCAAGGATAATGTTAGAGACTATTTTCTGCTGTCTTGCTATCATTTGTTTTTGATCTTGCTGTGTTAAGAATCTATGGGGAAAAAAAAGAATCTATTGGACTCTGGGAAAAGTGAGAGAGGATGTTAGCTGCATCCTTCTTTTGGGCAAATGGACAAGGAGAGAGGCAGCAACACCTTTCCACTTGCAGTCTCGAGCTAGGTACTACTCCAGCTCCCTCCCTATTAAAGCAATATTCAGCCCCACTAACACGGCATGAGTGTCATATCCTGGTTCACCTCTTGTAAATAATGTATTTTATTTTTATTTTTTTTAAATAATGTATTTTAACAAATATTTAAATACTATTATTTGACAGGTGAAGTCTTATCATGTTGTTGAATTGTTTTTTCATTTCCTGGACTATGTTCTATGAAAATTTAAAGTTTTAAGTCTATCTGTATTTTTCCAGTATTAACACCTTTCCCCAATTATGACAAACAATGATACCAAGAGACTGCCAAATCTCCTCTGGGGGACAAAATCACCCCTTTTCAACCAAAATTTTAAGGGTACTGAAGCTGCACCATTTAAAAAAGAGAATACAGAAATACCTTAAGAGCTGGTATTATCTCAGCGATACCCTTTTCAGTCTTAGCTTGTGTGACATCACACTCTCTTGATCTTTTGTCTACCTAGTTCCCTTTCCTGTACTTAAATTTCAGACTACTGCAGGATACGTTCACCATAGGTCTTCTGCTCTTCACTTACTCTTTAGAGTTATCTAGTTCTGTAGCTTCAAATGGTAACTATTGACAAGTGCACAGTGTGTATTTGTATCTCATAAATACTGTCCAAATCAATGGGGGCAAGAATAGTATTTGGTAGAACAGACTCTCCCTGTGAGGAAGAGCGAGCTCATTGCTGTCAGAGGGCTGCCAGGTCTCACGCAAACTTCTTGGGCAACTTTTTGGTGCCGAGGGCCTTGGCCACACTCCCTTTGTGAGCAACTGCAGCGAGCGCGCGGGAATCCTCCGTACACTCTAACCTACAAATGCCAGCGCTCCAAGCAAGACCCGTGGAAAGAGTGGACGACGAGTAGAAGGGCCGTTAAGGCTGTGAGACCCAGAGGGTCTGAGGCGGCAGGACTGTGAAAATGGCCGAGTCACCAAGAGCCCGGAGCAAAATTCCAGCATTCTAGGAAACGGACGGGCGAACTGGCAGTGCTCGGGAGCACGATCCCCACTGAAAACGGGAAAGTAGCAATAGGTGGAGCAGAGTCGCAGCCTCGTTTTAACGTGCCAATCAGAAATAAGGGTGATCTAGTACGCCAATCTCGAGAACCAATGAAAAACGGAGATTGTTTTAGGCTGCTTCCCAAACTCCAGTCGGAGATCACGCGGGAACAGTTTACTCAAAAAGCGAGCCCACCGCGGAAGTGCGGGATACTGTGTTTACAAAGACGGTGGGGCGGGTTAGAGAAAATTCTGGAAGCAAAGTCGCACTGTATCAACCCCCACGCGCCTAGGACTCACCAGTCATTCTACAACCGGGCGCGCGACGTAGGGGGCACGTAGTGCGTGCTGGCGTCACGCGACGGGCCCCGCCCTCCGGCCGCCCATATAGCGTAGCCCTGGCGCGCGCGCGCACCATTGTGTGGCTGGACTCGGCCGCCGCTGCGGTGTGAGGCGCGAGTTCGGGTTTTTGCCGTCCCCGCACCCGCACCGCGGCTCCCGTGTTGCGGCCCGCCGCTGGAGAACCAGCCTTCGGGACCCTGTTCGCCACGGACATGCCGCGCGTCTATATAGGACGCCTGAGCTACAATGTCCGGGAAAAGGACATTCAGCGCTTTTTCAGCGGTTACGGCCGCCTCCTCGAAGTAGACCTCAAAAATGGGTGAGTCGGGCCTGGTCGCCTGCGTCCGCTCCACAACCCCCGGCACTGGTGACGGAAGGGCTGTTCGGAACAGAAGGCAGAGCCAAGGCCGCGGCGCCGCGTGGCAAGGCCTCCAAAATGGCGGCGACCTGGCGCCGCGGGTGCGAGCGGGGTTGCGGGTGCGCGCACGCACGCGCTGCCGGCTAACGCGCTCCCGCCGCTGTCTGGCCCGCGTACCGCCCCCAGGTACGGCTTCGTGGAGTTCGAGGACTCCCGCGACGCCGACGATGCCGTTTACGAACTGAACGGCAAGGAGCTCTGCGGCGAGCGCGTGATCGTGGAGCACGCCCGGGGTCCACGTCGCGATCGCGACGGCTACAGCTACGGAAGCCGCAGTGAGTCCCACCCCCGCGCGCTCCGCGTCCTTGGGACCTGGGTGGGGGGGGCGCAGGCACTAGGGTGGGCGGGGTGGGGCCTCCCAGCCCGGGCAGGCGGGAGGGGGAGCCGGGAGTTGCTTTACCCGGGTGTCTCCGGGCCCCGCCCGCTACCTTCACGCCTGCCTGGGGATGGCCATGGGACACCGGAGCGCGGGGATTGGGTTTTGTGAGATCGGGAAGGGGTGATTTCTACTGGGCCCTCCTTGGCACTGTCTTGGGTTCTACCCACGTTGGAAGCGAGGGATGGCTGTATTTGTGTCCTCCTTGCTTACCTGTCAGTGCTTTAGCTAGCTAGATACAAGTTTGTGGGTAGGATGGGGTGGAGGAGGGGGAGTGGAGGGAGCGGGAAGGGGAGGAGTTTGAAGGATAGGTCCTAGAATTGCTGAAGTTGGGGCCAGTAATACTATTTTTAAAGTAATGTGGTGTTGTGCCACAAAGTAAATCTAAACCAGCTTTATGCTGTATTTGAACTATTTGGGGCATGTTGTTGGGAGGAGGTTGGGGGGATTTTGGCTATGTTAAATGTTTGATGTTGAAATTGTTGCATGTTGAATTCAAACTTTTTAACAAGTCCTTGATGTTTCAATTTGAAAGTGACCAATGGGGCTGAGGCTGTGTCCACTGAGGCTAAGATGACTGCCTTTCCTGATTGGCCTTGGCTTTTCCATACATTGTGTGACCCTTGCCCTATGACCCTTTGGCTGACCTTACCGGAAGCCATGACGACAGCAGCCTTTTGCCATTAGACGCAGGGTGATGGTGAGGATTCCAAGGGTTAGACAAAACTGGTTAATCTGAACTAGGTGACTGTTACCTTGCGTGTTTTGTGGCCAAACCACCACCAAAAACCTCACACTGTGATGTAAGTACTTAGTGTAACTAGTAAACATTTTTGTAAAATGTAGAAATGCATGTAATCAGTTAAGTTTTATATTTTACAATGTTCTGTAAAATAAAACTTAGCGAGGTAAATCGAATAAAGGAGCAGTCACTCTCTAACAGATTGTAGGAGAGGTTTAGTTGGATTTAGTCTGTTTGACTTGCCCTTAATTTAATTTATGGCAAATCACAAATGTATCAAAGGTTTAGCAGTATAATAGCAAAGTCCTACTCCAGTAAATGAAAGTTGATATGTTTGTACTAACTTTCAAAAACTATGCACCCCTGTCATTACAAAGCATCTGATTGCTCCCTTCATGTGATAAAGGTGGTGGAGGTGGATACAGCAGTCGGAGAACCTCTGGAAGAGACAAATATGGACCACCTGTTCGTACAGAATACAGACTTATTGTAGAAAATCTTTCTAGTCGTTGCAGTTGGCAAGATTTAAAGGTATGTGCTATACTTTGAAACAAAATGTTTCAAAGATAAGACTTTTAACTTTTTATATAAAATAAAAGATAAAAATCTGTTTAGATGTCTGTCTGACCTGACCAGTCTTACTATTTTAGGATTTCATGCGGCAAGCAGGTGAAGTCACCTATGCAGATGCTCACAAAGAACGCACAAATGAGGGTGTAATTGAATTTCGTTCCTACTCTGATATGAAGCGTGCTTTGGATAAACTGGATGGTACCGAAATAAATGGCAGAAATATTAGGCTTATTGAAGATAAACCACGAACAAGCCATAGGCGGTCATATTCTGGAAGCAGATCTAGGTAACTTGAAAGACATGGAGAGGGGAGGAAGAGTGTACTTGAAGGCCGAGAAGATAGCTCAGTGGTCTAAGCACCTGCCTGACAAGTGCAAAGCCCCAGGTTGCTATGCCTGCCCCCACCCCAGGCCTGCTTAGCTGGTCACCAAAATGAGGCATGGTGGTGCCCACCTGTAATCCCAGCATTGGGGAGGCTAAGACAAGATTGCTAGAAGTCTGAGCTGCATAGCTGGACACTGTACCAAACACAAGTTTTTTAAAGTACTTGAGTGGGTTGCAGTTGTTTTACAACTTCATTGTGTGTGATTTATTATAGGTCACGCTCTAGAAGAAGGTCACGGAGTAGGAGTCGCAGGAGCAGCCGCAGTAGATCTCGAAGTGTCTCGAAAAGTCGCTCCCGGTAAATGATGTGGTATTGGGACTTGCTTGTGGAGTTTATATATATGGTGACAAGATACTGAAGTCTGGCTTTTTTGTCCAGATCCAGGTCACGGAGCAAAGGTCGATCACGTTCTCGATCGAAAGGCAGGAAATCTAGATCAAAGAGCAAATCTAAGCCCAAGTCTGATCGGGGCTCCCATTCACACTCTCGAAGCAGATCTAAGGATGAGTATGAGAAATCCCGA
>NW_004524613.1:14754389-14760161 GCF_000260255.1 Octodon degus
GCCTGTTCAAAGTTTAGAAGTGATAACTCTTAGTATTGGCTTTGACCAATTTTTTTGTGTTCAGAGAAAGACCCATAAAAACTGCTTGAGCCCCAGCCTTTTGAAAGGAAACAATTGATGTTACAATGAAATGTGGCTTTCTAAAAGTCTCACATCTCATCTGGACTCTTTTATTTGCTATGACATCACTTGGTAAGAGGCATATGACTGCATCATTAGCTGCCTCAGTAAGTGGGTAATTGTTTAGGTACATATTTTGTATCCGTGCATTGTTTTTAGTAATGGTAAAGACCAGTTATTAAAGCTTTTATTCCCTGCCTACAGACTTACTAAATTACTTTATGCATAACATTGGCCTACTTAAGAAAAGTTGACTGATTTACAGTGCTTATTAGCTCCTTGCTAACTCTTGAGCAGAGTCAGAATTAGCAACATGCCTCGTGTTTTTGTTTAGTGGCTGGGCGCAGTGTTGATCCCATAGCACAAGGAAGGTGAGGAGCATTGGGAATTCCCCTTCTTTCATTCAGTAGTATTTTGTTGATTTGCCGTAGTACCTTTATGGCCCATTTGAATCCTACATACTCTAGCTTTTATGTTCCCATTGCTGTGTTACCACCTTTCATCTTGGATCTTCTTTTTTCCACTTTGTTAACCAATTTTATGCATTTACTTCAATAAAAGGCTTACTGAGGGAAAGGCTTGTTTTGATTTTATTATGTATTTCCACTTAGCAATAAGCTCTTAACCGTGGGTTTTTGCAGAGGGATTGCCATTGGTTGGCCATTTCTGTCTTCTATGAGAAAGGAATCTTCTTTCAGTTGTACAGAAACAGGAGTTTGGGATCATCAACATAGCAGATGGTTTATTTTGGGCAAATCATTAACCCCTGTACTTCATTTTTATCCTTTGAAATGGCAAAGATAAATAAGCTATGAAGATTAAAACCTTTATAAAAATACTTAGAAGAGTACATGATAAATAGCTCTTTTGTGAAAGGTTAAATATACTAATTTTTATTAAATACAGCACTTATTTTTACCCTGTAGTGGTTTTTGTTTCCAAATAGGTTAGGAAACTTTTAATCATTTTCTAAGCCCCAACTTCCTTAGTTTTGGACTTGGGACACTTTAAACTGGCAGCCTCCATTTCAGTACGTTCACATTTTCATTATTGTGTCAGCCCTTTTTTCCATCTTGAGTCTCCATGATTGCATGCAGTTTTAGATACATGATGGCAGAACCTCATGGCTCATGGGAAATTTTGTTTTTCTAATCTCTGATTTACATGCTTATGAAAATGTTCTAAGCCTAGAGGATAACTCAGTAACTCAATACTTAGAGCACTTACCTAGTATGTCCTCAGGCTTCAATCACTAGTGCTGCCCCATCCCTCAGAATTTACTGAGGTAGCCACTGTTTGTTGTTTCTGTTCAGATTTCCATGGTTTTAACAGCACTTAAATATACAATTTTATTTTTATGTAGTAGAATGCTAATAGCTTTAAGTGGATATTATACTATAGAACATATTTTTCAAGAGTTTCTATTAGTAAATATTTCTGGCTCATGTAATAACATGAATGGTTTTTTGCCCCTTTGTTTTTTCAGATAGTGTCTTGCTGTGTAGTCCAAGCTGGCCTCAAACTCCAGGCAGTACTCCAGTCTTAGCCTTAGCCTCCCAAGTGCTGGGATTATAGGTGTCTCTATCATCACCCCTGGCAACAACATGAATTTTAAAATTTTATTCATGGAGCTATTTTAAAGCTGTTATAGTACACCTAATGTAATTATGTCAACTTATATGGTAATTTGTAGCTTTTTTTAGGCAGTGACATCTTTAATAGGATATACAGTGGTACCTAAATTAACCAGCTTTTCACAGTTCTGGTCACAGGACTTGTGGGAAGTTAAATCCCTGAACTGAGGTTCTGTTGGACATACTTGTAGCCTTTGTATTTGTACCAGTTTGCAAATAATTTATATGCCTGGCTTTCACAGCAAGAAGCTTTTGTGTATAATTGTTTGCTATATCCATATGTACCTCTGTTTAGAGATACTTTTAAGAGGTTCTACAAAACAGTGGATCTTTAAACTGAGACAGCATTTTTTAAATTAAAGTTTATTGCCTATTTCAGCTAGTTCCCTCTTGTTAAAAGCTTTAGGAAACACCTTAAAAAATAGACTTGTTAGCTGCATTTATCATGATGCTTGGGGAAGAATTAGCAGGTACAGCACAAAGAACTATTAGTACTTCGGATTTTCTTTGAGTCATGTGAAAGTAAGTTCGAAATACTGTGTTTTTATGTCTCTAAAATAGTATATGTAGTTAGTTGTCTCTTGGTGTCCAGAGGGGCTTGGTGCTAAGATACCTTCTCATGCACCATTCGGATGCTCAGATATCTTACATAAGAGTGTTATTAAATGGCGTGGTATTTTCATATACATTACCCGATATACTTCAGATATGCCTGGAAACAATGTCATACATAGCACATTGCGTTCAGTGATGAACACATATTGTCCCATAAGATTTTATCACTGGTGATGCCATAGTCATCTTAGTTTGATTCACCTAGCCATGTACTTTTTGGAATATATTTCAGTTGTTATTACATAGTAGTTGAGACTACAGGCATTGTGAACATGCAGGTGGAAGGCTAGCACCTCTTCACCAAACAAGGGTATTTTATCAAAATCAGGAAGTTAACATTGAAAGGATATTATTGCCTAATTGTTCATATAGTGTGTGTTGTGTTTTGTTTTGTTTTGTTTTGTTTGGAACCGTGGATTGAACTCAGATCCTTGTGTTTGCCATTCAAGCGCTTACCCTACTGAGCCATCTCCCCGGCTCCCTTGTGTTTTACTTTTGAGACATTGTCTCACTATGTAGTTCAGACTGCTCTTGACCTCACTGCAGTCCAGGTTGTCCCCAAACTCAGTGATCTCCTGCCTTAGCTTCTCAAGTGTTTGGATTACAGGCCATCATGCACAACAGTATCTATAGTTTATAACCTAAATCTCAGCTTTTTTTCTTAAGCTTGTCACATTCAAAGAATACTTGGTTGAATTTTCATCAGTTTGGGTTTCTCATACATACACGGGTATGTTATTGGCAGGAATAATCCCAAACATAAGACTTTATTTTGTTTTGGGAGAGGGTTTTGGTGCTAGAAACTGAACTCGACCTTGTACTTGCCAGGCAGATGCTGTGCCACTGAGCTATGTCCCCTGCCTCACAAACGTAATTCTTTCTATGACTCGTGGTTGCAAACCAAGTTGGATAAGAGCTGAATCAGCTCAGTGGTTAGGTTCATTGTTGACCTTACAGGCAAATTAGATTGAATTCAATTTGCCTTGCAACCCAAATCATGGAAGAAATTAAATCCATGATCGGAGGTACTACTGTATTTGCTGGAATTTTGTAATTTTCCCTGGGGGTGTTGGGAACCAGTCCTGGAGATGGAAAGTTCTTGATGGCATTAGATCAAATGTCATTACTGTCAAAGCAAGAGATTGCTAGTCCAGGGCCAGAATGGCTTTGGAAGGCATCTGTAAAAGAGGAATAAGGAAGAGAAAATAAACTGCATCCTTATCTATAACACTGCCTTCTAATATTAGGAGAAGTAGATGCTAGTATCAAAGCATTTTGTAGTCACTAAATAATATCTGCCCTATACTGTGAAAAGAATAGCTAAACCCTAACACTGCCCTAGCCAACTGAGAAAAAAGGGCAAGATTGCTGCATGTAGTGACATAGTATTAAAATGTGTCTACTGCCCCTATTTTATTTGTTCATTCTTGAGTGGCCTGAATGTACTAAATAACATTCCTGCTTTTACGGTCTAGCTTTAGCACTATGTGCCTGTCAGCTTTCTCCCCCACATAATTTTGGAGGAAATCTAGACATTTCTTCTGTTAAGTACATCAATGTATACCTCCAAAAGATATCCCAAGTCTCTAAATCTAGTCTCCTTGTTTTTACCTTGCAATATATCAAAGAACTGAGGTTGCTGTCCTTTTTTGAAGCCTTGATTTTGGTATTTGATCTTATGTTATTGGTCTTATTTTGTCCCCTGCATTTCCTGTAAATTGGTAAACCCTAGAGCATTTATTTTCAAAAATAAGATCCCTGGACCAGAATCTTCACTGCCACCTCAGAATGTATTAGAAATGCAACTTAGTTAAGCATGGTGTCATATGCCTGTAATCTCAGCTATGGGAGACAGGAAAATCATGAGTTTAAGACCAAGCTAGACAATTAAGCAACTTGACAGGACTGTGTCTCAAGGATGGGACTGGAGTGACAGCTCTGTGCAAGGGCCCTAGATTGCATTTCCCAGCATCACCCCAAAAAAAATGCAAGTTCTCAGGTCCTATCCTGGGCTCACTGACTCAGAAACACTAGGCCCAGCTTCCAGGAGGCTCTGGCACATTCTAAAATTGGTAGTTAGTCCAGCATCTTTCTCAAATCATTTGTTCTCAAGTCAACTACTTAGATTTCCTGCTTTGTTACAGTGGTAACCATTGATCTTTGCCTATATTCAGCAAACCATGAATTAAATGATTTTAAACATTTGGTTTTCTCTCTTAATGCTCACCATTATTTCCTTTTCACTTCGCAAGACTCCTGAGTTTTAAAAATTTTTATTTTTTATTTTTTCGGAATCGGGGATTGAACTCAGGCCCTTGCGCTTGCCAGGGAAGCACTTCTACTGAGCCATCTTCCCAGCCCCCCTGAGGTTTTTTTAAAACAATTCTAAACTTGTCCTTTTTCATGTTTTCTGGTATATTATTTCCAGGATCGTCTTGTACATTTTCAGTCCCAGATATGCCATCAGTCACAAATCATTTTTAGTTGGTAGTTTAGCAGCCATAATCCTGACCTTTGGGGTCCGCTTGTTTTGTCCTGTGCTGTTGGACTGGATAAGGCTGGGAAACTGATCATTCTGCTCCTGACCACACACACAATCATGTTGCTATCTGATCGTTTCAGGAGTCCTGTCTTCTCTGCAGCGGTTTTGAATACTCTGGCCATCTCATTGTCCGGTACTCTTGTTGCAGAATAGGGTCTACAGAAAATGTGGCCTTCGAATTTACCTTAATCTCTAAAGCAGAACATTACCTGGCCTTCCTGCCCTAATAGAGGCTTCCACAACTAACTAGTGTGCTATTTCTGGTAAAGGATAAGGAGATTAAAGAGAAAAACTGCCAGGCATTGTGCCACACCTGTAATCACAGCAACTCGGGAGGCAGGAGGATCTCTAGTTTGAGACCAACCTGAGAACTTTAGTAAAACCTTGTCTTGTCTCAAAAGAATTGGGGATATTCCTCAGTGGTAGAAAGCTTGTCTAGCCTTCGCAGACCCCTGGATTCAGTCCCCAGTACTGAAGGAGAAAAGGGGATGAGGGGAAGGGAGAGGCCAAGGAAATCTTTTAAAACACTGCCGTCCCTCCATCAAAAGTTTAGATGTTTCGCTTGTTCTGAGTAATGAGTAGAGATAAAAGGTATATTTGAGAGCCTAAATTTAAGTGATTTTGGAGTGCACAGCAGAACTAATCATGGGTAAGATTTTAAATTATAGTTTTCATCCACCTTGGCCATACATAAGAGTGGCTATCATTATGAGGGTTCCTTGGTAAACTTTTAGGAAGCCATAAAGAGTTGCACCTCTGCTTAGTAAACACCTATTAATAAAGTAGGCCTTTCTTGGTAATGGATAGATCAAATCATTGTTAGGAATATTGGCAGTCATCACATCCATGTCTATTTTTTGG
>NW_004524613.1:14761106-14762356 GCF_000260255.1 Octodon degus
CACGAGAGTATTCCAATGTCTGGTGGTTTATCTGCTTCTCTCACTGCCCATTCCCTGTGCCTGTTCGAAAGCCTTGAAAACCAACCTATTGACTGTCCACATTCTGTACTTCCTTGCTTTCTGGTTTCTGATGAGGCTTAGCCAGAAGAGGGCAGCAGTAGGAGATGAAAGCTGGGGAATTTACATTCATAGCTCCCTCTGCACACTTGTTGGCAGTTGACCATAATACCTGATTTACACAGCCCTCTTGTTCCAAGTTCTAATAACCACTACCACACTGTGTCATAGCCCATGGTCTGATGCTAACAATTGTGGTTTTCCTATACTCTGCCCTTTTTAAATTTCAAATTTCTTAGGCACAATGTGCCTCACTTCCTGTCACAACCCTAACGTAATAAAAGAGTATTGAAATGGCATAGTTAATATTTCAGTGGAGTGTAAAAATTGCACACTAAATTGATGATGTAGATCAAGCAAAGTTAAAAAGCTTTTTCAAACTGGACATGGTGGCACAAGCCTATAGTGCCAGCCTCTCAAGAGGCTAAGGGGGGGCCTGGCTCTAGCTCAGTCCTTTAAGTGGCTGCTTCCGCAAAGCTGTCAGCCTCAGGCTGCTGGAGTTCGAACCTCACAACTCTCCCGCTGGCCAAAAGTGCCCTGAAGGCATTCAAGGAACCAAAAAAAAAAAAAAAAAAACCTTTTTCCATTTTTCCAAAAAAAAAAAAAAAAAAAAAGGCTAAGGCAGAAGGGTCACAGGTTCATGTCCAGGCTGGGTAACTTAATGAGACCCCGTCTCAAAAAGGGCTGAGGATGTATGTAGCTCAGTGGTAGATTGCCTCTGGGTTCCATCTCCCAATACTGCAAAAAAATTACTTTTTTTTTTTCTTTTAATTTTTATTGGTACCTGTTTGCAGTACGTAATGATTACTTTGCTGTGAGGAATTGGTACATGTTCACCTTAATTCTTTTTTTTAATCCCCTTCCCCCTCCCTCCTTCCCACTCCCTCCATCTCTTGATCCCCTTACCTTTTGCAGGTAAAATCCAGGAAGCGGTTACTGAATTAAAAGTGCACTGAAGAATTTTCTTTTTGTCAGCTTTTCAAAGGAAGAGGATGCCACCTACTCCTGCATGGCCTGGCCAACATGTCAAAGCGTAATAGTGCCTGGTGCAACCTTGAAAGCCAGTGTGTTCCTGTTGTTTGTCCTGGGTATTAAACCACCTTCTCACTGAGCTACCTCCCTGCCCAACTTTT
>NW_004524613.1:14763362-14764833 GCF_000260255.1 Octodon degus
GCCCTAACCTGTAATCCCAGCTCTTGGGAGGCTGAGCATAGGCAGATCACTAAGAGTCCGATCTACACAGTGAGACCCTGTAGACCCTGTACTAAAATAAAAAGTTTTTGTGAATCAGGCAACACATTCTAGAAAATGGAATGAATGCTCTGATAAACTAGATCACATTTTCTTTATCTCCCAGTATTAACTTAAAACACAGATGTTGGGTGAACACAAGAAATTCTCTTGCCCTAGCCCTCAGGGACTACAGACATGCCCCACCTCACCCAGAGCCCACAGTGAGATTATAGTGTTGGAGTGGAGGAGGACTCAGCATTCCTTGCCTCAACCCTAAGTCTCCGTTAGATGGTTGTACTAGTACTCAGCCACATCCCCTCAAAGAAAAAAAAGCTGGGGTGTAGCTCAGTGGTAGAGCATTTGCCCAGCCTTGTGTTAGGAGGGAAAATAAAAGTCCCATTTCCCCATTAGAGGCAGTTCCAATGATTTGTATTTCAGTATTTCCTAGGCAAAGTGGAAGTAAAGTTATTTAAAGCTGTAAAAAGGGAAGAAATGAGCTTATGACAGCCTATTTTATGTCAGATACTGGCTCCATGCTATTGGAAATACAAAATGACAAGTTGTGTATGACCATATGCTAAGTAACAAGCACAGGGCTTTCAGCAACAGCACTAGAGATTCTCTGAGCTGGAGTAAAATACCATTTTATCCCGTATCTGATGCTTTTAAACTGGCTCATCTGGAGTCCTAGAAACTTTTTTTTTTTTTTTTTTTTTTTTAGCACTTCACTAGGCACTTAAACTGACCTCACATTCATAGTGATCCTCCTGCCTCAGTGCTGGGGTTGCAAGTGTGCCACCATGCCCAGCTTCATGGTGCATTTTTTTTAAAAAACAGCCTGAGTTACAGACAGCCTATATCCCAAGTTGTATCTGTCACACTACTGTTTGATTCATCTGTTATTTTACTCATGTCATGTGTTGCATTAAGCAAAACAAAGGGTACAGATCCCTACCTTCACTACCCTGTGAGCTCAGAGCAATGCAGCATCTTCAGTCAGTGGGCGTAGATTTGAAATTCTGGCCTTTACTTTTCCAGTTTACTTTTGCATGTTAAAGCACTTTGTGGAAAGCCATTTTGGACTGAACTCTTACATTAGGTCCCAATAGAACAGACCAAATCAAAACAGTCGTGCTAGAAGTTCTGTACCAAAAATACAGTTGAGTTTACTTCCCAGGAAAGGAGGGGGATGACAGACAAGTAGGCCAGTTTTAGATGGCATGATAATAAAGTCCCTCTGCTTTAACTCTTACAAGGAAAACAAACCTATTCTGCTTGTTTTAACTTTGGAAAGGGTATTGCTTGTCCTAGAACAATTTTTGCATTGTTTGCCTAGCTTAAAAATGTGTGTACCAGGGGGCCTGGCCCTAGCTCAGGCCTTTTAAGTGGCTGCTTCCACAAAGCTGTCAGC
>NW_004524613.1:14765116-14771331 GCF_000260255.1 Octodon degus
CAAGTGGTTTTTAGGTAGTTTGTATTAGAAAGGACTACTAAAGTTGCTGGGACCCAAAGTTCACACATAAAGGGCTTGCCCTGATGATTTAATTGATCTGTAGAAACGTGAACTGCTTATAAACAAGTTTGTACTTCTACTTTACAACAAAGGTCATACCTGAGTAGGGGGTTAAGATGGAGCAGAAAGTGGGGCTGCCACTTGAGAGGATTGGATTTGCTCACTAACTCTTGAAGGTAAACTGGGACCAGCAAGGTAAACGCTACATGCAGCAGAACCTCCCTCCAGCCTTTCTGTGGAGGAGCTCCACCCCTGGACATGTTGAAGCAAACACTGTTAATAGGGAGAAATACAATCTGAGCAACTTGGATCTGTGTTCCTGAATCACCTGCACGCATTCCACTTGTTTTGGTCACTCAAAAGATTTGTTACTGAGTTGTGTGTTTTATGTAGGTTCACTGGTTTTCTTTAATCTGAAATAACTAAAATAAACTTTGGAATCCAGAACACAGTCTGGGTAGAGATGAAAGGAAAACCCAAGTTAACGGTTTTGTGTGTGAAGAGACATCCATTGTTATGGCAACCAGCATCCTTAACTGATGTGGTCCTATTCCAAATAACACAAGATGTAATCAAAAATTGACGCTGCAGCAAGGCAGAACACATTGGATGCATTGGCGTGGCAACCAGAATGGTTAAATTTTTCATAAAGTTAAACCTGTTGATTATAGCAATTTGGGGGATTTGTCCACAATTGGGTATTCTTCCATCTGATTGGTGGCCAAATGGACCTCAGTTTTTATAAAATAACTTAGAAACATGGGTGGGGCTGGGACTCGGGGGAGGTAACCGTGTATCATCTGCTAGGTGGTAGGAGTACAAAAACGTTCCCTCTTGGATCATGTAGTATCATTCTTGACATACTCAAATCTATGTAAGGTATTTTGTGTTACAAGAACCAGTAACTTCTGGGTATGGTGGCACACACCTATAATCCCTGCACTGCTAAGGCAGAGGGACCGCCATGAGTTTGAAGCCAGCCTGGGATTCAAGACCAGCCTAAAATACAAAGCGAGACGAAACCAAAAAAACCCAGTAAGTAGGTTTGACAAGGGAGATCAGATGGAGGCAGGACGTCAGCAATGGAGGTTGATACACGGTGGAGCAATGACTCGCTAGAATCAACACCATATGCCATGAACTAGTCTAAAAATGTGGAAATGGAAGACCATGATATCCCCTAAGGCATGTTATCAGATACTGTGGGGTCACGAAAATGCAGGCTGATGTCCCTCATACTGTGAGGGACAAGGCCAAAATCCAGTGGCACCAGGCTTCCTTTCCTCTTTGCACGTGTCCTTCGCCCTTCCTGGGGCAGTTTTCAGATGTTCTTGACTCTGCTGCAGGTGTGGTGGGAAGGCACTGGCCAAAGCAGCCACCGACAGGGGTGCCTGCACGGTACAGCTCTGTCGTGTGTCTCATTAACCAGCTCAGGAGATCGGCAAGCGCACGCTCTTTCTGCTTCCATGCTCCCAGCGCCACCCTGTCCACCCTGTATGTAGGAGCGGAAGGCCGGAAGGATCTCAACCCTGTACAGCCAACCTGTCTCAGGGAGAAGGTGCAGTTAGCCCTGTACTGCCAGGGCCTCAGAAAGCGCCCGTGCTGCAGAAGCCCGGGATTCTGGGGGAGCAGCAGATCCAAGCTCGGCGTCCTGCAGGGAGGCAGACCCGCCCCCCTGTGCGCGCAGGCGCGCGCCGCGCCCGGCTCGGATCGCAGCTCGGCGCTGGGCGGCCACCGGCGGCCCTTGCAGGTGAGCCTCGCACTGCCGGCGGACTGGGTCCCGCGGTCCCGGGACGCTGCGCCCCAGGGTCGACCTGCGCGGGGAGCGCTGGGCTCTGCGGTCCTACCAGGCGCCCAAGGGGGGGCGGGCTGGGAAGGCGGCTGCGGCGACATCAAGTGCGAGGTCTGGGCAGGCAGCAGCTGGGCGCGGGGTCCGGCCTGGATCGCGGGGGGCGGCAGGGCGGAGACGTCGGGTTCAGAGAAATGCAATCAAGTTTTTCATGCATGGCAGGGAGGGCAGTGGAAGAGGCTTTGGTTTTCTTAGGAAATGGACCATTGGACAAACTTTCCTATCGTTAATTTTCGATAACGGAAATGTTTTGTTTTAATTTGGGGGTCTATAAAAGGAAAGAATAAAAATAATTCCGCCATTTTGGCGTTTAAAAAAGTAACAGCTCTGCGGAGCCGATGGATCCGAGGCCGCCCCGCCTTCCACCGTCTGTGTTAGTCCTGGGAGGCAGGGGGCGCCGTTGGGGGCCGGCGCGGGCTCGGGTGCGGCCACCCGTCCCATGCCTGGCGACCCTACAGCAGCTGCGGCCAGAGGGCGGCGCCGGGGCCCAGAATTTGAGGGCACTGTGTGCGTTTGCGGCCGCTGTATCTGTTTCTGGCGTGAGCTCCACACCCTCGGCACCTAGGAACCTCGAGCCAGAGCGTTTATTTGGCGTCTGTTGTATACAAGGCCTTGAAGGGCAAGGTTGTGGAGAGCCTTGGCAGATAGCAAGAGACAACCGTGGCTGCATTCATTCCATACTATTATTGAGCAGCCTCCTTGTGCTCTCTTCTAGACTGGGTATAAGTTAATCATTGTAAATCTGGTTTCCTGGAAACTGAGATTAGGTTTATGGGAGCACCCTTGTGAAGATGGTGGGATTGGGCAGAAAAGCTCAAATGCTGGTGTAGTCTCAAGAAGGACCTCACAGCCCATCCCAAGGAAAGCTCTGGAGCTGAGAGACACACGTCCCCCAAAGATGTCCCAGATTAAAGGGACCAAACTTTTTTCATCCATGTCAACTGGTGGAGAGTAATTCCAAGAGAACCTGCAAGTTGAAGGCTGAAAACTTTGTGTGGCACCCTCCAGAAGCCCACTGTTCTGGGTCCCTTGTCACCTCAGCACAGGATCCTCAGACTCTTCCCTAGGCCCCGCCCTCTTCCCAACCTGTAGGTGGTAGCAAGCTGCAAGGGACCCTCCTTTTTTCTTCTGCTACTCTCTGTTTTGAACTCCATCTACACAAGAGGACTTTCAAATCTATATCTTCAGCCCAGCCTCACCTGTTATTTTGAGAATATAAGCTACGGATCCTTTGTCTTGTTTTCCCCTACACCCGCAGAACAGCACAGAATACCGCTTACCGCGAATTGATTCTCCAGTGTTTTGCAAAACAAATAATAGGTGGCAAACTTGAACAGAAAGGCCTTTCTCTCTGCCACTTTTTTTTTCCTTTCCCCTCATTATTAGGTGAATGTTCTACATTAAGATAGATTCCCAGCCCTGTTTTGCTTTTATTTTGTTTTGAGGCAGAGTCTCCTAAAGTTGCCCAAGCTGACCTCAAAGTTGGGATCTTCCTCAGCCTCACAAATAGCTGGGATTACAGGTATGCACTGTCCCAGCCCACTCACATTCCCTTTTAATGATTGCCAGTATTTTGAATAAAACAGTTCTGTTTACAATGGTATAGGTATTTAGGCTGTGTGAAGCAAAATAATTAAAATTGAAATTCAGAGGGTTCTGTTTTATTTTTTATTTATTTATTTTGACAGAACCAGGGATTGAACTCAGGCCCTTGCGCTTACCAGGCAAGCGTGTATTCTACTGAGCCATCTCCCTGGCCCCATCTGTTTTATTTTTAAAAATTAGAAAATGCACCTTGGTTTGAATGTTACCTTAATCACTCCTCTATATCTAGACTTTGCCTAACTGATCACACATCTAGTTTATATCTCTTATTATAATATACATCAGTAATTTAGAGAGTGAATTTTGTATTTTAGAAAAAAAAAAAACAAAAATAAATGAATACACTAGAACGGCAGTGGGCGTGAGGGAGAGCAGGAGACAGCAACCATTGCAAACGGATTTCATAAGCAAGTGCTTTCCACATTACTGTACTCCCAGCAGCTACCACACTGCCAGGGATTTCTCCTTAAAGAGATGACAGATATTCCATGTATCTTTTTTCACATCCAGGCCCCATCAAAGCCTTTGAGATAGGTATCATTGCCACCTTCATTTTACAATGAAGAAACTGAGGCTCAGAGAGATAAGCTGCTTATTTGGAGTCACAAGTGTTAAGTGGAGGAGCTGAGATTCAAGTCTGGCTTGGGTCTACGCCCAGGTCCTTTCCTTTAACATGTACTTCAGAAGCCATTGCTAAATACTGCTAAAAGGCAACTCAATATGAATCTGTACACAGTGTTTCATTTTCATTTTTGGTGCTAGCGATTGAACTCAAGGCCTTGTACATGCTAAGCAATGGGACTCTACCATTAAGTTACACCCCAACCCCTCTACAGGTTTTTGATTAATAAATTCAAGCAAATTCAAATTACTGAAATCCAACAAAAATACTGTGTGTGTGTGTGTGTGTGTGTGTGTGTGTGTGTGTTGTGCTGGGGATTGACACAAGTATTTATTGAGCATCTAGTGTGCCAGGTGCTATTCTAACTACTAGGGATATAGAAGGATATAAGACATGAGGTCAGCCAGGCATTGTGGCACAGGCCTATAATACCAGAATCTGGGAGACTGAGATGTGAGGATTACTCTTCCAAGGCCAGTCTGGCTACATAATGAGTTTAAGGCCAGCCCGAACTATATAGCAAGACCCTACCTCAAAACAAAACAAACGAGACACATACGAGCTTTGTATTGATATAGGGATGACTGATCAAACAGAGATACAAGAAGATCACTACGGACTGTAATAAAGGATGTGAGCACTATAAACACAGTTAAGGAAGTACGCAGTTATGGAATGCAATGATAAGTGTGCTACTTTAACTTACGTGATCCAGAAGGACCTCTAAAGCCAGGGGTGGTGGCATGTGCCTGTACACCTTAGCACTCTGGGAAGCTGAGGCACAAGCATCACAAATTCAAGTCCCACATGGGCAATGTAGTAAGACCCTGTATCAAAATTAAATTTTTTTTCTTCAAATGCATATTTATTTAAAATATGAAGTCTTTATTATGACATTCAAGTCTCTGCATCATTAGGACAACAAAACTTATACTGACTCCCACTCTCACCACACTGTACTTCCGTCCCTTCTCGACATCTCTGGACCTTCTCCATTACGTAGCTGTAATGCTCTTCTGCGTATCTGTGAAGCTCTCTCCCTCTTGGCCTTTGTGTCTGCAGTCATGTCTTCTTCTTGATGATCAATCTCTGTGAATCCCTCAGTTCTTGAACTCACCTTAGTTCTCTTTAGATCCCTTATTGTTGACCTGGTCTCAACTGAGTTTTCCTGGTTGTTTATGTTATATTTCCTCTTTTTAGAATGCAAGATTCAAACACTATATTACTTATTGTTCCACACTCAAAATTAAAATTTTTACGAAGAGCTAAGTATGTAGCTCAGCGTAAAGGCCCTAAATTCAATCACCAGTACCAGAAAAGAAGAAAAGACATGACCTCTAAGCTAGACTGAGACAGGAGGATCAAAAGTTCCAGTCCCACCCAGAATACGTATCGAAACCCTCCCTCACAACTTAAGAGGAAGGGTGCTGGAATGTAGCTCAGTGTAAAGGCCCCAAGTTCAATCCCCAATCCCACCAAAAGCAAACAAACAAAAACGTTAAAGTTAGGAGGTGACCCCAACCCAAAGCCTAGAGGATGAAAATGAACTGGCCAAGTAGGGAGCTTAGGGAAGAGTATTCAGGTTGAGGGAACTGCAGTGGCAAAGGCTCTGAGGTGGGAACATTGGTCAAACAGTAGAAAGAAAATGAAGTGGAGTCAGCTCAATACAGAGAACACAAGAAGTCTGGTAAAGGGTACAGACAGATTGTATGCTGCTTTTAGACAGGAAAATGCTGTGATTTGGGCTTATTTACTTATTTGTTGATATTGAATCTCACTGTGTTGCTCAGACTCTCAAACTAACTCCTATGCTCAAGCAATCCACCTCCCTCAGCCTCCCAAGTAGCAGATAGTACAGGCATGTGCCACAATGTACAGCTTCTGGTTTATATTTTTAAAGCTTTTTATTACTGCAGAAGAGACTGTTGGAAAGCAGGAAAGGACCAGGAAGGTACACTGGGAGGTAATTTCAGAAATACACAGACAGCAGATGGTGGTTGGGGCTAGGGATGGGGAAAAGCCGTCAGATGTTCAAATGTGTTTTGCCATAGCCCCCTCAAGCCAATTAATATATATATA
>NW_004524613.1:14771441-14779111 GCF_000260255.1 Octodon degus
ATATCCTATTCAATACATTAATCATAGCTCCTCTTACTATTTAAATTTAATTAAAGTTAAATATAACAAAATTCAGCTTCTCAGTTATATGAACCACATTTCAAATGCTTAGTAGCCACATGTGGCTAATATATGCTGTGGTGGACTGCTCAGACATAGGACATTTCCATCATCACAGAAAATTCTATTGGATAGTGCTGGTTAGGCATCTGGGACAGCAGCCAACATGTTTTAAGAGTTGAGTAAATTCTAGCTATTAAGTATATTTGCTGCACTGCTAGGTCTTTTTTATGCTCAACCAACTCTTTATTAAATGCCTCTGAAACCTTGCTTTATTAAAGCAGAATTGTTTGCTAACTGGGTTTTTGTGAACTACCTCTTTGCTCTCCAATACATGCATTTGTTCAACATATATTTCAACACCCACTCTGTGCTAAGGTTGGAAGGAGTGGCAGTTGAATGTGTAAAAGCAGGAGCAGGGCATACCCCACCTCCCGGGAATTGGTCCCTGTTTGGGTGAAGGAGATCCTGGCACTTGAAGGATCAGAGGAAGAAGGCAGTGTTTCTTTTATTTATTATTTTATTTTATTTTTATTTTTGTATTTCAGGGAAGGTTCTACAGGGTGTTCAGGGTCTCACTACTAGATCAGACTCATAGTGATCTACCTGTTTATAGCCTCCCAAGAGCAGGGATTACAAGCGGGAGCCACCATGCCCAGTCTCAATTACCTCTCAGCACAGCAGGCCTGGGGATCAGACCGCCAGCCCCTGCACCTGCTTGCAGGCGCTTTAATCTGCTGAGCTATTTGGCTGTCCCAAAGGCAGTGTTTCTAGTGGGGCAGGAGGTGGGGGTCAAGAAAGCAGTGAGTTTGTACTTGCCCCAAGCTATGTCATAAGGAGACTGGCCAAACAGAGCTTGGGCTTAGGCTTGCTTTGTAGTTAGTTCTAAGCACACAATTTGTGTAGTACTCTAACAGAAAGTGGGAGAGGTGCTGGGCCTAGCCAGAGCCACCACAGTGACCCCAAGACCCCAATCCACCCAAGGAGCCTGACCTAGGCTGGCTTCCTAAGATACCTTACTGCCCTCAGGGTGGAAGTTTCTCTGCAAGTTGCTGACTTGAAGATGGCCAGCTTCCCTTTCTGTGAGGACCCCCTTCCCTTTCTATCTCATTACTTTGTAGCAGAGGTCCCCTCCTAGCCAGACAAAGTGGCACCTACAGTCCCAGCTACTCAGGAGGCTGAGCAGGAAATCAAAAGTTTGAGACCAGTTTCAGGAACTCAATAAAACCCTCTTTCAAAATTAAAAAAAAAAAAAAAAGAAAGAAAGAAAGAAAAGAAAAGAAAAAAGAAATTTAAAGGGGCTAGAGCTGTAACTCAGTGGTAGAGTGCTTACTAAATATATTTGAAGGCCTAGTTCAATCCCCATTAATGAAAAAAAAAAAAATCCCTCCTTATTACCATGGGACTGCTTGGCTTGTAGTTCTTTCAGGATGGAGAGTCATACTGAAATGGAGATGCTGAGGACAGTGAAGGGACCTTCCACAGGGGAGGTCAGTGTGCACCTGGTGGCCAGAGACAGCCAAGGTTCCGGCCCTCACCTGCCAGCAACTGCCTTCATCATTCCAGGTAAGTTAAGCCAGGTGTCAGGGGAGGAGAGGCATTCCCATACTGGCCGAAGCAGATATAGATCCAGGGACAGGGTAACACCTTTCGCTTTCCTACACCTGCCTCCTTTCACTTTCCTGTATATGCCAGGCACGATGGACAGAGGGCCACCAGGCTCACCCTGTGCTATGCCTATCTTCATCCGTTCACAGCCAGCACAGCAACCCTTGGCCTGCCCAGCAGTGCCCTAGATATGACCTGCTTTCCTCGAGAGCCAATCCATGTGGGCGCCCTGGAACGGGTAGCCAACAGCGAACCAGTCACAGCCACTGTGCTGCCACAGCTAAGTGCTGGGCCAGTGGCCAGCTCTAGCGCCAGTACCGTGAGACTTCTGGAGTGGACAGAGGCTGCAGCTCCGCCCCCTGGGAGTAGCCTTCGGGTCAGTGCCTGTGGGGATTGGCTGGACCTCTTGAGCGGCAGCTTTGGGGGGGTCTGCGGGCAGGGCCAGAGGCGGAGTCTGAGACTGAAAGGGGGAGGCTGACAGAGATGATAGAACCTGGGAGGGCTTGTGGGGCGTGGCTTAGGGAGAGGCAGCCTGGGATTGGGCCTGTAGGTTTGGGGGCGTGGCTCAGGGCGAGGCTGGGCGGAGCCTTGAAGTCTGCTGGTTAACCAGCGGCAGTGAGGAGGCCAAGGTATTTGCTCCTGAGGTGCATCCAGAGCATGGCTGTCCTCAAACTCTCTTGTGCTCCAGTTCCGGATAAGCGAGTACACACCAATGAATATGGTGGGAATAGAGCAACCACGGAGCCCCAAGCGGCAAAAGGAAGGCATGGCCGAGAGCGAAGATGGTGGGCCCACATCGGGAGGTGGCCGTATGGACACCCAACAGCCCGGTAGGAACCTGCTCCCTGGCTCCAAGCTGAAGCACCACTGAGGTGGGGTGAGGCCTGAGCAATCCAAGGAGCCTTGGTCGGGGGTGTGACCCGAGGCCAAGGTGGTGGCACGGGGTGGTCCATAGTGAGAGGCAGAAAGCTATCCAGTGTGGACATGGGACCAGGGTGGAGGCAGCGCCTAAGGGGGTGGCCTGAGGCCCAGTTGGCCCCCACAGAGGGCCTCCCTCAGGACCCTCCCGAAGATCCTTCTCAGGACCCCTCAGAGAATGACAGCGCCTGTCGGTGCCAGGCCTGCGGACCTCAGCAAAGCGCTGGTCCAGATCTTGGTTCCTCCAGTAATGCCTGCCCTCCGCTGTTCCAGGAGCGGTAAGTGGGGGAGTCACAGACTTACTTGCTCTGTTCAGGACTTAGGAAGGAGTTTGGGTGGTGCATGGCCGAATGGCTAAGGCTGCTCTTCCCTCAGGTCTGTCATAGTAGAGAACTCAGGCTGCACCAGCGCTTCTGAGCTCCTGAAACCCATGAAGAAGAGAAAGCACAGGGAATACCAGAGCCCATCAGAGGAGGAGTCAGAGCCAGAGGCCCTGGTAGGAGGAGTTCAGTGGGGAGGGAAGGGGAAGGCTAGAACAGGTGCCTCAATTCTCACTCTTCTGTCAGTCCAAGACAAGGGCCTGGCCCAGAGAAGACACTCAGAATAACAAGTTTATGTAATTGGAGTGAAATAAATAAATTGCTCTTGATTTTCTGGAGCTCCCATCCTCGTCCAGTATTACGGTTAAGACACATGCATGTGAACTGGTACACAAAGTGGATGTATGGGAGGTGGAAAACTCCCATCTCTGCAGTTCAGGAGATAAGCTAGAGTCCAGGAAGCACAGATCTCCTGGGCAGAGATACAAGGAGACAGATCATAGAGATTCAATGAGAGAGATACAATCAATACAGAGCAGGCTCCCTGAGCTCACTTGTCGTCCCCCCCCCCCCCCGGGAATAAGGGGAATTGTAGTCAGGCTGGGTAACTGCAGTATCTGTGCTCATATGAGTATGAATCCAAATAGTAATAGGCTTGGGCCAGCGAGATAGCCCAAGTGGACTAGGAAATTCAAATGCTAATAGGCTATCTGCTGGAGCTGTGTTCCTGCTGGTGGCCTAGGAGAAATTCTGCCTGTTTGGGACAGAACACACATAGCTCCTACCAGGCAGGGGCTCAAATCAGAGACCAGGCCTTTGCCCTGAGGACAGTAAGCTGGGATCAGGTTTTCCTTCTATAGGAGAAGCGAGAAGGAAAGGATCCAGAGGGACAGCCCAGTGCCAGCACTCCAGAGAGTGAGGAGTGGAGCAGCACCCAGCCTGGTATGGTGCCTGTGTGCATATATTTGAGTGTGTTGTGTGTGTATCTTTGGAGGTGTGAGACTGGGAACATAGGTTGTGGTTGTGCTGGTAGCATGTAACATTGACCATGGGTGGTGTACGTGAAAGAGAAACAGTGAGATACTGTCTGCCTTGCTCATTTTATCTGTGTATTACCTTGTGTGTTTACCCTTTTTTTTTTAATTTGATTGCATGTAATTGAATTCACTACCAGGGAAATCTTGGCTCAGTATCTAAAGACATCAGTAACCTCTATCGGCATCATACATGGCATTGCTTTCCTTTGGTGGTATAGGCAAGCTCACACTGGTCATTGGTCTGCCCTTTTAGTTGGGCAACAATTTTGGTCCTTTTAGTTCAAGAAAAATTGAGCAGAGGTCATTCATAGTCAGCCCTAGGCCCATACCCTCCTTTGTTACCATCTCAGTATCCCCAAATGACAACTGTCAACAGGAACTGAGTAGCATTTGTCACATTTATAATCACCTAGATGCTATGTGGCAATTTGTTTAATGTCTGTCTTTGCCACTCAAAGACTCCATTAACACAAGAACTGAATTGGTTTATTAATCACTGTATCCCAGATGCTTATCCTAGAGCCTGCTGTGGAATAGCTTCTCAATGAATGCTTGTTCAGTAGATGAATGGATGACTTATATGTTGCTGATTTTTCATGGGCTATGGGTCAGTTACATGAGCTACTATTTTTCCTGTCCCAAAGAATCAGAAGGGTGGTACCAGTTCTAAGATATCGTTCTGCCTTGCTGGTCCCTGTACTAGTGGGAGATGCCCAACTTGTGTCCAGGGATCAGAAATTTATAGCACTTCTTCCAAATTTGGCTCACCACAGCCAAATCAAATTCCACTATTGTGTCTTATCCCAGGCAGTCACATCAGGAATGGAAAGGCTTAGCTCTCTTGGGTTTATGGGACTCATAATACACAGAGGAAATAGATAATATCTTACTACTTTTTACCCAGCTTCTCTATCTTGTAGGAAAATAAATTCATAAATTAGTATTATTTTAGCTGGGCTATGTTGACCAGTACAGTGTTAAGTATCTTTATTTTAGTACTTACTGGGAATTGAACTTAAGGCTTCACACCTACCAGGCAAGAGCTATAGTAGTGAGCTACACTTCCCCCTGCTGCCTTATCTTTTATTCATACCATTCATTATCTCGATCTCAACTATGAACTTGAGTGTGACACTAGTTTCTGAGTTTTCCCCTTATCTTTTTTTTCTTTTTCAAGAGAAATAAATAGAAGTTTGCATTCATGACTAAAATATTTTCCACTTATTTTCCGGGTCTTCTCAAAGAACTGGGGTAGGGGTGGAGGCAACACTCAGGATTGCCTGAGTATCCTTCTTGTATGTATGTGTGTGTGCACGTGTGTGTAGAATCTGTGTTACCTGCACTGCCTTAGGTGGTCTGGTGGTCAACTGTTGGGTTCCTGTTGCACAGAGCAGAATGTCTGGTGCTGGTGGATTGTTCCAATGGTTTACAAGTTAGGAACATGTGACTCATATATACCTTAGACCTTCTCTGTCATGTATTTTCTTCAACTTTTTTTTTTACATTTATTTATTTATTTATTGTGTGTGTGTGTGTGTGTGTGGCCAGCTCAGCCCACGAGGGGGCGGGGCTGGCTGGCATGTGGTGCTAGGGGATCGAACTGTGGTCCCTGTGCTTTGCCAAGCTTATTCCAAGTAGGTGCTTTAGACCACTGAGCCATCTTACCAGCCCCCCCCCCCTTTTTTTTTTTTTTTTTTTTTTTTTTTTTTGAGACAGGGTTTCACTATGTAGTTCAGTCCGGCCTTGAACTCACAGCTGACCTCTTACCTCAGCCCCTTGAGTGTGCTGGAATTATAGAACTGTGTCAACCCACCCAGTTTTCTTCACCTTTTTAAAATTTTTTTATTTTTTTGATACAGGGTCTCGCTATGTAGTTTAGACTCATAGTGATCCTCCTGTCTCCACCTCCCTTGCACTGGGATTACAGGTGTGCACCACCATGTCCGGTTTCAGTGGCTGGCATGCATGACCCAGGATTAAACCCAGGTCCTTGCACTTGCCAGGCAGGCTTTAGACTGCCCAGCTCTCTCCTCCACCCTTTTCATCACCTTTCCAACTGCTGTTTTGTGTGAATAACCTCTGACATGCCATTGCAAAAGGCTTCACGGCTTTTGGACAGCTATTGTGACCACTTAGCATCCACTCATAGTTTCCTGTCATCTTGCGCTCTGCCCACATCCAGATCAAGCATCTGTCGTGGCGCTCTTCGGGGTGGACTCACTCCCAGATTCACTCTTCCTATTGTGTTTCCTTAGAGTTACTTTAGAAAAACCTAACTGGATTATTTATCCTCTTCCTATTAATTCTTTACATAGTTTGGATAGAACCCTTTCTATTTATAGATATTTTCTTCCAGTCTATATCCTGCTTTTTCTTTTCTAAATAATGCCTTTTTTTTTTTTTTTTGCATAACTGAGGATTGAACTCAGACTCTTGTGCTTGCCAGGGAAGCACTTATTCTACTGAGCCATCTCCCCGGCCCCTAAATGATACCTTTTGAGCAGCAAAAGTTTTCAGTTTAGTGTCTAGTTTATAAGGTTTTTAAAAAATGATTGGTTCTCTATGTATACATTTTATGAGGTTTCTAATAGCTTTCTTGAGATATAATTCACATAGAACATACAGTTCACCCACTTGAAATATCAATGGCTTTTTACTGCATTTGGAGTTGTGTAACTCTCACCACAACCAGTTTTCAAAGATTTTCATCACCTACAAAAGTGACCCCCTACCCATTAGTACCATTCCCTTGGACCTCCTCCAGCCTTTGGCAGACACCAGTCTGCTTTTTGTACATTGCCTATTTGGGACACTTTATGTTGATTATGTGACTTTGTGACTGGTTTCAATCACAATATTTTCATTATTTCAAGGTTAAACCATGTTTTAGCTTGCATCAATACTTTATTCCTTTTTATTTTGTTTTTGTTTGTTTGTTTTGTTTTGGGCAGAGCCAGGGATTGAACTCAGGCCCTTACGCTTACCAGGCACTCCTTTTTTTTTTGTTTTTGTTTTTTGTTTTGTTTTGTTTTGTTTTTTGCAGAACTGGGGATTGAACTCAGACCCTTGCGCTTGCCAAGGAAGCGCTTATTCTACTGAGCCTTCTCCCTTAAACACAGACACTGCTTTTTTTTGTTTTTGTTTTTTGTTTGCACTTGCCAGGGAAGCGCTTATTCCACTGAGTCATCTCCCCAACCCTAATACCTTATTCCTTTTTATTATCAAATAGCAGTCCATTATATGATACCACAGCTTATTTATTCATCAGTTAACAGACATATAGGTTGCTTCTGCTTTGGGGCTATTATGAATAATGCTAACTAATATGAACATTTGTTTACAACTTTTTGTGTGGATGTGTGTTTACACTTTTCTTGAGATTATACCTAGGAGTGGAGTTGTTTATTCTCATGATAACTCTATGTTGAACGTTGTGAGGAACTACCAGACTGCTTTTCAGGGCTTCTTTTTTTTGGGGGGGTGACGGGGGTGAGGGTGGGGAGTAATGAGGAATCAAACTCAGGACCTTGTGCTTGCCAGGCAGGTTCTTATGCCTCTGAGCTATCTCCTCCTGGATTGCTTTTTAAAATGGCTGCAACATTTTACTTTCCCACCAGCGATATATGAGGATTCTAGTTTACCTGTATTCTCACCAACACTTACTACCACCTGTGTTTTTCATTTTAGCTGTTGCATCAGGTGTGAAATGCTATCTCATTGTGGGTTT
>NW_004524613.1:14780026-14795378 GCF_000260255.1 Octodon degus
CCCCTGAGCCATCTCCCCGGCCCTAAGTTTTCTTTTTTTAGAGATATTCTGTTCGTAGACTAAGTCTGAAGCATAGGGATCAATTTAGACACTCTTGGGCTAGGTTCAAAACAAAGACAGTAAACACAGAGAGAAGACCTAATACTCAGGATCAGAGGACTGAAGAATCCTCAGAAGGCTTACTTCCAAGTTCCTGGCTTATGTGACTGGCATTGACTAAGATAAAGAATACCAAAAGGGTCAGAACTTTGGTAAAGAAATTACAAATTTGGTTTAGTCAGGCTGAACTTGCCAGTGTGTCAGCCAAGAGCATCTTACCTGAGGAAGCAGGAATAAACAGAGGAGCATTTCTAAAAGAGAGGCTCTACGTCACAGCTAACCTGTGTGGTGCCTTTGTAGAAATCTTTAAATGGTGCCTCTTCTGAGCAGACCAATTAGGGAAAGTCATCTTTCCTTCGTGTAGACTCAGCCACATGGCTTAGCAAGAAACCCAGGGTATACTTCAGCCGCCCCCACCCCACGGCCAGATACCAGTGTGCATTGCGCAGCCACACACAGGAGGTTGGGACTTCCATGAGCTGAGAGATGCACCTGAAGCTTAGCCTGTTGTTCCCCAATGGAGAAAAAGATACAGGAGGCTGGAGGAAGCCGAGGGGCTTAGCTAGAGAAAGATTCCAGTTATTACCCAAAGGGCTAGTCTGTCCTCTGTCCAGTGGATTATAGTTCATCTCGCCTATCTGTGAAGGAGGGCACTATGAGCCCTTCCAATCACCTTAAGGCATTAGGAGACCTAAAGGAAATGATGTATATGAAGTCACTGAGGCATCTCTGTCCCCATGTTCTGGCACATAAGGTGTCAGATGTTGCACATACATGGCCCCCTCAACTGGCATAAGTCATGGTTACAGTAAGATAAAGTGGTGTGTGATCGTAAAATGTGAAGACTGCAGACTTGTATTATGTTCAATAAGAGTGCTGGGCTAGCACACGTACAGAATAGGGAGTGGCGGGGCCAATCGAAGGGTTGCTAGTATAAGAGATGGCAGGTAGACAGTACTGCCCAGAGGGACCCACTGTGGCATGGGGTTCTTAGAGCTTAGCCATGCTGGAGGGTAAGGGGTTAAAGGGAGGTGAACTCAGAACTGAAGTCCCCAGGAATGAGACAGACATGCCTGAGATGAGAGGACTAGCATCACAGCCTGAAGAATACGGCCAAAAGCAGAGTGTCATCCAGGAAGAAAGGAATGGGCAATATGAAGGGCTTGCATTGGAATAATTAAGAGATATTAGGCGGGATGATCCAGTGGCAAGAAACAGCAAAACAGACCAGGCTAAGCCTGGCATTCAAGTCTCTCTCCCCGCTTTCTCCTGCTGTGTAAGTATGAATGAATGTGAGTGTGGACCTGTGAGCTTTCTTGAGGTACACACCATAATAGACAGTAGATCTACTATGATGTGTTCAACAATGTGTTCTAGGAAGTATTCTGGGTCTCGGGCCGGGAAGAAGGCTCAGTGGAATAAGCACTTCCCTGGCAAGCGCAAGGGCCGAGTTCAATTCCTGGTTCTGCCAAAGTGTTCTGGGTCTCACTTAGGACAAATGACAGTTTGAAGAGATGTGCTCTAGATTAAAGCCTTGACATAAACTATGCATGGCATAAATCTCAGAGAAAGCATGATGGCTTGGCTGATGGCTTAATGAAACTTTGGTCCAATGGAGTCAGGCATTGAAGTTGGGACTTTAGTGTTTGCTAGAGTAACAAGAATTTTAGCAGTTGAAAGACAAATGCTTCTCCCGCCTTCCATGCTTACCCCCTCATTTCTCTTTTTCTTCTTTCTCTGAGTTAAAGTAGCACTGTGATAAAGTTCTCTGGCTCAGGGCCAGCAAGACAGCTCAGTGGGCCAAGTGCCTGCTTAGGCAAGTGCAGGGACTAGGGTTTGATCCCAGGCACTATGTGGTGGCACTGGCCCCCTGCCCCCAGGCACACTGGGGCAGCCACTGAGACCAGGTGTGGTGGCACACACCTGTAATCCCAGTGCTGGGAAGGCTGAAGACAGCAGGATCACTACAGATCAAATACATGAGAAAAAAAAATCTGGCTCAGGTCTTATTCCTCCTCTTTTCCCTTGTTACGTATCAGAGCAAAATATATCTCTATGGCAAAGGCCTTTTAGCTTGAGTTGCTGTTATCCAAAGTACTTCTGCTGACACTGAGGGGAGGGAGGGCTGGGCAGAATGCGGTAGCCCAATCTGAGATTAAGCCTCCCCTCAGGAGTCCGAGGCCCCTGGACCTGATGCCATTATAACTGTGTGGGGAGTGTGGGACTGTGAACAAGAGATGGTTTGGAATTTGGCCAGGGGAAAGCTATATATCAGATGCAGGCCAGGTGTCACCTGTCTGTCTCCTCTCTACAGCATCAGGTGAGAAGAAGGAAGGCTGGTCATGGGAGTCCTACCTGGCAGAACAAAAGGCCGTCACTGCCCCTGTCAGCCTCTTCCAGGACGTGAGTTGGGCCATTCCCACCAAGGAAGAACTTGTCTTCCCAGTCCAAGCACTCACCTCCAAACTCAGGCCTTCTGGGGTTTTCTTTCTAACATTCCCTGATGGGCTAGAATGAAAGGGAGAGATCTGACTAGAGGACCCGAGCAGAGAAAGCCCACCATAAGGGGTTTCCAGGTTGGGAATAAATAGGGAAATGGGACCTACTCACCACTGGGCCTTCGGATATTTGAATTCTGGTACCTTCTACTCAACTTGGTCCTGACCTTTCCAGGACTTGAGGAAAGTCCCTTATGTCCTTCCCTGGCATACCTACCTCAGATTGGTCCCACAACTCTTCTGTCCCTTTCTGGATCCTGCAGTTCGGGGATCTGTTGAGATCCCCAAGTGCATTGCTCCTTTGGTAACCCAGGCGGGTGGGGCCTAAAGGCAGCTCCTTCACCCCAAGCCCACCAGGCAAGGATAAGGCTGGATGGAAGCTGGGTCCTCTCCACTCTGTGCGTTGACAGTCCCAGGCAGTCACTCATCACAAGAATGGCTTCAAACCAGGCATGAAGCTGGAAGGCATTGACCCTCAACACCCGTCCATGTACTTCATCCTCACTGTGGCTGAGGTAAGCTGGGGCTTGATTATGCCCTTCTGATGTCTCTCAGTGCAGGGTGACAGAGCCCTTGGGGGCATGGAGGGACACTGTGCCCTGACTCAGAAAGCAGTTCTGAAAGGGATTGAATTGGAGCACAGAGAGAGAGAGAGGACTGGGGATGTTGTCTGCAATCACTGGGACTTCCAAGTTGTGCAGGGCATTGCACATGCCAGTGCTATCCGCTGGGTGGCAAGAGTGAGCAGGGCTGCACAAGGGAGGACAGCACCTTTCCAGCATAGAGAGGCCTCTCTGAGGGAGGAATGTGAATGAGTAGAGAGTTCCAGGAGGAAGCAAGGTAAGTAAAGGGTCTGGGGCTTGGACCAAGTTCTCATGTTCAAAGGCTTGCTATTATTTGAGCAAGACTGCAGAAGGAGGTGTAAATGGGGAGTGGTGACATGTGGCAACAGAAGGAAAGGTCATCAGGGACCCTGATCTATCCTGAGCCTTGTGGGCACCCTCCAAGTTTGGCCCAGGACTGGAGAGGACAAGCGATTGTCATAGAGTCCACACCCAGGACTCAGGGCTCATTGATGTGTGGACTGTCTTTATGGTAGGATGGGAGAGTGTGGGACAGAATTCAGGACAGGAGAAACAGACAGAGACAGAGACAGAGACAGAGACAGAGACAGAGACAGAGACAGAGACAGAGACAGAGAGAGAGAGAGAGAGAGAGAGAGAGAGAGAGAGAGAGAGAAATATGTTAGGGGACCTGCCAGAATTAGAGCCCCTGGGACCACAAGCTGTCGGGCATCCATTGGCATTGAGGTCCCTGTGATTCCCTCACTGGGCTAGGTGTGTGGCTACCGCCTGCGTCTGCACTTCGATGGGTATTCCGAGTGCCATGACTTCTGGGTCAATGCCAACTCCCCTGACATTCACCCTGCTGGCTGGTTTGAGAAGACTGGTCACAAGCTGCAGCCTCCCAAAGGTAAGGCCTATCCATGTTGGTCCTCACAAGGCAGTAAGTCCTCTGGCCCATCCCTTCGTCCCCCCTTTCAAGCTCCCCCATTTTCTGTCACAGTACCCTGTACCAAAGCCTGCCTCTTCATCATGTCCTGATGTGACTCTTCCTGGGGCCAAGCTAGCCAGATCCCCTAGGGCCATTTCCTTGCCCTTTGAGTGTCCATCCACCCAGTGGTCTCTTCCTTCACCATGGGATTCTGCACAGGCTCCTGAGGATCGTGAGGTCCTCAGGCCTGGTGATTCTGCAGCTTCCATGTGGGTTGCCTTCACCATGGACCAGCCTCTGCACAGCGCTCTGTTTGTTTCCCCCCCGAGGGGCCTAGGTTACAAGGAGGAGGAATTCAGTTGGAGCCAGTACCTGCGCAACACAAGAGCTCAGGCGGCCCCCAAGCACCTGTTCGTGAGCCCAAGCCATGTGAGTGCCCCTGAGCAAGGGTGGACACCACCCCACAGGCCAGAGTCACTGCAGCTAGCTCAGAATTTGTCCACTGGTACTCTCAGCTTTGTTCTGAGTTCTTGGGCCAGGGACCAAATGGGAGAAAGCTGCCTATAGGTTTTCACCTGGTTCCTTCCTTCCATCCTGTCTTAGTCCATGTTCTGTGCTTGTAACAAAATCCCCAAGGCTGGGTGCTATATACTGATAAGAAGCTTATTTAGCTCCCTGTTTCAGAGGCTGAGAGTCCAAGATGAGGTGGCTTCACCTGCTCAGCCTCTTGAGAACAGCCTTATGGTAGAGGCTACTACCAGAGGGAGAGTACGTATGGAAGACGCCACGGGGCAAGTCTGTAGCCGGAAGTACTCAGGGGTCAGGACTGCTTTGTAGTTTTTCATTTGTTCTTTATAGCAGTTCACAAGAACTAACCAGCTCCCTACAAAAACTACATTGATCTCCTCTGAGGGTTACATCCGCAGTGTCAGACCTGTCTCCCTAAGACCCACCTCTTTAATCAAGCCCCACCCCAGCCCCAAACACGGCAGCCTGGGGCCAAACCTCCAGCACAGGAACGCCTGGGGGACCAAAGGAGAGCCTGCCTTGCCTGAGTTCTCTGCTCTGAGCCCTGCCTGTCCGGGCACTGGTGTTTCATTGCTTGTAATCCTTCCCTTGCTCTGCAGTTCTGTGTGAGGTCAGAGGCTCTGTTCTAGGACCCTTATTTCCCTTCTTTTCTGCTAACATTGAGGCTGTCCCACTCATTCCAACAATTCGCCCTTGTTTTTCCAACAAAGGGTCTGAGAGATTTAAGGAATCCCTATTAAAAACATTGCCATATTTGCAGGGGAGATGTAATTCAGTTGGCAGAGCACTTGCCTAGCATGAGCAAGGCGCACAGCTTCATCCCCAACACACGAATAAACGAAACAGAAACAAACCAAAAAGAAAACCATAGTGAAGGTGCAGGGTCACCATCCTGAATGGGCTGGCACTCAGCGCTGCTTATGCAGGATCAGTGAGCCCTTCGCCCCAGGTGAGCACCAGAGACCACGCTAGGAGCTTTGGACCGGCAGTGTCCCACACGTGACTATGACAGGAAATGTGGGCTTTTAAGTCAAACTTTAAATCTTATCCCTGCCGCTGACTAGCATTGTGTTCAGGTTCAAGCTGTTTAACATCTAAAATGGAAATAATGGCTGGATGTGGGGGTGCACTCCTGTAATCTCAGAATTCAGGAGGGTGATCCAGGAGGCTGGCTGCAAGTTCAAGGCCAAGACCAGCCTAAATGACCTTGTCTCAAAAAAAAAAAAAAAAAAAAGCAGGACTGATCGTGCCTGTCTCATCCTGGAGTTGTGAAGGTGAAGGGAAATGATGTCTTGTGCCTGGGGCATGACAGATACCCAGTTAACACGGGGCCCCTACCCACTTCCTTCAGGGAAGAGACATATCCGTGCTTCTTGCCCAACTACCCTACATTCCCCAGCTGCCTTGAGCCAAGCCACATCAGGCCTCTGTAGGTAGTGGAGACTTGTATGTAGCCTGCCAGACTCTTCAGGTAAAGCATTGCCACTTAGCAGCCGCTTCTGCCACCAGAGTCCAGTCTCATCTGAGTGTGCCTGGAGGCTGGAAGTTCCTGAGTGGCTCAGAGCTCAGGTTGCGTTGTGCCTGAGGACCCTCATTCCCAGCCTATTGCTCCTCTCTTTTCCCCAAGAAGTTCCCCAGAACACTTACTTCTGTAGTTTCCACCGCTGGCTAGCCTGGCCCTAGCCACGGTAGCCCCTCTTTTTACCTCTAGAGTTCCCCTCCCCTGGGCTTCCAGGTGGGCATGAAACTGGAAGCTGTTGACCGCATGAACCCATCCCTCGTCTGCGTGGCCAGTGTGACCGACGTGGTGGACAGCCGCTTCCTGGTGCACTTTGACAACTGGGATGATACTTACGACTACTGGTAGTGGGAGGACCCAGACCTGGCCTGTGGAGGGAGGGGATGTCAGGAGCAGTGGGCAAGCACTTTACGATCTGAGGCATTGTGGGGCTCTGCTCAGTCTACTCCTGGCCCTCAGATCTGCCCAGGGTGGAAGATAACTGGCAGTCCTGTGGTTATGAGTTGTAGCATGAGAAATAGAGCTCAATGTTGCATGTTTCATCTAAAAATACCCTGGTTAAGATTAGCAAACCCTGTGACTCATGATTCTCCCTTAGATATTATCATGTTCTAGAGTATTTCTTAATCTGACAGTTTCCTGACTCTAGCACTAGCCACTTCTTTTCCTCTCACTAAGGAGCAGGAGAGAGAGGGTGGGCCTTGAATCCAGGCTGGGATGGATCAGCAGGCTCAGCCCTCGTGTTCCTCCTGAGCCAGCGATATGTTCTTCTGTTTCAGGTGTGATCCCAGCAGTCCCTACATCCACCCAGTAGGCTGGTGTCAGAAGCAAGGAAAGCCACTCACCCCACCACAAGGTGACTGTGTGGCCTGACCATGCTTCTTCCCAGGGCCTCATTCATGGGCTCTTTAGGGTTGGAAGGAGGGGACAGATATGGCCTGGAGCTCAGCTTCTTGGCCAAGGAGTTGAGAACCCTGTGATTTTAGGAGTGTCCTATCAAACGCTGACTCCATTGAGGGATAGGGGAGGAAGTTTAGATGCCCACCTCAGCCAGGGAGCAGGGAGCCCAAAGCCAAGCCAGGACATCCTTCCTCCTGGGAATTCTACAGTCAAGATTCACAGTGCTGGAGGAGAAGCAACAGGACCAGGGTGAAGGGCTCCCAGCTGGCCTTGGGAACTGTTGGAATCAGTAGTGTGTGCTTGGTTTTCACCAGTACCCATCTGCCTCAGGAACCCAGTGCAATGCTGGCTGTGGTGACATGGAAGGAGTCTGCGACTAGAGTCTGCCCCTTCCCTGTGCCTGATCCTACCTAGGGAAAGAGAGCACTTTCCATCACTGGTGGCTCAATACCGCATTCACCTTCTACAGATTACCCAGACCCTGATAGCTTCTGCTGGGAGAAATATCTAGAAGAAACTGGGACTTCTGCTGTGCCCCCCTGGGCCTTCAAAGTGGTAAGCTGACACTCCCTGTCCCCAAAGCTGAACTCTGACATGAAATACTCCGCATCCCTAGCTTCTCCCTTTGGGGAGGCCACAGTTTTCCCAGCTGCAGAACTTGGGTTCTCATTTTGGGGTCTCAGCTCTAATGAGCTGGGTCTCGGCCTGAAAGCAGCTATCCACCTACAGCGACCCCCTCACAACTTCTTGGTCAACATGAAGCTAGAAGCTGTGGACCGCAGGAACCCAGCCCTGATTCGTGTGGCCAGCGTGGATGATGTGGAAGACCATCGGATTAAGGTGGCTACAACACCCTAGGGTTGGGAGAGTGGAAAGGTCCTTAGGGCAAGAATTCAGTAGACTGGCTCCAGGTCAAGGGTATGGCACAAGATAGGAAGCTGAAGGTTTCGGATCTCATCATGACCTCATCTGTGTGTGACTTACTTTGGGAGACTTGAAAGTTACTTCTCTCTTAGTCTTCATCTGTGAAACAGGCCTACTAATCCTTGTCCTGCCGAAGGACTCATGGGAGATGTCAGTAGCTTAATGCAGGAAGCCCATGGGGAACACTGGACAAGACTAATTATTGTAGGGTTGGCTCCTTCCCTCTGACAGCCCCAAAGATGGGAGGCCCTGCTGGAGCCTCGAGGACCTCTTGGCTGAGCTGGGCTCTAGAGGAATGCCTGACTGCCGAGGGCCTTTCCTCCCCAGCTCCACTTTGATGGCTGGAGTCACAGCTATGACTTCTGGATCGACGCCGATCACCCAGACATCCACCCTGCAGGCTGGTGCTCCAAGACAGGACATCCCCTGGAGCCTCCTCTCCGTGTGTACCCCTATGCCACCCTGCCCCTTTCCCTTCCCATCAACCTCTGAAATCCCTCCCTTCCTATAGTTTGGCAAGAACTCTTGCCCCTGTGCCCAGGTCTAACACAGAGGGCTCCGGGGCCCACAGCAAGTTCTAGGATCCTTTTCCTCCCCTCCTAGGGCTGCCTGCTACACTAAGCAGGGCTTCTGGCCCCCAACTTGAGGGCATGGCCTCCAGGTTTCAGGAAAGTCTATGAGAACCAAGCCTTCCTTTGGCAGCATCGGCAAGATGTCCAGTAGCAGGAATGGTGGCACAACCTGGCCAGAGGGCCCTGTCCTCAGAGAACTAGTTCCTAGCATTGACTCCCATATAGAAACTATTCCTTGCCCTCCATCCTCCAAGCCTAGGGCTGTGTCTTGACTCCTCTTCCTGCTCCTCCAGGGCCCAGAGAACCCAGCTCTGCCTCCCCTGGGGGGTGCCCCCCTCTCAGCTATAGAAGCCTGCCTCACTCCAGGACCTCCAAGTACAGCTTTCACCACCGGTGAGTGATGGCGTCCTACCAGGAGGCCCATCAGGACTCACTGAGGCCTTCAATAGGGCCACACCTGGGAGGGCTGAGTGGGGCCAAGCAGATAGCCCATTTCAAGCCTTCTTCCTTCCCAGGAAGTGCCCCACTCCTGGCTGTGATGGCTCTGGCCATGTCACAGGCAAGTTCACAGCTCACCATTGCCTCTCTGGCTGCCCACTGGCCGAGAGGAACCAGAGCCGCCTGAAAGCGGAGCTGTCTGACACGGAGGCTTCAGCCAAGAAAAAGAACCCCCCTAACCTGTCACCGAGAAAGAAGCCTCGCCATCACGGCCGGTGCGAGGGCCAGGGGGTGTCAGGACCTGGGCTTCCTGGGTGCCGGGCCTCCCATCCTGATGCCCTGCCATGGACCTGGTCCCTCTCTCTCCAGGATTGGACGCCCTCCAAAGTATCGGAAGAGTCCACAGGAAGATTACCAGAGTAAGCCTTCATCCTCTGCTCCTATGTCCTCCACCGAGTGTTCACAGTGAGGGTCAGCAGATGAGACACCGGGGTGCCCAGAGTGGGAGAAAGTGGCAGGGAAGCTGCCTCTGAGATTCCTTGGAAACCTAGAGCAGGACCAAGAGCATGGACTGGGACCTCATTTCCTCAACTTGAAAACATGAGCAAAACCTACCTTTCAAGTCAGTACCTAAAACAAAAATTACTTCTCCTGTTTCTGAACACCTGCCTTGGGCCCAGCACTGTGCTGAGTGCGTTAGTCCCAGCAGCATCCTATAATATGTCTGAGAGAGGAGGAATGCAAGGCTTAGAGGAGAAATCATTTGCCCAAGGTCATTCACCTTGTGAGGGGCTGAACCAGGATTCACTTGGACCTGACTTCTGCCCCATGCCACTGGTATAACAGACAAGCACTCAACCCAAAAGTCGGTTCATGTCTCCATCCCCTTTGGCCTAGTTCTCATGGGCCATCATGACAAAATACCACTGCCTGGGTGGCTTAAGCAACAGATGTTTCTTGCTCGCCACTCTGGAGGCTGGAAGTCAGGGTGTCAAGAGGAATGGTTTCTTTGAGGTCTCTCCCTGGCTTGTGGATGGCTGCCTTCCTGCTGTCTCCTGGCATGGTCTCATTTCTGTGTGCAAGCATCCCAGGTGTCTTGTGGGATGGTTGAATCTGCTGAGCCTCAGTGTCCTCATTTGTCACACATGCTCACAGCAATAGTGCCTGCTGTAGGGTGGGGCAGGAAGTCCAAATGAGGGGATCCCATACAGTACTTGGCATAGGCACCATGATTGTCATTATCAATCTGTACCTCTGGCCCGACTCCTCCTCACTGCCATTTCATACTGTTTCCTGTTGGTGGAAACAGAAAACACTTCCTTGCAGCCTCAGGCCTAAGTAAGGAGGTCCTGGCCAGCTTCTAGGCCTCAGATGAAAATTTTCAGGAATGGAACTCTAGTTGAAACCTCCTCTGCCCATCATGGTGCCCCACTTCCTTGTAGGACCAAGTAGTGCCTCCAAAGCGTACCTCCCAACTGACTAGAATTCTTGGGAAGTGGGTCTTTTCTACCATTGAGGCTGTTCCCCAGGGAAGGGAGGAAGAACTCATCCAAGGCCATGAGGCCCTTTAGGGACAGAGTGCAGGTCTGTGCCCTCTGTGTGGGGCTCCTCTGCTCTATCAGCAGGCTTTTGCCCATTGGTCACTCTAACCCTCTGGAGAAGAGTTCTCTCACACTGTGGAAGGCCTCCTCAATGTGGGTTCTGGGTTTGCTGCTGACTTGTTCTTTAAGGAGATTTACCTGGGAAAGACAGGGCTTGACTGGGCTTCCTGTAGAGGCTCCAGAAGTTCAGATGTTGAAAGAACCAGTGGAACCACTTCTCACTTGTAGTGTGGCAGTAGTTAGGTAAGAAGCTGTGGTTGCCTGTCAGAGCCTGGCTGGGTTCTAGGAAGACAGATAAGAAAAGAACCCAGGCCTGGGAGATATTTCAGTAGAATAAGTGCTTGCCTGGAAAGCACATCAGCCTGAGTTCAATCCCTGATTCCGCCAAAAAGGAAGAAAAAATCCTGCCAACAGACTTGGTGTTATCCCCCAAGCCTATGCTAGTCTGTGAGGAGAACCACACTCAAGGCTTCAAAGAGGAAGCTCCTGGGTGGATGAGAGGCCAAAGTGTGGCTAGGTGTGGGTAGGTCTTGGGGAACCCCAAGCATGCCCCTGTAGGTCCTGAGAGAAGATCACTGATGGCACAGGGGAAGCAGCTCCTTAGAGACACTAAGGAGGGCTATTCAGGTAGGCAGATATTCAGGTTGGGGCTGGTGAGCAGAGGCAGCAGGAACAGAGCCCTAACTTCCAGGCCCTCAGTTTTCATGGGTGACGTCCAAATGGGCAAGTCCTCATCTGACCATGCCGAGCAGCATCAGTCATGAGATCCATACAGCCAGTGTAAGGCTGGTGGTCAGGAGCCAGGGCTTTGCAAGGGAGAAGGAAGTGACAGGCAGTGTGGGCTTAAGGAGCAGGCCCATTCACCCTGCAGTGCCAGAGCAGACAGGCCCCAGGGTCCCCCTGGCTCGAGGGGCAGTGAGCTGGTCAGGCCAAGGGCTCTTAGGAAAGAACAAATAGAACACATCTCTGACATCAGAGCTGAGCTTACTGAGTGTTAGGGACCACTTGGATGCAGGCATGTAGAGAATGGTGTCTCACAGGGGTCTAGTTCAGTGGCACAAGTGCTTGCCTGGCGAGCTGAAGGTCCTGCGTTCAATTCCTGGTACCAAAAAAGAGAGAAGGAGGGAGGGAGGGAGGGAGGGAGAGAGGGAGAGAGGAAGGAAGGAGGGAGGAGGGAGGGAGAGAGGTATCTCTTGAGATGCAGCAGCACCTCTAAGAAAACATCTTTGCAGGCCCTGAGGTGCTGCGACCTTAGAGAAAAGGGCTGAGTATCACTCCACACAGCTGGTCCTAGCAGAAGTAGGGAGCTCTGGGCAAGGAGTCAGGGCATGTGGTCACCCTGGTGGCTCTGCAGGCTATTGGAAGAGGCCACTGGTCTTGTCCTCTCTGCCACCCATCCTCCATGTGGTGCGGGTGTGAGCCGGCTCTGGGGATCGGCCTGTCTGCAGCATCGGTGCTTGGCCTCTGCCTCTGCTTTCCAGCACTTGCTCCTGATGTCATGCAGCAGTCCTTCTTCATGTCAGCCTTGTCCACCCACCCGGACCGCTCACTGTCAATATGCTGGGAGCAGCACTGCAAACTTCTGCCGGGAGTAGCCGGGATCTCAGCTTCTGCAGTCTCCAAGTGGACCATTGAGGAGGTGAGGAGCTTTTCACAGCCACCTCCTCTTCCTCCTCCTTGCTCCTCCCTTTAGCCACAGCCTGGTGGTGGTAGGGTACTCTGGAAAGGCCCTAGGCAGGTGGAACCTGTTCTCTTGACTGTTGCTCCTGTCCACTGTCCCTTCCAGCTGCCCAGCAAGGCTGACAGACACTGGGCGTATGGGGCAGGGGGAGGCATGTTTCCCAGTGAGCTGAAAATGCAGCAAGGAGCTAGGCACTAGCCCTGGGCCTCAGGAGCAAGGGGCCTCCCCTCACGCACCTGCCAGTCCAGGGATGTGAGGATGCTCCCAGGCGGATGAGAAAGGCAGCACTGGCACAGCTAGGACACACCGGGCCATAGCAGCCAGCCCTTCCCCCACATTCCCAGCCCCAGCACTGGGTCAGCATATCTTCTTTGGTTTCCAAGGTCTTTGGCTTCGTTCAGACCCTGACAGGTTGTGAGGACCAAGCACGCCTCTTCAAAGATGAGGTAAGGTGCAAGAACAGAAGGGCCCACAGTGACAAGGTCTCTGTGTCAGGGAGACAGCAGGAAGCTGGTGCCCCACCAACACTGCCCACTCAGAAAGGGAAGGCTATCTGTTACTCCCCTGAGACTAGTCCTGGTGACCTACTTTTCTAGGAAGAATCTGGCATGGGCTGTTGCCCAGCTTGGGGACACTGTATGTTCAAATCATCTTCAGGAATAAAAGCACATCCTAGAGACAGAAATCCATTCACTCCTTTGCTTTCTGCCTAGTCTTCCAATTGCCAAATTTAGCCTCATCATTGGTAGTCAGTAAATTAAAGTGGTTTTCGTTGGTTTGATTAGACTTGATGCTGGTGATCGAACTCAGGGCTTCACACCAGCTAAGCATGCACTCTACTGTTAAGCAATATTCCCAGCACAAAGATATTTTGAATGACACAGTTACTGCTATGAACTGCAAAAATCCTGACACATACTTATAGTCAATACACAAGAGCTGTACAAGCGCCTGTGTGGCAAGCGCAATGTCCGGAGTTTGATCCCCAGTACAAAAAAAAAAAAAAGCTTAGCAAAAATAACAAACAATGAATTATTGGTAAAGTCTCAGCTTTGGCAAAAGTCTGGGTTGGATTTCCAGCTCCCAATTTGAGCTACGTATTGTCTTTGAGCCTGCATCTTGTCCTTAAAGTGGAGAGAAAGTGAGTATAATGAGCTTGAACTTGCAGGATCATTGTAAGCATTGGACAGGAGGAGGACTCACTGTACCACAATGTGTACTGCTACCGTGTGTGTAAACATATATGTGTGTGTATACATTTATATACACCACCATACTGCTGTGTATGGATATCTAACTTACAATATGTATGTATCAGTATATAGTGATATTTACATGCCACAATTAATATGTAAGTACTGAGAGCTAGACATCAGTATTGTAGGGTCATATATAAATTATATTACTATATGGGAAGTTCAGATACCGTGGAGGCTCTATACAAGTAGTTCCAACTTTTAGTACACAGTTGCCCTTCAATAAAGAATTATACTATGACTCTCCTAATTGGAGAATTTGAACTGGAAGGGATTTTTGAGTTTGTTTATTTACTTATTTTAGGTAAAACTCTTTATTTTATTTATTTTTTTTATTTTCTTTCTTTCTTTCTTTATTTGTGTGTGTGTGTGTGTGTGTGTGTGTGTGGTACCAGGGATTAAACTCAGGACCCTGTGCTTGCCAGGCAAGCATTTATTCTACTGAGCTATCTCCCTGGCCCTATTTTATTTTAAAGAGAAAAAATTTCTGAACAAGGTAATAGGAGGGTAACAATGGTTAACACATTGCATATAAGACCTTTGAGTTTAATGTGTAGGGATGTTTTTTTCTAAAGAATACAAATGTCCCTCCTATATATCCACCTCTGCCCAATACTTTGTCTGCTCTGGGTCAGATGGCCATACGAAGGAGACCCAGCCTCTTTCTCTCATTCAGGCCCAGAACAGCTGGTTTCTCTCTCTGATCCTAGGTGGTGCGCGCAAGCACGCGCACACACACACACACACACACACACACACACACACGCACGCACGCACACACGCACGCAAAATCATGTGAAGAGCTCACCTGACCAGGCCTTTCTGGAACCTTCCCACTGGGTGTGCTAAGGGACAGAAGCAGAGAAGGAGGAAGAGGAGGAGGAAATTGAGAAAGGGCTTGTCTTAAAAGTACATACAGTGTCACAAGGTTTAGGACATGACACTTGAACCCAGCCCTTCAATCAAGAAATAAAACACTTCCATGCCCCTTTTAGTCAGTCCTCACTCCGAAAGACAACTGTTCTGATTTCTATCACTGCAGAATAACTTTGCCAATTCTTGAAGTTGTATAAAAGAGATCAGATACCACATAGTCTTCTGGATCTTTCTGTTGAGTGTTTTTGAAGTCTTTCTATATTGGTTGTGCGCTCATAGTTTGTTCATTGTTGACTAGTGCCCTGTGTTATGAGTGTTCCACAGTTGTCCTGTTCATAACCACTTGGAGAGGTTTCCCTTGGCCAATCCCTAGCGCTGGGGATGCTCACTCCTCCACAGCTGGCCTCTTCCCTTCCTAACTCTACCCATATGTGTGTCCCTTAGAATTCACACCTATCACCATTTCCCAGATTTGCCTCACCTATTTTTGGACAAAGTAATTGTAAATTACAGACATGGCATGTCACCCCTGACTACTTTAGGCTGCATCTATGAAACTAAGGCCTTTTTCTGTGTAACCACAATATTGTCATCCCACTAACAGATTGACAGTAGCGCCTTGGCACCATCCCATACCAGGCTGTACTCAAATCTCCTCAGTTGCCTCAAAGCATTTTTTGCAATTTTTGGACCAGATTCAGATAAGGCCCACATAAGTGATTTCTGCTGATGTTTCCTAAAGATCATTCTAGGATAGCACCCCCCCCCCTTTTTTTAAAAATCATTTTTCATGACATTTAGAGTCTTGCAGAATGTTCCCTTCTGGACTTGTCTACTTGTCTTGTTTCCTTGTGATGTTGCCTAATATGTTCCTCAATTGCTTGTGTTTCCTGTAAACTGAAGGTCAAGTTCAAAGCCTTGGTTAGGTTTAGGTTAAATCAATCTCTCTCTCTCTCTCTCTCTCTC
>NW_004524613.1:14795478-14796014 GCF_000260255.1 Octodon degus
TCTCTCTCTCTCTCTCTCTCTCTCTCTCTCTGTCTCTCTCTCTCTCTCTCGCCCTCTCTCTCCCCACACACACACTCCTTGTCTCTCTCCCCTCCCTCTCTGTTTTCTGGCAAGAATAGGTCAGCTAATACAGCCATCCCTCGTACCACATCGCACTGGAATCCCACGGGATGTACACAATGTCCCCCTGCCCCCCCCCCATTAGCCACTAGCCGCTAGCAGGATTGACCAGTGGGTTCATATGGGGATAACTACAGCAGGGATTTATTTTTTTTTTAATGTTTTTGCTCTCGACATTTCAAAGGTGTTAATCATGCTTGTTGATTTGGAGGCAGTTACACAGATGACAGCGAGTCCAGGAAGCATTTACTGAGTGGATGACTAGTGAGTGAAATTGTTTATGATGTGGGCAAAGTAAACTTCCTGAGTTTTGTGCCAGCTGTCACTGCATTGAAACTCTTAATACTTTTTGAACAATGGGACAATGGGAGTCCTCATTTTCATTTTGTCCTGGCCAGCAGAGAGAGAGACAGAGA
>NW_004524613.1:14796114-14800626 GCF_000260255.1 Octodon degus
CTGCTCCTTCCCTGGGGGCCTGCCCCAGGCTGACCCTGCCTGAGACTCCTCCCCTACTTCTTTTCCAAGGGCTAGCCCACCCTCTGAGAGAGAGAGAGAGAGAGAGAGAGAGAGAGAGAGAGAGAGAGAGAGAGAGAGAGAGAGAGAGAGAGAGGAAAAAGCAAGGGTACGTGTGTGTGACCCTGGGGAAGCACAGTGGCTATCTTTCGGTCCTTCTCCATCCCATTGCCGTCTTCCTTTTCTCCTTTCTTCTCCTTTCTCCCTTCTCCGTGTCCTTCCTCTTCCCCTCATGCCTCCCTCCCTCCCCCCACATATGACACCTTGCTCCCCTTTTCTTACTCCCTGGGCACACCCTCACCTTTCCTTTACCCCTTCCCCTTGACCCTTTACACCTTCTCCACTTTCCACCTCCCTTCCCAACCCCTCAGATGATTGACGGCGAGGCCTTCCTTTTGCTGACACAGGCGGACATTGTGAAGATCATGAGCGTCAAGCTGGGCCCAGCCCTGAAGATCTATAACGCCATTCTCATGTTCAAAAACACTGATGACACCCTAAAGTGACTGGCCAGGGCTGGGTCTCCTCCAGTCCTTGCTGGACCTCCCTCTCCAGCTGATGGTTCCTTCCTGACTGGAGCTCCTCATATCCCCTCTGTACCCCCATCCTCTGTATCTGACCAGGCCTGGTCTTTCCTAAATGGTGGAGAGGGGCCCTAGGGAAGGTCAAGAACTGGCCGGGGTCCTGGGGCTCATTTGCCTTCAGGGGTCCTGGTGAGGACATGACTGAGCTGGGCACCATTGCGGGAGCTGCTTGCAGGTACTCTGTCTAAGGGACCCCACATCTCCTGTAGACAGTGCTGTGATCAAAGGCTGTTTTCCTTAGCAGTAAGGAAGAGTCCGGTAGAGCAAGAGTCCCCACCCTGAGGCTCTTGTTCCTTTTCACATCTCTGTTATTTTTCTCTTCTTGGCTTTTTTCCTTCTACCCAGAAGTGTCACTGCCACAGGCATTTAGGCAAAAAATGCCTCCTCCCTTTCTCCCTGCTGGTTTTATGGCCTATAGTTTCCTGGGCAGTGCCTCCATCCATGGCCCAGCCGGCTCTATGGCTCTTCCCTCTAGACATGTGAGCCGCCTCAAAGCGTGTCATCACAGTTGGGTGTGGTGGCACATAGCTGTAATCCCAGCCCTTTGTGAGGCTGAGGCAGAAGGATTGAAAGTTCAAGTCCAGTATGGCAATTTAATGATTAGCAAGACCCCTGGGAGGGTGTGGCTGGGATGTAGTTCAATGCAAAAGCCGTGGATCAACCTCCAGTGAGAAAGAAAATCAAGGGAGGGAAGGAGGGAAAAGGAAGGAAGGACAGACAGATGGACAGATACGTGCTGTCATGGGACCCACTGGGAGCACCTAGCTGCCTTTGTCTGTTTTGCCCAGTAGTGCAGGAGACTCAGAGCCAAGATGCCTTTGAACATGCCCAATGGGGTATGTGGGTAATGACCCCACTGGGTCCTAGTTCCAGCAGCTTGAGCAAGTGGTTGGGTCCTGATTTATAGCTGGCAGTCTTGCACATGCTCTCTCTGATGGGTCTAGGAAAGAGGAAGCCTGGTCTGGTAAGTAGCCCAGGCCAGGAGGCCAGCTCAAGGGACTGTCAGACAATCTCTGGCCAAAGGACAGCTCCCTCCAGAAGCATGGTGGCTCCAAAAGATGAGCAAACGTCCTCTACATCCATGGGTCTCAGCCAAGGTACTGCCTATGGGCAAAGGGCCTCTGCCCCCCAGGCCTCCTGCCACGGAAATGTGGCACTGTCTAGCACTTCCCCCTCAACATGAAATCACATTTGATCCATCCCTTGTATGTTTACCACTTGCTCTGGAGGTGTCTTACAACTCTCCTACCTTGGAATTCTCTGTGTTCCTAAGCCCTTTTGCCACTCCTCATGTGTCTTGCACTGCCAGCTGAGTCCCTGCAGGGCTCCACAACTTCAACCTCTCTATCCACATGGGGACCCAGCCTCCACTGAGCCACTGCCAACCCTCCACACAGCTTAGGTGAGAAGGGCCGGAGCCACCCCATAAGCCAACCCCATGTGGAGGTGAAGGACCGAGCTCCCATGCCCCGCCCAGGTGCTGAGACGGGCCAGCAGGCTGTGGAGCTGAGGTCCTTTCCGCTGACCCATCCCCCTCTGTCATGGGATGTGTGTGTGTATGTGTGTGTATGTGTGTGTGCAACTCATGCAGATGCGGGGCTCATTGCTGGGACCACGTCAAGGGCTATTGTTAAAATATGAAGCTTTTTTTTCCTTAAAGGAAACCCTAAGCTCTGTTGACTCCCTGCCACAGCCCTATAGAGGCTGCCCTCTACTGTGGGGTGAATGGTTTTGGGACACACCCATTGAGCCTCCAGCTAACCTCTGCAGAGCTTCAGGTGTCCCTTCCCTTTCAGCCCTCAGGTGGCTCTGAGCACATCCTTCCTGGGAGGACAGGTGGGCAAGCCTGGCCGCAAGGTGTGGCTGGATTGACAGAGATGACATTGCTGCCCCTGGGCGGAAGTAGAGCAAGCACATGCAAGTCTCTTACTCTGACTGTAGCAGAACTCACCAGCTCCTTGCCCTTAAGCTGCCTCTGAGCTGCTTGCTGACTGTGTGTGAGGAGAAGGCAGCAGGTGGCCCCAGCTAGTGCTGTGCACCTCACAGCTTCACAGGAGAGGGGCTGGGCAACCTCTGCCATGTGGATCTGCCAGCCACCTAATGCTCACCCACGGAGAAGGCCAGCTGGACCAAAGGCCTCTGAACTTTCAGGCCTCCACCTCCTCTGCACTAGTGTCAAACCTGTGGGAAAGAAACCAAATCATAGAAAAGCAGGAAGCAGTTGGCCTTCTGCCTTTCACCCTACTGCTTGCCCACATGAGCTCTCTGTACCTTGGCCTGGGGTCACAGGAGGGGAAGGGAGTGGGTGGCAGTTCCTGGTGCCCTGTGCCCTGTTCTGTAGCAACAGGCACTACTTATACTTTGGCCCCAGTGGGCTCGCCCAACTCCTGTCCTGTCCCAGCTGAGAATAAAGACAACCTTTCTGTTTAATTTCTCTCATTTCTTCTAATTCTCTGAGCAGAGATTAGCCCCAGACTTTGAAAATGAAACCTGTTTGCACTTTCATTCACATGCACTTTGGTGGGGTTACATTTTTGTACTAGTGTGTGTGTGTGTGTGTGTGTGTGTGCTTACACTTATGTTCTGTAAGAGAATCCTCTGGTTTAAGTGAAAGCGATTCATGAGGGAGAAATAATTGCAAACAAAATGTGGTGTGATTTGTCAATGTATTGATGCAGAAATAAAGTTGAGCAGCTGGGTAATATACAGCCGGAGTCTGTTCTCTTTCCACGGTAAAGCACCCGGGAAACTCTAAGGGAATGCCTGTGCTCCCATCACTGGGGGGAGTGTTCTCCCCGCTGTTAGCTAGAAGTCCTGGAGGATCAGATCACTGTACTATTTTAAAGGTAAGAAATAAGGATAAAGTGCTGAGGAGATAGCTCCACGGTCTAAGCGCCTGCCTGGCAAGCACGAGTTCAATCCCCAGTACCACATGCCTTCCTGGCCCTAGAATCCCAGGTGCACCATGCCGGTCCTGAAACCAGGCATGGTGGCACACACCTGTGATCCCAGTTCCAGGGAAGCTGAGACAGGAGGATCACTATGAGTCTGAGCTGTGTAGTGAGACCCTGTACCAAAAAAAATAAAAATAAAAATAACAACAACAAAAAGAAAAAAAGGACAAAAATAACTGAGTATTCTTGTCTACACTGGAACTGTAAACAATGGAAACTCCAGAGAGCAGTGTGGAAAGGGGACTCATCTTTGACTTTTTTTTTTTTTTTTTTTTTTTTTTTTGCCAAACTGCGGATTGAACTCAGGGCCTTGCACTTGCCAAGCAAGTGCTTATTCCATTGAGCTATTTCCCTGGCCTGTGGAATACCAATTGTGGAGATGCCCAAGAGCCTGTCTTCACTATGACCAAGAACTTACCCAGTTGAGTAGATTGGAGCCATGGAAGACTGACAGGCGCAATGGGAGGCCGCAGAGCTGCGTAGGAAGCAGCTGAGGCCTGAGGAGCTCGGCTCTGACTGGCCCTTCCATGTTCCTCAAACCTTTCCATCCATTACCTTCTCCTTCATTTCAGTAGATGTCCTCACCATTTATGTCACAGAGAAAATGAAACCTGCCCTTCCTTCCACCTCATCTACATGACCCCTTCCACTCACATCCACCCCTCCCTTTTGCTTACCTGCTAGAGTAGAAGACCAGATGCCTCCATTTGCCAGAAGTCAGTCTCCTACCAGCCATGGCTGCAATGAGAAACGAAAATAAACAGACATATAAAGCAAGTGCTTTTGGAAATTTGAAAAATACAAGTGCATTATAAGATTTGAAAGATAAAGTTGACATTGCCCAGGAAGTAAGGTAAAAAGACAAAGAAATGAAAAACAGTAAAGAATGTTTAAAAATTAGAAAACTTGCTGGAGAT
>NW_004524613.1:14800726-14803062 GCF_000260255.1 Octodon degus
AGAGAGAGAGAGAGAGAGAGAGAGAGAGAGAGAGAGAGAGAGAGAAAGTGATTTCATTATTATTATTTATGTGATACAGGATCTCACTATGCAATTCAGGTACAAGGTTATCCTCCTGTCTCAGCCTCCCCAGCACTGGGATTATAGGCAGGCGCTGCCACGCTCGGTTTCAGTGGCCTACATGGCATGTGGTGCTGGGGATCGAACTCTGGTCCTTGCATTTTCCAGGCAAGCACTTAGACCACCAAGCTCTCTCTCCAGCCCAGAAAAAACAAATTATATGAATTAAAAGCTAACAAAAACTCTCACAGGGTTGAGAGACACAAATCTCCAAGTAAGAATTCACATTGAACACCTAGTACAAAAAAATGAGAAAGCCACCAAGCCATTGTGCAAGAAGAGCAAAAAGAAGATCCTGAAGGCTTTTAGAAGAATGAAACAGATCTGGGCCAAAGGAATGTGAAACACAATACCACTGCCTGAAAGGAGCCATAGGACAGAATCTTCACAGTTCTAAAGGAAGAAGGCTTATATACCTAGCTAAATTTGGATCAAATATGAAGGCAGAAGGTTTTTTCTTTTTCTGAAAATGTTTATTTAGTGCAGGGTCTCCTACACAGCTTGGACTCTTAGCGATCCTATGTCAACCTCCCCAGCACTGGGATTACAGGTGTGTGCCACCACGCCCAGTTTCAGTGGCCAGCACAGCATGTGGTATCAGGGATTGAGCCCCAAGTTTTGCAAACATATAAGGTTTCAAATTGTTACTTCCTGTGCACCTCTATAAAGAAGAAAATCTTGTGGATGCAAGGGTTCAGTTTAAGAAAATCAAGGTAACAGCACATTCGTAGAACAAGGCAGATTTGCAGAATAATTGATCATCTCAGTTGACACATGAAACAGCATTGGACAAAATCAAACATCTTTTCGTGATGAAGATACTCAGAACGGCTGGCCAGATAGCTCAGCAGATTAAAGTGCCTGCTTAGGCAGGTGCAGCAACCAACCGGGGTTGATCCCCTGGCCCGTGCTGGCCCTGCCCCCAGGACATACTGAGATGGCAGTGAATGAGATTGGGCATAGTGGCACATGCCTGTAATCCCAGCGCTTGTGAGGCTGAAAACAGGAGGATCACTAAGAATCCGATCTGTGTTGTATGACCGTGTAGACCCTGGACTAAAATTTATTTTATTTTATTTATTTATTTTGGAGGAACGGGGGATTGAACTCAGGTCCTTGCGCTTGCCAATGAAGCACTTATTCCACTGAGCCAATTCCCTGGCACCCTAAATTTAAAAAAAATAATAATAATCAGAAAGCTAGTATTAGAAGAAAGTTTCTAAGCCAGGCATGGTGGCCCACAGCTGTAGTCCCAGCAGATGGTAGGCTGAGACAGAATGATTGCTGCAAGTTCAAGGCCAGTTGGAACTACACAGCGAGACTGTCTTTAAAATTACCAAAAAAATGGGGCCAGGGAGATAGCGCAGTAGAATAAGTGCTTGCCTGGCAAGCACAAAGGCCTGAGTTCAATCCCCGGTTCCACCAATAATAATAATTATTATTATTATTATTATTATTATTATTATTATTATTATTATTATTAATATAATTAGAAAAAAAAGCAAACTTCCTCCTCGTAACAAAGAACATCTACAAAAAACCCAAATGGCATCACGATGGTGAAAGACTGAGCACTCCTCCCAAATCAGGAACAAGACAAGGATGCTCCTCTTCACCACTGCTGTCCACTCTTATGCTGAAAGTAATTAGATTAAAAAAAGAAATAAAAGGCATCCAAGCTGGAAGGAAGAAGTAAAATTATATTCACAGATGACATGATCTTATAAAAAACTGTAAGAAAGCTGCTAGAAATAATAAACTTGAAGTATACAAGATCCACATAGAAAAATTAATTGTGTTTCTATACATGTGCAATGATCAATCCAAAAAGGAAATTGGGTTGGCTAGACAGCTCTGTGTTACTCTAACAATTACACCCAATAAAGGTAGGAGGATTTTTTTTTCCCCCAGACTCGCCTAGAATTTGTCACCTTCCTGCCTTAGTCTCCTAAGTGTTTGCTAGATAACAGGCTTGTGCCACCATGCTCAGCTGAGGGGAAAATATTTTTAAAAATCAGATGGCAGTAATGGTAGCAATGCTGCTGAAAAGTGCTTAAAAAGGCCAATTTTATGTGAGACATATTTACCACAATAAAACAGTTTGTTAAAAGTAAAAACCAAAGGGCTGGTGAGATGGCTCAGTGGTCTAAAGCACCTACTTAGAACAAGCTAAGCTTAGCAAAGCACAGGGACCGCGGTTCAATCCCCCAGCACCA
>NW_004524613.1:14803212-14813107 GCF_000260255.1 Octodon degus
GAGGATGGCAAGTTTGAATCCAGCCTGAGCAATGTAAGAGACTTAGCAAGACCCTGTCTTAGCATTTAAAAATAAAAATAAAAAAGGGTTGGGATGTAGCCCAACCCCACCCACCTCCCTCAGTAGGTAGGCCCTGGATTCAGCGTGCTCACACACACACGCACGCATGTACACACACACAAGGAAGACAGAGTAACCAGAGAGAGAGAGAGAGACAAGGGGGATTTCCAAAGTGATGGAAAAAGAAGGGCCAGGATGACAGCCAGATTACACTAGGAGGATGAACAGGTCCAGGAAGATTGAGTGAGACCCAAACAAGCCAAAACTTGTTTTACACACATTAATGTATCAGGGAGTTATATATAATAAATCTGTAAAATATCGAATGTACAGTCATGTACCACATAATGACTTTCAATTGATGATGGGCTGCATGTGGGATGGTTGGGCCCATAAAATTTAAACCTCCTTGCCAGGGAGATAGCTCAGTAGAATAAGCACCTGCCTGGCAAGTGCAAGGTCTTCAGTTCAATCCCTGGTACCAAAAAAAAAAAAAAAATTAAATCACCTACTGACACTGAAGACATCTTAGTATGTAAATATACTTGATGACAAAATCACCTAATGGTGCATTCCTTAAAACACATCTCCGTTGTTCAGGTGTCACTATGTATGCTCTATATTCATGTGTAATTTCGTAAGCCATCTAATGAAGCAATTATAAATTATTGTCAGGAAAAGCAGAAGTGTATTTGGATGGGCAAGATGTAAGTATTTATTCTTCATAGTCAGAGGGAAGCCCTTTAGCTGGGTATGGGGATGCACACCTGGAATCCCAGCAGTTGGGAGGCTCAGGCTGGAGGACTAGAGGATCCTCTACTAGCCTGGGCTACATACTCAGTCCAAGGCCAACCTAAACAGTATAGTAAGAGCTTGTCTCAGAAAGCAAAGCAGAGCAGAGCAAAGCAAAGCAAAGCAGGGCAGTGGCCCAGGTTCGATCCCCTGCATGCTGTGCTGGCCCCGCCCCTGGGACACACAGAGATGGTGATTGAGACTGGGCGTGGTGGTAGGGGCCTGTAATCCCAGCACTTGGGAGGCTGAACACAGGCAGATCATTACAAGTCTGATAAATGTAGTGAGATCCTGTAGACCCGTACTAAAAAAAAAAAAGGAAGGAAGAAGTCCTTTAAAATGTTATTAAGCCTTGCCATGCACAGTGACCTCCTATAATGCCAGCACTAAACAACATAGTAAGACCTTGTCTCAGAAGGATTTTTTTTTTTTCCTTGACTGGCTCGGGCTGCCTTAAGGGTGGGTCTGGTGCGGCTTGTAGAGCTGGGGATAGAACTGTAGTCCCCTGCACCTGTCTTAGTTGCCTAAGCAGGCACTTTAAACAACTGCGCTAACCCACAAGCCCCCCATGACCTTGTCTCAGAAAGATTGAAACAGAGAGAAAAAAAGGAAGGAAGGAAGGAAGGAAGGAAGGAAGGAAGGAAGGAAGGAAGGAAGGAAGGAAGGAAGGAAGGAAAAGAAGTCCTTTAAAATTTTATTAAACCTAGCTGGGCACAGTGGTGCCTCCCACCCCTGTAATACAGCACTCAGGAAGCTGAGGCAGGAGGATTGTTGCAAGTTTGGGACAAGCCTGGCCTACAAAGTGAGCTCAAGATCAGCCTGAACTGGGGGAATTACTCGCTCGGGCCCCCTTCCTGTCCCTCTCTTGGACAGGAGCTTTCTTTCTCTCAATAAATATATTCTGGAAAAAAAAAAAAGATCAGCCTGAACTACATAGCCAGACCCTGTCTCAAAAGAGACCAAATAAATAAATGAAAGAAAAATTTTTATTAAACTGAAACATGGAAGAATAATAGTATAAACCTGTTATTTAGACACAAGGTAATAAATACCAAGAGAACATCTGTTTTGTTTTGTTGTTGTTGTTTTTTTAAGTAAATAAAAAACTAATCTTTTTCAAGCAGGGTTTTTGTTTGTTTTGTGTTTGTATTTTAGTACAGGGTCTACAGGGTCTCACTATGTACATGGAACTCAAGGTGGGACTCGTGGTGATCTGCCTGTGTTTGGCCACCCAAGAGCTAGGATTGCAGGCTCTCAACATCTCAGGGCACCCCAAGGGTGGGGCCAGCACGGCACACCAGGGATCAACCCCAGCTACTGTGCTCTGCCTAAGCAGGCCCTTTAATCCACTGAGCTATTTGGCCAGCCCAGAACTAGTCTTTTTCATTTTCTACCTAGGGGTCCTTTTTAAAACTTAATGCATTTTTCACCTAAAAATATTTTTTGGCCCAGACAGCTTTGTTGAGCCTAGTGCTGATGTGCATGTCTGGAGTCCCCATTTCCTTCATGGCAAACTTCCGGATCTCCTTAAGTGCCGGAGGAACGCGCTTGTGAATGTTGATTGTGTACTCTCTGGTCACCACCTCGTGGATGGCAGCACGGCCCTTCTTCCTTTCGCCACCCTTCTTTGCAGGAGCCATGCTACCTGGCCCAAGTAGGAAAGGAAGAGCGCGATGGTAAAAGCTTTCATAATTCTTTTTTCTAGCTTTTTAACAGGTGCGGTACATTGTATTTTAGTATACCCCACTGTGCAGTGGTACACCAGAATTCCTTGCTCCTACCTAACTGTAACTTAATACCCGTTTGTCTTGTCACTTTCCTCCTGGCTGAGACATGATACCTGACACTAGCGACTTGAAGAGGAAAGGTTTATTTTGGCTCGCAGTTTAGCAGTGTGAGTCCTTGCCTGCTCGGGGCTCCAGGCGGAAGCAGCAGGGCTGAAGGGTCTGCTGGAGCAAAGCCAGTCATGGCCTGGGTTCCAGGAAACAGTGCAGAGGAGGAGCTGGGAAGGACCCCTAGGAACTCACCTTTTTGACCAGACCCCACTTCCTAACAGGGAGTGCACCTGTACGCCCCCACAATCATCTTCCAAAAGCCCCGCCTCTGATGGCTTTAGTGGGACAGCAGCTGGGCACCCTAGCACCTTTGAGCAAGCGGTCCTACTCCTCCTTCCCCAGTGTCTCCCCAGCCTTCGTAACCACCATCTGTTCTCAACTTCTGTGAGACCAAGGAGTAAGGACTGTTGCATAGCGTATCTGGGTACGGTTGTCCAGGAAATGAAATGAGGATGAAGATTCACCAAACAAGCTGTATACCTACGTCCCTGTTACCACGTTCAGAAATCTCCAGACAGTGAATGTGGACAAGAACTAACTTGGAAATAAAGTTGCAGAACTGAAAAAAAAGAAAAAAGAAAAAACTCAGAAACAAAACAAAACACCCAGAAAGAAAATTTTTACCATAAAGAAATGAAACATATTTGAGAAGATATATATGTTTAAACTGATTTAAACATTACATAATCTTTGTACTGAAACATCAAATGTTACCCCATTAATATGTATGCTCTTTGTCAGTTAAAAATAAATTTAGGGGCTGGCGAGATGGCTCAGTGGTCTAAAGCACCTACTTAGAACAAGCTTAGCAAAGCACAGGGACCGTGGTTCAATCCCCCAGCACCACATGCCAGCCAGCCCCGCCCCCTGCTGGGCTGAGCTGGCCACACACACACACACACACACACACACATAAATTTAAAACTTAAAAATAAATAAATAAATTTAAATATTTTCTTTTATAATAGTTAAATAAATAAATAAATAATTTTTTTTTTTTTCTCAAAAGAAAACTGGGGCCCAAGCGTGAATCTGTGGGCATGACAGTCCTGCTCCCAACTCACATGGGGAGCAGATTTTTTTTCTCTACTGACCTGAGCCAGGTACTTACTCTCCCTATAGAGGAATCTGCAGGTCCAGGTGGAGGTGGAGCCAAAGGACAGAGAAATGGGCTGAGAGGGAGTGTTCCCGGAGGTGGACGGCTTCTTTACATCCCAAGACCGTGTTTTGATCTTCATACCAAAACAACAGAGTTCATCCAGGGAGGGTGGGAGAGCATGGAAGAAGGAAGAGAAAAGATGGAGGACAGGTGTATGTCCCTGCACAAGCGGCCTGGGCTGTTATCTAAACATTGCTGAGAAGAAGGACAAGTTCAAGCCCTCTGGCCGCGATGTATGCTGGCCAAACCTTGTACAGAAATTTGGGAAATAGGTCAAAACTCACCCAGTACTCCCAATCTCAGAAGTTTGTATCCAAAAGTATGGCACAAGGCCACAGGATGGGAACGCACAGATTTTCTCTGCAGCGATATTCAAAGGCTCATGGAACAGGTACTTTTATTCTAGTTTATTACTGTATGTTACCATTACATAATGGTGGGGGTTTCTTTTAGGAAGTTCGTACATGCGTGTAGTGTAGCTTCATCACTTTCAATCCATTACCCTCTTTTGTCTTTCCTTTCCCCTCCCAAAATGGGAGTGATATAGGAACAGAAAAAAGGGCCAGTGAAGTCGATCCTATGCTATGCAGTGTGTCGCAGCAGTTAAAAAAAAAAAAGTGTTGAATTTTGTGTTGGTGTGGAAAAAGAAAAATGAATGGGCTTCTGAGTGATGTGTACAATATGGCTCAGTGTGCTGGAAAAAATATTATATAGATCAAGGCAAAGACCACCGTCCAGCATGGTTGTCACCTCTTAGTTAACAGTACTTAGCTCTGGGAATGAAATTGAAGTCAGATCTGGAGGGGAAGATTTCATTTTTTATTTGACATTGTTCTGTGTGCTGAAACTCTTTAGGGATACACTTGTCCAGTGTGTGCAAGACCTTGAGGTTGATACATAGCACACTAAAGGTTGGGGGGTCTTTGATGTAATTTGTCCCATTGATGCCATTGTGTGGGTTTTTAAAAGCCAGCCCTGGAAGTACAGGGGAGGAGGAGCGTGGAGGAGCAGCACAGGGAAGAAGGCAGGGCTCGGGCTGGTGTCCTGATTTGCTCTGTGCACTTGGGCCAGCCACCTCCCCTCTTTGGGCTGAGGCCAGGCATGTGCTGATGTGTGTGTTGGAGGTGGGGAGTGTGGCCGTGCAGGGCTCTGGAGTGTGTCAGAGCTGTCTGCTTTTAAAACACTGGACCTGACCATGAAGTTGTTGGTATCTGAATGGAAAGGCAAGGGTGGAAGCAAAGTGAAGTCAGACTTCTAAGAATCCATGGCAAAGGGACCACTGAGAGGAGCTCTGCCCAACTGCCCAGTGGGCCAGGCCCTGCCCTTGCTCTGAGTTAGGACCTCAGGGTTGGGCTGCTTTGAGCAACACAAGAAAGCCTTCTTTTCCTGTGAGCAGGACCAGCCGAGTCCTGCCCTTGGGCCTCGGGTCTCCAAAGAACAGAGCAGGCCCTGGATCTCATCTCAGCTTTGATTCTCCTGCAGCACAGTGCCAAGGCAGGTAAGTTCTGGGTGACAGGTGTTGGCTCAGCACAGTATGTGCCGGAAGTGTCCAGTCAAGACCTGGGTCAGGAGCGAATGCGCTGCACACCTCTGGAGCGCCATGGAAGGCACAGCACAGAGGCTGGTGGCCCTCAGGCAAGGGTCCCAGAGGAGGCAGGGGAGGCAAGTCTATTCATTGTCAGTTTTCCAGGCTTGGAGAGAAAAGGAAATTGAGCTGCTGGCTTGGGGGAAAGTCAGCATTTGAGCTGGACAATGGGAAGGGGGCAAACCTAGGAATGGAAATGTGACAGTATCGAAAGGGACTTCAGAGACCTACCTTCAAGGCAGGATATATGGCCATCATAGTTCACCTGGGACTCCAGGAGCTGAAATCACTTGCCCAAGGTTATACAAGTTAAGTTTAAAATTGAGCCTGTTTTTTTGTTTTTGTTTTGTTGTTGTTGTTATTGTTTTATTTTTTTACCTATAGCTTTTAAAAGTTCAGAGGGTCCCTAGGGAAGGGCTGCCAGGCAGCCAGTGGGCGCAGCCAGAGTGGCCATTCAGTTCAGTGGTTAATTAGTAACTGGAAGGCCCCAATGGCAGCTCCCGGCTGACAGGACTGGGAGGTTGAACTCTAGCTGGTTTGAGAGTCAGGCAAGTGGGTGACAGGTCGCTCCTGCCAAGGAAGGCTGCTTGGCAAGTTAGGATTGGGTTCCCAGTCAGAAGGGCCATGTAGCGAGAGAGGGCACTGCTCTCCAGGACCTGCACTGGGACCCGGAGTGACCAGGTGAGAGGATCACCTGTGGGCAGGGTGCGTCCCTCTGGCCTGTCAGGCTGCTGAAAGGACTCATGAGTTAGCTAACTGGCTTCCCCCGTTAACTACCAATTTGCTTTCCTTCCCACCCCATGCCTTTTCTCCTTCCAGACTTTTTTCCCCTCTCCTTTTCTTTCTTCCTTTTTCTCTTTCTGCTTTTCTTTTGTCTTTCCTCATGTCATTTCCTCTCTTTTTTCCTTCCCTACTAACTGCCTACATTTTTCTTCCCTAAATACATCTTCACTTCCCACATTTACTCCTTCTTTTTTCTAACTTCTAATTTCTCAGAATTCCAAGCCAGTTTTGGGCATCAGACTGGTTCAGCCAGGGCTCAAATCCTAGTTGTGTCATTTATTCTCTCTTATATTTTCTCATTCTCCTTTTCCTCCTGTGTGTGTGTGTGTGTGTGTGTGTGTGTGTGTGTGTGTGTGTGTGTTACAGAGGATTGAACTCAGGGCCTCTTCCAAGCTAGGTAGGTACTACACAGCTCCCTGCTATATCCCCTTCTTTCTTGGCTTCAGAGATGGGGGGGTCTCACTAAATTGCTCAGGTTGGCCTAAAACTTCTCCTTCTGACTTAGCTTCCCAAAGAACTTGAATTCAACACTGATCTGTCTTTTTTTGTTGTTGTTTATTTATTTAGTGTGTGGCCAGCTCAGCCCACCAGGGGGCGGGGCTGGCTGGCATGTGGTGCTGGGGGAGTGAACCGAGGTCCCTGTGTTTTGCTTAGCTTAGCTTGTTCTAAGTAGGTGCTTTAGACCACTGAGCCATCTCACCAGCCCCTACTGATCTGTCTTGATCAAATCACTTCCCCTCTCCACGTCTGTTTCCTCTTCCTTAAAGCAAGATATGATACTTCCTAACCCTTGAGGTGTGGGACAAAAGTGAGACCATTGCTGACCCGAGCCAGTCAGGCAGATAAATACTTGGATTATGGTAGAGTAGAGACAGGTGCAACAGCAGAGGCAGGTACAAGAACAGGATTGTCTGGCAAGGCTTCTGAGGGAGGCAGATGAAGACCCACGGGAGGGTGAGCAAGGAGACCCGGAGGGTTGAGGGAGTGTTCTAAGGAAGGGGAGCTGTGTGGTGCTCCTCCCTGCCCCATTCTGCAGCCCAGACAGATGTGAGCAGGTGCACAGAGTGGTGGGACAAGAGGTGAACCTAGGCTGTATGGTCCCTTAGGGGAGGGACAGGCCTGGGGATTTTAGAAGTGTGGACACCACCTACCCCCAAATCACAGGGTCCACTGTAGGTCAAAAGATTAGGAGAAGGATACTGATCAGGAAATCAGAGTGTGGTACAAGAGAAAAGGAAGCCTGAGGAACTGAGAGCTCCTTAGGTGTGAGGATTATAATTAAGGTGACAGCAGGCAATGAGCATATCAAAGCTGCCATTGGGACTTTGTACTTAGACACCAAACTAAGCAGCAACCCCATGAGAAATTTTACACAATAGCTCAAAAATGAAAATAACCTAAGAACTTAGTGTCATGGCCTCCTGCCTTTTGGGTGTCTGTGTGTGTTTGTGTGTCTCTGTACATATATACGTACAAATGTATGTTTGTTTGGTTTTTACTTTTACGAAATTGATAGCCCTCTTCTACCTACCATCTTGAAACTTGATGTTTTTGGGTTTTGCTTTATATTTCCTCAGATATATGCTTCTCTTTTGATTTGTGTAGGCTAATTGGTTGGGTAATTTCCATTTAATGTGTAATTTTCAATTCATGGGGCTGAGGAAATAGCTCAGTGGTATAAGCGCCTGCCTGGCAAGTGCAAGGTCCTGAGTTCGATCCCCAATACCAAAAATAAATAAAAAATATCAATTTGTTATTTGGTCTCATTAGTAAGAGATGTTCTGCATACCTGAAATATTCCAGACCCAGTCTAGTTCTTGAGGATTCAATAGTGAACAAGAAAAACCTTCATTCTTCCTGGAGCTGATGATCTAGTTTGGGACAGAAAATAAGCACATTTAAATAGTAGCACAGAGCCTGGAGAGTGAAGAATGCTCTAAAGGAAAGTATAGGGAAGGGCTGGGGAGATGGTGCAAGGGAATAAGCACAAGGACCTAAGTTTAATCCCTAGTACTGGGGGGGAAAAAGTATAGAGAGAAGGGGTAAGAGAAGGTAAGTTATGTGCATGTACGAAAATGTCACAAAGAGGGCCAGTGAGAGAGCTGAGCAGTCTAAAGCACCTGCTAGGGCCAGCCAGATAGTTCAGTGGACTAAAGAACCTGCTTAGACAGAGAGCAGCGGCCGGCCTGAGTTTAATCTCCAGAGTGCTGTGCTGGCCGTGCCCCCGGGACATGCTGAGACGGTGACTGAGACTAGGCGACTGGGCATGCGTGGTGGCACGCGCCTGTAATCCCAGCTCTGGGAAGGCTGAAAACTGGAGGATCGCTACGAGTCCGATTTTTGTAGTGAGACCCTGTAGACACTACTAAATACATAGCAAGCACAGGGATGGTGGTTCTCTCTCCAGAGATACATGGTGCACACCAGCCCCGCCCCTAGGGTGGGCTGAGCTGAGAGAGACACACAGACAGACAGACAGACAGACAGACAGACAGACAGACAGACAACATGTCTCAGTTATTCTTCTGGGCCGGGGAGATAGCTCAGTGCTTGCCTGGCAGGTGCAGGGGCCTGAGTTCAATCCCCAGTACCACAAAAAAAAAAAAAAAGGTTCAATAAATGTGTAAGCCAAAAAAAGAGAGAGAGTGAGAGAGAGAAAATACACAGTACAAAGATGCCTAGGGAGTGAGCAGGAATGCTGTCTTCACTTGCGCAGGATCATACTGGTTCTAGCACTGAGGACCTACGTCCCAAATAAGCCAGGAAAATCTGTAATCTGTAATCAGCACAGGCCTCTCCAAGAGGTGACACTAAAGCAGAGACTTCCATCATGTTAGTGAAAACAAGCCATGGACAGGCCCAGAAAGAACTTTCCACGCCGAGAAAGAATAAGCACAAGGCATGAGAGGTGAGAGCGTGCTTTGTGTGTTGAGCCACAGCCAGAGCAAGCCAGGGGGCTGGGTGGGGTGGCAGGAGAGGGCAAGTGCCCTGGGGACAGTCGCTTTACCTCATGTCCTCCAGACTCACCCCTGCTGCTGCAGGTGACAAGTGTGATGAAGTTTTGAGCAATAGAAGGGTATGATCTGATTTACATCTTGAAAGACTTTTGGTGGTGAAAGATTGTAGAGTATTAGGTAAGGCCAGCAGGGGGACAGTGCTGGGAGTGTGGAGAGAAGCTACTGCAAGTAGTGATGGTGGCTCAGGCAAGGCAGCTATAGTACAAGCAACAGTGAGATCTGGGGATCTCACTAGTTATTTTATTTTTAAGCATGTGAAAATCACACATATTTACACATTGTGTAGTGATCTAATCAAGATATTTTACTTTGGGGCCGGTGAGATAGCTCAGCCGACGATAGTGCCTGTTTGGGCATATGTAGGCAAGCGCAAGACTTCGGTTCAGTCAATCCCCAGCTCCACATGAGGCATGCCAGCCTCGCCCCTAAGGTGGGCTGAGCCAGCCACCAAAAAAAAAAAAAAAAAAAAAAAATCTATCACCTCAAACATCGGTGTTAAGAATATTCAAAATCTTCTCTACTAGTTATTTGGGACTATATAATGAAATATCATGAAGGATACTCACTTTATAATAGACCAGAGCAAGACCAGCCTCGGTGAGCGCAAGAGTGAGCTCAAGGCCAGCCTGAACTACAGAAGGAGACCTTATCTCAAAAAGACAAT
>NW_004524613.1:14813347-14825820 GCF_000260255.1 Octodon degus
TAGATCCGACTCATAGTAATTCTCCTGTTTTCAGCCTCCCAAGTGCTGGGATTACACGTGCGCGCCACCACGCCCAGCCTCTGCTCTCTACTTTTACGAGGCTGACTTTTTTAGATTCCACAAGTAAGATCATGCAGTACTCATCTTTTGTACTTCACTGAACACAGTGTCCTCCAAGTTCGTCGAAGTTGCAGCAAAGACCAGGCTTCCATCCTTTAATGCTGAATAATGTTGTATTGTATGTGCATACCACGGTTGCTTTATCCATTGATCTACTGACGGATACGGAGATCAAGCCCCTATCTTGACTATTATGAACAGCACTGCAATTAACCTGAGAGCCCAGATTTCTCCTGCATGTGCTGGTTTTCTTTTCCAGATAGATTTGAATAGTATTTCATGATAGAGTGGATGTGGGGTGAACACATAGTTTCAAGAATGAATTCCAAGTTCATAGTGTCAGTTCCTCACGGTTAGTCCCTTCCCAACCTGAAGAGAAGAACTACAGACCACCACTCTGTTCAAGCAGGAAGCCCCCCAACTCACTCAGCCTGAGAGGCTAAGATAACTCTGCTTATCAGGTTGGTTCCCAGATCTGTTTCTCAGGCTTGTGGGAAATCCTGTAAAGCTACAGAATGTCAGCTGTAAAACAACAGAATACCATCATTATCCTGAACTTCCCTCCCCACAAAGAGGTGCCAGACCCACCCATGACCCCCAAGAAACTTAAAATTTTCCATATTCCTCAGTGGGACCCTTGCTCCCATACTCAAGCTAGTCTATAAAGCATATTCTCTTCCTTTGTTTCCTCATCAATGGCCTTCTTGCCCTTGACTAGGCTACACCCAGACTGAAATAGAGGTATCAGAGTTTGCTTCAGTCTTGGCTGTCCTAGTAGTCTCAGTCACTCCTCAGGGTCTGGCCTGACAGCTAGCTTGAAGTTTTGAGTAGATTATAGTGAGATGACTAAGGGGCAGCAGGCTGGGGCAGAGGGGAAGGAATAGGAGTCCAGCCTTTTGTTTTGAACATGTTGAAGCTAAGATGCTTCTAGATATGTAGCAAATTGTCAGAAAACAGATACTTAAGGCCAGAGCTCCAGAAAGAATCAGAATTAAAGACATAGACCTGGAATCTGGGCTGGGAAGACAGCTCAATGGCATAAGCACCTGGCTGGCAAGCATAAGGTCCTGATTTCAATCCCCAGCAAGATAGCTCAATGATCTAAAGCCTAAAGCGCCCACTTACACAAGGGCAGGGACCAGGGTTCAGTCCCTGACACCACATGCCATACCAGTCCCACCCCCCAGGGACTGACTCAGCCACAAGGAAAGAAAGAAAGAGAGAGAGAGAGAGAGAGAGAGAGAGAGAGAGAGAGAGAGAGAGAGAGAGAAAAGAAAGATGGGAAGATAAGGATGGAGTATTTCTCCATGGATTTGGCACATGTAGGCTGTAGGAGACCCCTGCAGGTTCTTGTCTCTGTCCAAGAAGTTAATATTTGTAATCCCAAAGATATGTTCTTGAAATCCCACCAAGTTAATTCCAATCTACCACTCCCAGTGCAACCCATGGTGAAAATAAAGACACTAAAACATATTTATAATTATTGGGGAGCCAAGGAGCCCTAAGTCCAGCCATGAAGATGGCTTTCCGGAACAAAGAGGCTGATCCAGGGAAGCACCGGATTGTATTTAGTGGACGAGTGGCTTAAGGAGGAATGACTGAGAATTGTGGGAAGCAGGTGAGTACTATGAGCTGAGCTAGGTGGGTGGCCTACATTTACCTCTGCCATAGGCAGAGAAAGTAATTTGTATTATGCTGTTGAGATAGTATCTAATGTTTGGGGATCTGGTGCTCAGCCGAAATGGAAACAATTGCTCTTCTTTCGAGAACAGCTGCTCAGGTGGTCCTCCACAGTAGGCCACCATCCACAGATGCATTGGAGTGTTGGGATGGAACCGTGCTTGAAATGGGCTCAGGAGACAGAAAGGAGTGGAGATGAGTCCAGACTACTCTTGAGGAGTTTAACTGAAAAGAACAGAGAAATGAGGCAGCATCTCAACTGAATAACAGGGATGTAAGGTGGAAAGCAGGAGCTCTCATAGCTGGAGGGTATTCCACAGTGCCCTGTGGGGGAACATTGAGGTTGTTGTTGCCATGGTTACTTTACTCTTATGAGTAGTGCTTGTTATTGAACAGAAATCTCCTTGCTCTGGGTATATGTTTTGTCAACACGACATCCAGAACATCTGTGTACTGGTTCAACATTTCTGTTTTGTGGAAAGATGAAGGCCTTTGACACTGTTTGCTCCAGTTTTCTTGGACCAACACTTCCGGGTTCCCTGCACTTCAGAGCCTGTGTAAAACTGTAGCTTGTGGTCATGCAGAAAGTTCCAGAACTGTAGCTGAGGCTCATTAACTCACTCCTTCCTTCCTTCCTTCCTTCCTTTTTTCCTTCCTTCTTTCCTTCCTTCCCCAGAACACCTTCTTGCCCCTCATGAGTGTCTAGGAAAAGGAAGGATCACTGTGAAAACCCAATTCTTCATCAGACAGCAAGGCCTTTGTGAAGCAGGATGCCCCATGCTGTCCCCCACATAGCAGGAGAGCTGTGAGTCAACCAGGCCTGACCCACGGACAGCGGACCAGAGCCCTTGAGGAGCCAACAGGGAAGGCCTAAAGTGCTCAGCAGTCAAAGACGAAGGCCAAGCTCGCCTCAACCCCAGCTCCAGATTTCTTTGGAATCCCTGTTGATTCTTGGGAGTGGAGTGGTCTCAGCAGGCAGTGTCCAAGCCCCAGTGACTGCTGCTTCTGTGCCTGGAGTCCATATAGCACCTGGGAAGTATGCTCTTAGAAACAGGCCCCCTTACTCATGTGTGCATATGAGCATACACACAGGGAAATGTGTGTCTGTACACCAGTGTGGATCCAGGTATTCAAATGATGTGCCAATACGAAGTGTGGTTATACAAACATGAACATATTAACACACATTCATACTCATGTGCAGATAGACACCCTGATACAACGTACTAACATATGTAAAATATACTTGACACACTGTACAAAGACACACCAAAAAAAAAAAAAAATCTGCACCATGCACCTGGAGAAGCACAATGATGCACAGACACATGGAAACATAAATGCATGAATGTGGTCACAAATTCAATTGTTACATATACACAGGACAAATACATGAAATACAGGGCCACACTGACACATCATAAACACATTGAAATACCTGTGTACAAAATACTTGTGTACACAACACACACCTGACCTACATGATCACCCTCTTTTTCTTTTTCTTTCTTTCTTTCTTTTTTTTTTTTTTTTTTTTTTTGGAGGAACCAGGGATTGAACTCAGGTTCTTGCACTTGCCATGGAAGTGCTTATTCCACTGAGCCATCTCTCCAGCCCCTCACCCTCTTTCTAACAAGCCCTGGGGTCCACTGTCATGAGCTGTTGACCACCCCCTTGTTCATTCTCCCAGGGGGCAATGGTATCTCCAAGGAAACAGAGGTCTCCTGTCCCATCTTAAGCTCTGCTGGATCCCGTGTGACATCAGCCAGCCCCCTCACTGCAGCCACCGTCACTGGGTCACTGGGAGTTGTAAGCTCCGTGCTGGGCCGGGCTGGCCCCAGCTGACACTTCAGCTCTTGTTGGGAGAACAGAGAGAGGCTCTTGTCTGCTGCCTGTCCTTGGCTCCACTGCTGGGTTCCCTGGAGGCTTTTCCTCAGGCTGCACAGGTATGTGGGGCCGGTAAGGTCTATGCCTAGCACAGGAGCCACCAGGGTCAGCCTTGGTTTAGTGAAGCCCAGCTGCACTCCCTCCTCTGCACTTCTGCAGCTTGCTCTCTTGGGGCCTGGAAGGACTGGGCCTCTCAGAGGAATCTGGCTGCAAGATTCCCTCCCTTGCCTTGTGATCACTTTCCTAGCTCCAGAGAAGGCCATGGAGTGCACTTGTGACATTGGGTGCTACCTACTCAGAGAGGCCAGACTGCTGCCCCAGCCCACAGCGGGCCAAACCTGTGTCTTGGGGTGTGCAATTTCAGACAGTGCTGTGAGCAACGGGGCTCTTGGGTGAGATCCTGGCTCTTAGCTTTGACCTTCCAAGTGGGAAGTGCAGGGATTGTGGGGTCCTGAACATCCTAAACCATCCTAAAGCCAGGACTCCCTGGCTTCTTCTACATCACAGGACAAGGGCAGGGAAGATGCAGCACTGCTGGCTGCACAGATCAGCTGGTCACCCCCTCTGCTGCCTAACCTCAGACACTGGCCAGCCTTTTTTTTTTTTTTTTTATACCAGAAATCAAACTCATGATCTCACGCTTGCCAAGCAGGTGCTATGTTGCTGAGCTACATCTCCAGCCTGACACTGGCCAGTCTTGGGGCTCTCTTTGGTTCCAGGCCAGGCCCCTGGCGCAGCTGCTGTTCCCGGGCACTGAGTGGAAGTCCTTATAGTCAGCATAGCACCCAGCCTTAGACTGCCCACAAGAATTGGGAGTGACCAACACCCTATAGGGGAGTCCGGGATTACACCCTGCCCCTCACAAACTGGAACCCTAGAAAACTCTTTCCTTTTTCTTTTTTTATGTGTTTGGTACAGGGTTCTCACTATGCAGCTCAGACATGTAGGGATCCTCTTGTTTTCAGCATCCCCGGTGCTGGGATTACAGGTGTGCGCCACCACACCCGGACTCTAGAAAGCTCTTCTAGGCCTCTGATGCACAGCTGTGATGTGGAGGAAAGGCCTTGGAAGGCCCCAGCCTGGGACAGGCTCTCCTTGACTGTTCCACTCCATCCCTTCCAAGAAGTTTAGTGATAAAGACTGGGTCCAGGGGCCTCTACTTCTTGTCCTATCTATGCAGGGGATGCTAACCTGTAGGATAGAAGCTGCTTAGCTGAGGCAGGGGTTCAGGGCTGGGGAGATAGGAGGGGACAGCCATGCCTGAGTCACTGGAAAAGCACTCTCTCTTACCTCTTCTCCCTATACCCCCAGAGTCCACCTGATCGTGACTACAGAATGGCCTCCAGCCCTGCTGGGGTACGTAGCCCACAGGTGAGTAGCTCTGGCCTCCCACCCAGCACCAGCAGGCTCACTTTTCTTCTAAGTCTGAGACACCAGCCAGGCCCTAGGCTGTCCTAGACAATCACTGGGGGCCAGCAGAGGTCACAGTGGCTCACAGAGGTGGGCCACTTGGAGAGCAGAGGAGAGATTTGATTGAGTGCTCCAAGAAGTACATGGGCTGGACAAGTTATGGAACTGGTTGTAAAGACAGATGAGGTGTTGGAGAAGAGACTAGGTCTGGGCTGGGGAAGAAGAGGGGGCCTATTAATCACCTTTTTAAAAATGTCTTCAGCCTTCCAGGGCCAATGGAAACATCAACCTGGGGCCTTCAGCCAACCCAAAGTGAGTTCTGGCCTGTCAAGGGCTTTTCCTACAGGGCTTCCCTCAGAGCCAGCTCCCTTTGCCTTGGGAGTACAATCCAAAGTCTCTGGCATGGTGCTTAAGTCCCTCCATCATCTGGGCTTGGGCCCGCTCCCAGCTTCATTACACACTAATTCCCCAGCTGTTGCTCACCCTGAGCCTTTTGCCTGGAATACCCATCCCCTCAATGTCTGCACTTTTAGCAATTCCCCAGCCACAGGCCGCTCTCAGGATAGAGGGGTGTTGGGGCCGTGGAGATAGCTCAGTGGAATAAGCACTTCCCTGGCAAGTGCAAGGGCCTGAGTTCAATCCCCAGTTCTGGCGGGGGGGGGGGGGGGGGGGGGGAAGAATAGGGGGTGCCAACCCCTGCTTTCTATGCAGTGAGCTCTTGTCCCCTGCTTGTCTGTATGTCAGCTGGGCTATGAGCTCCCTGAGTGGAAGGGTGAGTCTTGCAAGTCCCTCTTGGCTGGGAGGGTGAGTCCCTTAGGGTCATAGAGATGTGGCCTCCAGAAGTCAGCCTGCATCTCTCAATGCTGAAGTCAAGAAGCCTGGATTTGCACTCAGGAACCTGCAAATGCTGACCCCTATCCTCTCAACCCCCAGTGCCAGTCCCACAGATTTCGACTTCCTCAAGGTCATTGGTAAAGGGAACTACGGGAAGGTGAGTTGAGAGGAGAGGGTGGCTTTGCCCTTCTCCAGCCTCCTCTGGGCCCTGCATGCCACTTGCACGTGCAAAGAGAAGCTCACATTCCTGCATAATGGGAGCAGCCATGCAGGGGTCTTGCCTTTGTGCCTCTGCTCAGGTCCTGTTGGCCAAGCGCAAGTCTGATGGGACCTTCTACGCAGTGAAGGTGCTGCAGAAAAAATCCATCTTAAAGAACAAAGAGGTAATAGAGCTCAGGCACAGGCATTTCCTCTCTTTCAAAAAGCTCTCCAACCCTGTGTGGCCTCCATAAACAGTGCCCCCTTCTGAGAGATCCACAGAGCTGGGTGCAGAAGCAGTCACAGCAGAGAGTCCCAGTGCCCCCCCTAGAGGGCCTGTGCCTTCCTGTGGGCAATACAAGGCTGCATGAAGGACATATTTTCTGTCCTGTCAAGGTGCCAGGCTCCCCACGTGCACACTTTGTACTCTCAAAATGCCCTTCAAGCCAAGGTCAGGTGAATTTCTAGATGCCTCCACCTATTGAGTATCTAACCCAATCCACTGCCATTAGGATTGAATGTCCAGCGACTTAGGAGAGAGACTGATGCTGATGAGAACATCATGAGGATAGGAGGGAGGCGAGATCTTTCTGATGGAGGTGGTCTTGTGATTGGCTTTGACAGTAGCATTCCAGTGGACAGCGGTATGCCCAGGCAGGGAAAACAGCATGAACAAAAGCATGAATATGGATAGCATATGGCACTTTTTCCCCACAGATTTCCTTTAGGATTCATTTATATAGACATCAGATTCACTTTGCTTTTTCCTCTGGAAACAGGAATTTCTCCAAGCTCCAGACTTTTTTTTTTTTTTTTTTTTTCAGTACCAGGGATTGAACAGGAATTACTGATCCAGGGACTGACACTATACTGATAAGAAGTGACTGGGGATGTCTGACCACTCTGGCCACTGAATACTGGCACAGAACCTGGACTTGGTTTTGAGGGCCAGAGGGTGCCATTGTGAAAGTCCTTAGCAGGACAATCTCCCCATCGAGGCCATGTGGGGTTTTGCTGGGATGAAAGGGGCTGTCATAGGCTGTGACGTGATCCCGTCTGTGTGACTCCACAGCAGGGCCACATCATGGCAGAGCGCAATGTGCTGCTGAAGAACGTGCAGCATCCATTCCTCGTGGGCCTGCGCTACTCCTTCCAGACCCCTGAGAAGCTCTACTTTGTGCTCGACTATGTCAATGGAGGGGAGGTGAGTGTGCTTACAGGGTGCTCCCTGGGCTGGCTGCTGGCTAGGAGCTGTCCATCTCACATGGCCCCTGGGGGCTGGTTCTGGAATGAGTAGAGAACATTTTTAGAACAGACACACTTTGTAGACGAAGCCACTGAGGCTCAGGGGGTAACTCACCTGCTCAAGGTCACTGGGTCCACATGAGGGTCTGGGTGTAGGTCTGTCTGATAATGATCTCACACACACACACACACACACACACACACACACACACACACACCTCTGCTGGCTCAGGCTGCCTTAAGGGAGGGTCTAGTAATACAGGTGGAGGTGTGGATAAAACTGGAAGTATTCTGCACTTTACTGCATTTGCATGAGCAGGGACTTGAACAATTGAGCTAATGGGCAGGCCCCCTGTAGGTCTGTCTGACACCCAGCCATACTGCCTTCTTGCCTTTCCCACATGAAGCTGCCCTCAGACTTTAATAGATCTGGAAAAGGTCAGTGCTAACAAGAGCTTTATGGTCAAGATTTCCAGTGTTCCAATTTTACACAATAGGCCGCAGCATAGGGGTTATCCTGTCATTGTCATAAACAGAGACCTGAGACCCTGGCAATCGAGAAGCATGGCTGGGACAATCTGGGCTCCCCACTGGACTTTATTCCAGTGAAGGACTCCCCCTCAGTGAGCCCAGATTTAACTTTTCAATCTAATGCCAAGGGCAGTATTTTTGTCCAGTGTCCCTAAGTGAAGGATCTTGAATGATGACAGATCAAGAGATTGGCCCATGGGGACAGGCAACTTGGGCTCAGTGTGACAGCCTGTACTGACCAGTTTTCTCATTGCTGGTATGAAATATCCAGTACTCACAACTTAAAGGAGAAGAGGTTTCTTTGGGTTCAAAGCTTCGGAGGGTTCAGCCCATGGTAGGCAGGCTCCAGGACAGACACATCATGGCCAAAGGGCATGGGAGAGGAGAGCTGCTCACTTTAGGGCTTCCAAAAAGCACTGAAGAAGAAAGAGCTAGGAACCATGTATATTTCACAATGTCGAGCCTCTATAACTTGCCTAGATATACCTAGAAGTCCGCTCTACTATTCTGCTGGGCATCTCTTAATCCAGTCAAGTTGATCATCAGCATTAATGGCCACACAGCCATAATCATTGTATCCCTTGAATTGGAAGAAAAGCACACCTTTGAGCCACCTGGTTTCAAACCTCATCTCTGCCACTTGTGAGATCCATGGTCTTTGGCAAGTCAACTAACTAACTGTTTGGGCCCCCCAGTTTCCTCTTACACAAAACTGGCAACATATTTGATGCTTTGAAGGTTGTCGTGAGGATTGAACAAGATACGAGATATGAAAGGGAAGTTGACTTGGAGCCTGGAACATAGGAGGTGCTTGATCAATGCCAATTAAGGTTTCCTCCTGCTGATACTTTGGACCTATTGACTGCTCTGTGGGGTAGGGCCAGCATGCCCTCTCTGGCCTGCAGCTCAGATTGGGGTGATGGGACCAGCGGCACAAGGGTAGTGTCATGTGGGTCCCTTCCTATACTCTGGAAACTGGAGCCAAGCAACCTCTCTCACATGCCTCCTCCCCTAGCTTTTCTTCCACCTGCAGCGGGAGCGCAGGTTCCTGGAGCCCCGGGCCCGGTTCTATGCTGCTGAGGTGGCCAGTGCTATTGGCTACTTGCACTCCCTCAACATCATTTACAGGTACAGTCTACCAGTGGCTCAGAGCCACACCCCACTCTATCTTGTTCCAACAGCCAGGGGTTGTGTGGACATCTAAATCCCGGAACTTGGATTTTTGTCTGAGAAGGGGTCAGCAGCTGGGGTAGGGTTGGGTCATCCTCCTTCCTGCAGCTAAGATCCAGCCTCCCTGTGAGAACCTCCACCGTGATTAGTTCTTTAACCTGGACCCATCGTCCCCAACTCTCATTAATGCACTGAGACTCCACCAGGATATTTCTCTTATTTTGTGCAGGGACCTGAAGCCAGAGAACATTCTGTTGGACTGCCAGGTTGGTGTGTGTGTGTGTGTGTGTGTGTGTGTGTGTGTGTGTGTGTTGCTGTGGGCACAGTTGCAGTGAGTCTGTATGCACAGGTATGTAAACATTGTATATGCATCCACATGGGTAGCAGGTACATTTCTATATGTGTGCATGTGTGCATGTGTGCTCAAGCACATATATACATGTGTATATGTTCATGGGGGGGGAGTAGAGATGGAGCCAGGTAAACTCTAGTGGATTTTGTAGTTCTTTTGTCTTGGATTGGGTTCCCTGGAAACAGACTTTGAGATGGAGAGGTGCGTGCATGCAAGCTTACTCGGGCAATGTCCCACCCTGGAGGATGGGCATGGCAACTGTAGCAGAGGGGTCTGGGCAAAGTCCTGAGGTACCCACTCATTCTATTCTCCTGCCCAGCTGCCACAGTTGTGGTTACTTTCTGAGCCCCAGAATTCTGTCAAGGAGATTCTGCCAAGCCATTGTCATAGGCTTGATTGAGTCTTAGTCTATGATGAGCTGGGGAAGACAGTGGAAATCCAGCCACATCCTCATCTTGTGCCCTTTGGTACTTGTGGCATCTAGTCTAGGAGTCTGCACAACCTGTGTTCTACATCTGGGGCTTCAGCCACTGTCCTGGGGTGTGGCATTGGGATTCGGGTTAGACCTGGACACATCCTTGGCTTGGCTAAGGCCACCCTTCCTCCCTTGTCTCTTGTCCTCAGGGACATGTGGTACTGACAGATTTTGGCCTTTGTAAGGAAGGTGTAGAGCCTGAGGAGACCACATCCACATTCTGTGGCACCCCTGAAGTAAGTAATCCTAGGAGAGGACAGGCCATGAATGGCTGAGTCCACACCTCCTGCAGTTACAGCCAAGAGGGCTTACTCGCTCCACCTCAGCTCTTCCTCTGAGCCAGCTTTGCACTGAGCCTTGGTTTCCTGTGAATGACAAGGCCATCAGCTCTTCAGGCAGCTGCACCCGCACTGGCCATGGCAAAGCTCAGTGGCAGTGCAGCCCAATAGAAAAGCGTGCAAACCATGTGCACAATTTACAAGTATCTAGCAACCATGTTTGAAAAGTAAAAGACAGGGCTGGAGTGTAGGTCACTGGTAGAGCACTTGCCTAGCATACAGGAGGCGAGGCCCAAATTCAACCCCGAGTACCAGTCCTCCAAAAAAAGTAAAGAAACAGGTGAAATTAATTCTAGTAATCTATTGTATTCTACCCAAAATTCTCATTTTAATGTATAGTCTATATAAAAACTGTTGAAATATTGTATTTTTTTCTAAGTCTCTGACCCTAGTAAGTATTTTGTTTGGTCACATCCATGTGTTCAGTAGCCACATGTGGCTGGTATCTGCTGTGTCAGATGGCAGCCCCACAGGGCGAAGTCCATGGACAATGTCAAGGCCTGGCCTAAGACTTAAGATCAGGACCTGTGAATGTTAAACACAAGTTTACTTCCCACCTCTCCAGCCAAAAGCCCAGAGAGTTAAAATGTGGGTCTCAGCAGTAATCCCACGTGTCTGTCTATCCTGCCAAGGGTTCCCTACAGCCTTGGGGGTCACAGCCTCTTCTTGAACTCCCCACTGGTCTTGGACTTTGTACCCAAAAAGGATCCCAGTGGCTTGGACGGGGACCAGGATGGTAGCTACAGAGCTAGGCAGCATCTCCCTACCCAGCCAAAGTTGGGAGTAGAACTTCTGGGTGTTCTCTCTATGCCTGGAAGGCTGGGCTTGGAATCTCAGATGTTCCTCTTCCACCTAGTGCTGTGATAGCTGATGGACAGGTGACTTCGCTGAGCAGGTGCTACTGGCTGTGTTCATGTCTGGGATTGCTCTCTGGATGACACTAGCCCTTCAAAGCTTGGCAGCTGGGCCATCCCTCTCCAGGAAGCTGCCAGCACTGCAAGTTGGAAGAAGGCACCCACTCTAGGAAGACCCCCTTAAACTAAAATGAAGTTGCCAAATATACTTCTGAACTAGTTATGGCTTGGTGAATGGGTCTCAGCCAGGACTGCAGCCCTTCTTACCCCTGTGGCTGGAGAAACATCTATGTCGCTAGGTGTGGTGGCACATGCCTGTAATTTCCAGCACTCTGGAGGCTTCAACAGGGAAGTCCAAGTACTAGTCTCACAGTGCAGTGGGGAGACCGAAGGACAATATCTAAGAAATGTGGCACAGGCTTGTACTGGAAACCTTAGTGACAGAGGCCTTTGGAGACCATGAGTGTAAGGCCAGTCTGGACTAGTTATTGAGTTCAAGGCCAGCCTACGCTACATTGCAAGACTCTGTATTTAAACAAACAAACAAACTTCTGTGATACACAGCATGTTCAACAGTACAGGGCAGTCCTGCCTGATGTCTGTGTCACCAGAACATGTCAAAGGACCATGTAAAAATTAGGCCTTGGGGAATAGAGGCTGAATGAGCATGTGGCCAACTACATGACTATCATAGTAGGATCAATCCCTGCTGGCCTCCTTTAAGTGCTTTGTTTACAGATGTAGAACCAGAGACTGGGGGTCTTTTAAAATAAGTGTGTCTCAAATAAGCATGTTCCCCCAACAGTATCTGGCTCCTGAAGTGCTTCGTAAAGAGCCTTATGACCGGGCAGTGGACTGGTGGTGTTTAGGAGCCGTCATCTACGAGATGCTGCATGGCCTGGTGAGTGGGGTGCAGCTGTCCACACAGGGCATGTGGCTCTGGACACAGCTGAGGATGGGTCTCTCCAAGCTCTGTGCATGGAAAGAAATGAGCTCTTGCCCTAGGTACAGAAGGATGATGCCACTGTGACTACAAGTACTGTATCTAATTTCTCAGTTAGTTGAGCACTTTACACTTCATAACACACCATTTTACCTTGGGAGCCTCAAAGCAAACGTTGGAATCTAGCACGGAAGAATACAGAATCGTTTTTGTTTTGCTGTGAGGGATACTGAGGCCAGGAGAGGTCACAGTGCTGATGGCTTAGGAGACCTTCCTTGGCTGCCTGCACAGGTGGAGGCCTGCGTGGACCCCAGGGCAGGATCCTCCCTGCGGGTCACCAGCATGGCATGGTGCCGCGGAAGGACTAGAGGCCATGAGCTCAGGCAAAGGGCCGGCAGGTAGAGTGGCCGGAGAGCAGCAAGAAGGAGCGCTGGAC
>NW_004524613.1:14828930-14840202 GCF_000260255.1 Octodon degus
GCTGGGCCGGGCCGGCCCCAGCTGACACTTCAGCTCTTGTTGGGAGAACAGAGAGAGGCTCTTGTCTGCTGCCTGTCCTTGGCTCCACTGCTGGGTTCCCTGGAGGCTTTTCCTCAGGCTGCACAGGTATGTGGGACCGGTAAGGTCTATGCCTAGCACAGGAGCCACCAGGGTCAGCCTTGGTTTAGTGAAGGCTGCCTGTGGGAGCCAGCCCAGCTGCACTCCCTCCTCTGCACTTCTGCAGCTTGCTCTCTTGGGGCCTGGAAGGACTGGGCCTCTCAGAGGAATCTGGCTGCAAGATTCCCTCCCTTGCCTTGTGATCACTTTCCTAGCTCCAGAGAAGGCCATGGAGTGCACTTGTGACATTGGGTGCTACCTACTCAGAGAGGCCAGACTGCTGCCCCAGCCCACAGCGGGCCAAACCTGTGTCTTGGGGTGTGCAATTTCAGACAGTGCTGTGAGCAACGGGGCTCTTGGGTGAGATCCTGGCTCTTAGCTTTGACCTTCCAAGTGGGAAGTGCAGGGATTGTGGGGTCCTGAACATCCTAAACCATCCTAAAGCCAGGACTCCCTGGCTTCTTCTACATCACAGGACAAGGGCAGGGAAGATGCAGCACTGCTGGCTGCACAGATCAGCTGGTCACCCCCTCTGCTGCCTAACCTCAGACACTGGCCAGCCTTTTTTTTTTTTTTTTTATACCAGAAATCAAACTCATGATCTCACGCTTGCCAAGCAGGTGCTATGTTGCTGAGCTACATCTCCAGCCTGACACTGGCCAGTCTTGGGGCTCTCTTTGGTTCCAGGCCAGGCCCCTGGCGCAGCTGCTGTTCCCGGGCACTGAGTGGAAGTCCTTATAGTCAGCATAGCACCCAGCCTTAGACTGCCCACAAGAATTGGGAGTGACCAACACCCTATAGGGGAGTCCGGGATTACACCCTGCCCCTCACAAACTGGAACCCTAGAAAACTCTTTCCTTTTTCTTTTTTTATGTGTTTGGTACAGGGTTCTCACTATGCAGCTCAGACATGTAGGGATCCTCTTGTTTTCAGCATCCCCGGTGCTGGGATTACAGGTGTGCGCCACCACACCCGGACTCTAGAAAGCTCTTCTAGGCCTCTGATGCACAGCTGTGATGTGGAGGAAAGGCCTTGGAAGGCCCCAGCCTGGGACAGGCTCTCCTTGACTGTTCCACTCCATCCCTTCCAAGAAGTTTAGTGATAAAGACTGGGTCCAGGGGCCTCTACTTCTTGTCCTATCTATGCAGGGGATGCTAACCTGTAGGATAGAAGCTGCTTAGCTGAGGCAGGGGTTCAGGGCTGGGGAGATAGGAGGGGACAGCCATGCCTGAGTCACTGGAAAAGCACTCTCTCTTACCTCTTCTCCCTATACCCCCAGAGTCCACCTGATCGTGACTACAGAATGGCCTCCAGCCCTGCTGGGGTACGTAGCCCACAGGTGAGTAGCTCTGGCCTCCCACCCAGCACCAGCAGGCTCACTTTTCTTCTAAGTCTGAGACACCAGCCAGGCCCTAGGCTGTCCTAGACAATCACTGGGGGCCAGCAGAGGTCACAGTGGCTCACAGAGGTGGGCCACTTGGAGAGCAGAGGAGAGATTTGATTGAGTGCTCCAAGAAGTACATGGGCTGGACAAGTTATGGAACTGGTTGTAAAGACAGATGAGGTGTTGGAGAAGAGACTAGGTCTGGGCTGGGGAAGAAGAGGGGGCCTATTAATCACCTTTTTAAAAATGTCTTCAGCCTTCCAGGGCCAATGGAAACATCAACCTGGGGCCTTCAGCCAACCCAAAGTGAGTTCTGGCCTGTCAAGGGCTTTTCCTACAGGGCTTCCCTCAGAGCCAGCTCCCTTTGCCTTGGGAGTACAATCCAAAGTCTCTGGCATGGTGCTTAAGTCCCTCCATCATCTGGGCTTGGGCCCGCTCCCAGCTTCATTACACACTAATTCCCCAGCTGTTGCTCACCCTGAGCCTTTTGCCTGGAATACCCATCCCCTCAATGTCTGCACTTTTAGCAATTCCCCAGCCACAGGCCGCTCTCAGGATAGAGGGGTGTTGGGGCCGTGGAGATAGCTCAGTGGAATAAGCACTTCCCTGGCAAGTGCAAGGGCCTGAGTTCAATCCCCAGTTCTGGCGGGGGGGGGGGGGGGGGGGGGGAAGAATAGGGGGTGCCAACCCCTGCTTTCTATGCAGTGAGCTCTTGTCCCCTGCTTGTCTGTATGTCAGCTGGGCTATGAGCTCCCTGAGTGGAAGGGTGAGTCTTGCAAGTCCCTCTTGGCTGGGAGGGTGAGTCCCTTAGGGTCATAGAGATGTGGCCTCCAGAAGTCAGCCTGCATCTCTCAATGCTGAAGTCAAGAAGCCTGGATTTGCACTCAGGAACCTGCAAATGCTGACCCCTATCCTCTCAACCCCCAGTGCCAGTCCCACAGATTTCGACTTCCTCAAGGTCATTGGTAAAGGGAACTACGGGAAGGTGAGTTGAGAGGAGAGGGTGGCTTTGCCCTTCTCCAGCCTCCTCTGGGCCCTGCATGCCACTTGCACGTGCAAAGAGAAGCTCACATTCCTGCATAATGGGAGCAGCCATGCAGGGGTCTTGCCTTTGTGCCTCTGCTCAGGTCCTGTTGGCCAAGCGCAAGTCTGATGGGACCTTCTACGCAGTGAAGGTGCTGCAGAAAAAATCCATCTTAAAGAACAAAGAGGTAATAGAGCTCAGGCACAGGCATTTCCTCTCTTTCAAAAAGCTCTCCAACCCTGTGTGGCCTCCATAAACAGTGCCCCCTTCTGAGAGATCCACAGAGCTGGGTGCAGAAGCAGTCACAGCAGAGAGTCCCAGTGCCCCCCCTAGAGGGCCTGTGCCTTCCTGTGGGCAATACAAGGCTGCATGAAGGACATATTTTCTGTCCTGTCAAGGTGCCAGGCTCCCCACGTGCACACTTTGTACTCTCAAAATGCCCTTCAAGCCAAGGTCAGGTGAATTTCTAGATGCCTCCACCTATTGAGTATCTAACCCAATCCACTGCCATTAGGATTGAATGTCCAGCGACTTAGGAGAGAGACTGATGCTGATGAGAACATCATGAGGATAGGAGGGAGGCGAGATCTTTCTGATGGAGGTGGTCTTGTGATTGGCTTTGACAGTAGCATTCCAGTGGACAGCGGTATGCCCAGGCAGGGAAAACAGCATGAACAAAAGCATGAATATGGATAGCATATGGCACTTTTTCCCCACAGATTTCCTTTAGGATTCATTTATATAGACATCAGATTCACTTTGCTTTTTCCTCTGGAAACAGGAATTTCTCCAAGCTCCAGACTTTTTTTTTTTTTTTTTTTTTCAGTACCAGGGATTGAACAGGAATTACTGATCCAGGGACTGACACTATACTGATAAGAAGTGACTGGGGATGTCTGACCACTCTGGCCACTGAATACTGGCACAGAACCTGGACTTGGTTTTGAGGGCCAGAGGGTGCCATTGTGAAAGTCCTTAGCAGGACAATCTCCCCATCGAGGCCATGTGGGGTTTTGCTGGGATGAAAGGGGCTGTCATAGGCTGTGACGTGATCCCGTCTGTGTGACTCCACAGCAGGGCCACATCATGGCAGAGCGCAATGTGCTGCTGAAGAACGTGCAGCATCCATTCCTCGTGGGCCTGCGCTACTCCTTCCAGACCCCTGAGAAGCTCTACTTTGTGCTCGACTATGTCAATGGAGGGGAGGTGAGTGTGCTTACAGGGTGCTCCCTGGGCTGGCTGCTGGCTAGGAGCTGTCCATCTCACATGGCCCCTGGGGGCTGGTTCTGGAATGAGTAGAGAACATTTTTAGAACAGACACACTTTGTAGACGAAGCCACTGAGGCTCAGGGGGTAACTCACCTGCTCAAGGTCACTGGGTCCACATGAGGGTCTGGGTGTAGGTCTGTCTGATAATGATCTCACACACACACACACACACACACACACACACACACACACACACCTCTGCTGGCTCAGGCTGCCTTAAGGGAGGGTCTAGTAATACAGGTGGAGGTGTGGATAAAACTGGAAGTATTCTGCACTTTACTGCATTTGCATGAGCAGGGACTTGAACAATTGAGCTAATGGGCAGGCCCCCTGTAGGTCTGTCTGACACCCAGCCATACTGCCTTCTTGCCTTTCCCACATGAAGCTGCCCTCAGACTTTAATAGATCTGGAAAAGGTCAGTGCTAACAAGAGCTTTATGGTCAAGATTTCCAGTGTTCCAATTTTACACAATAGGCCGCAGCATAGGGGTTATCCTGTCATTGTCATAAACAGAGACCTGAGACCCTGGCAATCGAGAAGCATGGCTGGGACAATCTGGGCTCCCCACTGGACTTTATTCCAGTGAAGGACTCCCCCTCAGTGAGCCCAGATTTAACTTTTCAATCTAATGCCAAGGGCAGTATTTTTGTCCAGTGTCCCTAAGTGAAGGATCTTGAATGATGACAGATCAAGAGATTGGCCCATGGGGACAGGCAACTTGGGCTCAGTGTGACAGCCTGTACTGACCAGTTTTCTCATTGCTGGTATGAAATATCCAGTACTCACAACTTAAAGGAGAAGAGGTTTCTTTGGGTTCAAAGCTTCGGAGGGTTCAGCCCATGGTAGGCAGGCTCCAGGACAGACACATCATGGCCAAAGGGCATGGGAGAGGAGAGCTGCTCACTTTAGGGCTTCCAAAAAGCACTGAAGAAGAAAGAGCTAGGAACCATGTATATTTCACAATGTCGAGCCTCTATAACTTGCCTAGATATACCTAGAAGTCCGCTCTACTATTCTGCTGGGCATCTCTTAATCCAGTCAAGTTGATCATCAGCATTAATGGCCACACAGCCATAATCATTGTATCCCTTGAATTGGAAGAAAAGCACACCTTTGAGCCACCTGGTTTCAAACCTCATCTCTGCCACTTGTGAGATCCATGGTCTTTGGCAAGTCAACTAACTAACTGTTTGGGCCCCCCAGTTTCCTCTTACACAAAACTGGCAACATATTTGATGCTTTGAAGGTTGTCGTGAGGATTGAACAAGATACGAGATATGAAAGGGAAGTTGACTTGGAGCCTGGAACATAGGAGGTGCTTGATCAATGCCAATTAAGGTTTCCTCCTGCTGATACTTTGGACCTATTGACTGCTCTGTGGGGTAGGGCCAGCATGCCCTCTCTGGCCTGCAGCTCAGATTGGGGTGATGGGACCAGCGGCACAAGGGTAGTGTCATGTGGGTCCCTTCCTATACTCTGGAAACTGGAGCCAAGCAACCTCTCTCACATGCCTCCTCCCCTAGCTTTTCTTCCACCTGCAGCGGGAGCGCAGGTTCCTGGAGCCCCGGGCCCGGTTCTATGCTGCTGAGGTGGCCAGTGCTATTGGCTACTTGCACTCCCTCAACATCATTTACAGGTACAGTCTACCAGTGGCTCAGAGCCACACCCCACTCTATCTTGTTCCAACAGCCAGGGGTTGTGTGGACATCTAAATCCCGGAACTTGGATTTTTGTCTGAGAAGGGGTCAGCAGCTGGGGTAGGGTTGGGTCATCCTCCTTCCTGCAGCTAAGATCCAGCCTCCCTGTGAGAACCTCCACCGTGATTAGTTCTTTAACCTGGACCCATCGTCCCCAACTCTCATTAATGCACTGAGACTCCACCAGGATATTTCTCTTATTTTGTGCAGGGACCTGAAGCCAGAGAACATTCTGTTGGACTGCCAGGTTGGTGTGTGTGTGTGTGTGTGTGTGTGTGTGTGTGTGTGTGTGTTGCTGTGGGCACAGTTGCAGTGAGTCTGTATGCACAGGTATGTAAACATTGTATATGCATCCACATGGGTAGCAGGTACATTTCTATATGTGTGCATGTGTGCATGTGTGCTCAAGCACATATATACATGTGTATATGTTCATGGGGGGGAAGTAGAGATGGAGCCAGGTAAACTCTAGTGGATTTTGTAGTTCTTTTGTCTTGGATTGGGTTCCCTGGAAACAGACTTTGAGATGGAGAGGTGCATGCATGCAGGCTTACTCGGGCAATGTCCCACCCTGGAGGATGGGCATGGCAACTGTAGCAGAGGGGTCTGGGCAAAGTCCTGAGGTACCCACTCATTCTATTCTCCTGCCCAGCTGCCACAGGTGTGGTTACTTTCTGAGCCCCAGAATTCTGTCAAGGAGATTCTGCCAAGCCATTGTCATAGGCTTGATTGAGTCTTAGTCTATGATGAGCTGGGGAAGACAGTGGAAATCCAGCCACATCCTCATCTTGTGCCCTTTGGTACTTGTGGCATCTAGTCTAGGAGTCTGCACAACCTGTGTTCTACATCTGGGGCTTCAGCCACTGTCCTGGGGTGTGGCATTGGGATTCGGGTTAGACCTGGACACATCCTTGGCTTGGCTAAGGCCACCCTTCCTCCCTTGTCTCTTGTCCTCAGGGACATGTGGTACTGACAGATTTTGGCCTTTGTAAGGAAGGTGTAGAGCCTGAGGAGACCACATCCACATTCTGTGGCACCCCTGAAGTAAGTAATCCTAGGAGAGGACAGGCCATGAATGGCTGAGTCCACACCTCCTGCAGTTACAGCCAAGAGGGCTTACTCGCTCCACCTCAGCTCTTCCTCTGAGCCAGCTTTGCACTGAGCCTTGGTTTCCTGTGAATGACAAGGCCATCAGCTCTTCAGGCAGCTGCACCCGCACTGGCCATGGCAAAGCTCAGTGGCAGTGCAGCCCAATAGAAAAGCGTGCAAACCATGTGCACAATTTACAAGTATCTAGCAACCATGTTTGAAAAGTAAAAGACAGGGCTGGAGTGTAGGTCACTGGTAGAGCACTTGCCTAGCATACAGGAGGCGAGGCCCAAATTCAACCCCGAGTACCAGTCCTCCAAAAAAAGTAAAGAAACAGGTGAAATTAATTCTAGTAATCTATTGTATTCTACCCAAAATTCTCATTTTAATGTATAGTCTATATAAAAACTGTTGAAATATTGTATTTTTTTCTAAGTCTCTGACCCTAGTAAGTATTTTGTTTGGTCACATCCATGTGTTCAGTAGCCACATGTGGCTGGTATCTGCTGTGTCAGATGGCAGCCCCACAGGGCGAAGTCCATGGACAATGTCAAGGCCTGGCCTAAGACTTAAGATCAGGACCTGTGAATGTTAAACACAAGTTTACTTCCCACCTCTCCAGCCAAAAGCCCAGAGAGTTAAAATGTGGGTCTCAGCAGTAATCCCACGTGTCTGTCTATCCTGCCAAGGGTTCCCTACAGCCTTGGGGGTCACAGCCTCTTCTTGAACTCCCCACTGGTCTTGGACTTTGTACCCAAAAAGGATCCCAGTGGCTTGGACGGGGACCAGGATGGTAGCTACAGAGCTAGGCAGCATCTCCCTACCCAGCCAAAGTTGGGAGTAGAACTTCTGGGTGTTCTCTCTATGCCTGGAAGGCTGGGCTTGGAATCTCAGATGTTCCTCTTCCACCTAGTGCTGTGATAGCTGATGGACAGGTGACTTCGCTGAGCAGGTGCTACTGGCTGTGTTCATGTCTGGGATTGCTCTCTGGATGACACTAGCCCTTCAAAGCTTGGCAGCTGGGCCATCCCTTTCCAGGAAGCTGCCAGCACTGCAAGTTGGAAGAAGGCACCCACTCTAGGAAGACCCCCTTAAACTAAAATGAAGTTGCCAAATATACTTCTGAACTAGTTATGGCTTGGTGAATGGGTCTCAGCCAGGACTGCAGCCCTTCTTACCCCTGTGGCTGGAGAAACATCTATGTCGCTAGGTGTGGTGGCACATGCCTGTAATTTCCAGCACTCTGGAGGCTTCAACAGGGAAGTCCAAGTACTAGTCTCACAGTGCAGTGGGGAGACCGAAGGACAATATCTAAGAAATGTGGCACAGGCTTGTACTGGAAACCTTAGTGACAGAGGCCTTTGGAGACCATGAGTGTAAGGCCAGTCTGGACTAGTTATTGAGTTCAAGGCCAGCCTACGCTACATTGCAAGACTCTGTATTTAAACAAACAAACAAACTTCTGTGATACACAGCATGTTCAACAGTACAGGGCAGTCCTGCCTGATGTCTGTGTCACCAGAACATGTCAAAGGACCATGTAAAAATTAGGCCTTGGGGAATAGAGGCTGAATGAGCATGTGGCCAACTACATGACTATCATAGTAGGATCAATCCCTGCTGGCCTCCTTTAAGTGCTTTGTTTACAGATGTAGAACCAGAGACTGGGGGTCTTTTAAAATAAGTGTGTCTCAAATAAGCATGTTCCCCCAACAGTATCTGGCTCCTGAAGTGCTTCGTAAAGAGCCTTATGACCGGGCAGTGGACTGGTGGTGTTTAGGAGCCGTCATCTACGAGATGCTGCATGGCCTGGTGAGTGGGGTGCAGCTGTCCACACAGGGCATGTGGCTCTGGACACAGCTGAGGATGGGTCTCTCCAAGCTCTGTGCATGGAAAGAAATGAGCTCTTGCCCTAGGTACAGAAGGATGATGCCACTGTGACTACAAGTACTGTATCTAATTTCTCAGTTAGTTGAGCACTTTACACTTCATAACACACCATTTTACCTTGGGAGCCTCAAAGCAAACGTTGGAATCTAGCACGGAAGAATACAGAATCGTTTTTGTTTTGCTGTGAGGGATACTGAGGCCAGGAGAGGTCACAGTGCTGATGGCTTAGGAGACCTTCCTTGGCTGCCTGCACAGGTGGAGGCCTGCGTGGACCCCAGGGCAGGATCCTCCCTGTGGGTCACCAGCATGGCATGGTGCCGCGGAAGGACTAGAGGCCATGAGCTCAGGCAAAGGGCCGGCAGGTAGAGTGGCCGGAGAGCAGCAAGAAGGAGCGCTGGACCGTAGGCACAGCTGGAGGCCTGGCTCTCTTCCCTCCCTGCTGTGTGTTTAATTCCCCAGAGCCTTGTCTTCTCATCTGCAAAGCCACAGCCTCTCTGAGGATGGTTATGAGCTTGGCTGAAATGGTGAAAGTCGAAGTATGAACTTGGAACACAAACTGCATTAGGAGAGCTGGGAAAGGGGAGTGCAAGGGAGGTCTGTGAACCTCCTGTCCTTAGGCAGAGCTTTCTGGCCTTCGTAGCCCCCTCTCCCTTCAGCTGGAAGCTTGGAGTTGCTGAGTCTCCCAGCTCTCTCTCTCTACGATGCGCCCCTGCACGCAACATAGGTCCGGCTGAATCCTCCTTCCTTCTCGCTTGGTCCCAGTGTCCCTAGGTCCTGTTTCCGTGCTCCACGAATGACCTTGAAGCTTCTCTCCCTTTCTCACCAGCCGCCGTTCTACAGCCGAGATGTTGCTCAGATGTACGAGAACATTCTACACCAGCCTCTACAGATCCCTGTGGGCCGGACAGTGGCTGCCTGCGACCTCCTCCGTGGTCTTCTCCACAAGGACCAGAGGCAGAGACTCGGCTCCAAGGCAGACTTTGTAGGTGATCTGCCAGCACAGGCCACTCTGGGGCTCCCAGCTTCCTGCAGAGGCAGCCTAGGAGCGCATCTGCACGCCTCCTACTGCCTGCTAAAACCAGGTGCCACTAACTCACTCACCTGGAAACTCACTGCTGCTGCTAGCCAACTACTTTTCTTTTCTTCAGTTCTTTTAGTCAATCAGTCTTTACTGAGCACCTACTATGTGCCAGGTACACAAGGTAAGTTAGGTACTAAGGACTTAACAGACAGTCTCTGCCCTTATTAGGCTTGGGTGTGGGAAGAGGCTGACAACAAGACAAAAATTATATATCACAAAGTGACACGTCAGGAAGGAAATAATCACCGCGTTGATAGAAACAATAATGGGCCAGTCCTAACCCAGGGCCCGGGAAACACGTGGACTGTGCTGCTTTATAAAGCAATATAAAGGGTCTGGTAGATATTGGAACATATCTTTATCTTTCTGGAAGAAAAGTAGGATTCCATGATTTATAGTTAATGTAGTAGGAGGTAGTGACAAAGCTGATGTTTTGTGTTGATCACTTTTATGAAGGTATTATGTTCCGAAATGTCACATCTGAAAATAGATAGTCCCCCAGGACAGCTATAAACTCTGCCCTGTAGCACGACAGAGAACTTTGAACTGTAAAATGTCAAAAGCATTATGGTCAGAAAGTGTCTATATTGTGCAAGTGGAGCAGTGAACCCAAACTAGAAGATCCGGGTCTTCCAAACTACAAATATGTCTTTACATGAAAGAAACAGATAATCGAAGCAAAACATTTTGAATTAGCACAATAGCCATTTTAATCCTCTTTATAATTTCATGCCTTGCAGGGATGCTCAGAAACAAGAGCCTTACGAGGCCACATTTCACACTCTAGCCCTAGTAATATTGAGATGTCAATACTTTGTACATGCACTAATTCTGTTCCTGTTATCATGACTCTGAGCCATTTATTGATGTTTCTGGAGCCAGAATTCATTTCTCCAACAACTCTACCTGGACAGATCCTATTCAACAGGTTTCACCTTGCAAGTGTGAGGATTCTGTTGTTAGAAAAGCCTGATTGCAATGTTAGTGCCCAGCTGGCATCTGGGGTCACAGACTTCAGAAGGGGTCCCCTAGCTCCCTGATAAGAATGGCCCACAGTGTCTAAACCATTTATGTGAACAGTAAGATTTATACTGAACACATTTTCTTCTGGGAACCCACAGTTTTGGTATGTGCTAGACAGCGAATGTCTATGTGACTAACCACCAATAAACCTCTGAGCACTAAAAAAAAAAAAAAAAAAAAAAAAAAAAAAAAAAAAAAAAGGGTGAATTCACACCAGAATGATCAGTACGTTCTCTCTGAAGAGGTGACAGTGAAGCTGGGACTCAAAAGATAAGCAAGAGCCACGCACAGGCCTGAGAGGTGGCACCCCAGACGGGGGCCACAGCATGTGCAAAAGTCTGTGTCTGTTTTCTCAGTTAGTTTAGAACTTTACAGAGCTAAAAGGAGGACACTAGTAGGCTTTGGGTGTTCTACACAGAGGAGTACTGACCTAAGTTTCTGCAGCTGTAGGACAGAGTGACCTAAGTTTCTGGCCTCTTCAGAGATTGAACTGAACTCATTTTTTCACAAGTATCTGAGCAATTTTTGCCATAGCCCAGGCTGGGGTACCTGGAATATAAAGTTGTCATTCTCTTAAGAAAGACATGATTTTTTTTTTTAAAGTGAAGTAGCACTTTAGGGCTGAGGAGCTAGCTCAATGGCGTAAGAATCTGCCTCATAAGTGCAAGGCTGCAAGTTCCATCCCCAATATCAGACC
>NW_004524613.1:14840895-14844924 GCF_000260255.1 Octodon degus
ATTTAGAGCATTTGCTACCATCCTTATCCCAGCCTAAACAATGGGTGCTTCCATGCAGAAAGGCCCCTCCTTCCAAAAGAAACAAATAGGACTTTGAAGACAAGTTATATATTCATGGAGATTAAAATTAGAAGAGTATGGGGCTGGTGAGATGGCTCAGTGGTCTAAAGCACCTACTTAGAACAAGCTTAGCAAAGCATAGGGACTGCGGTTCAATCCCCAGCACCACATGCCCGCCAGTCCTGCCCCCTGGTGGGCTGAGCTGCCCCCCCACACATAAATAAATAAATAAATAAATAAAATTTAAAAAAAATAAAATAAATTAGAAGAGTACAAAGAATATCCAGAAAAATTTACTTTGCCTACCCAGAGCCTGGGTTACTATTCTCTTAGGTATTCTGGAAGTATTGTGGACTTGGCTTTTTAACTCACCCAGGTATAGTTCCAGCACAGGAAGATGGGAGGGGAAGAAGTCAGTATTAATGCTGATTTTGTTTAAGAAAAACGTGGTAGATCATGCGCCGGGCAGAGTCTCAATTCCTGGGCCTTTGAGAATCTGCAGCTTTTCCAGGGTATTATTTTTCATACCTTCCTTAATGAAGTGATTTGGTTGATTTCTCTAGGTTGTATTTGTTTTGTTGTGTTTTATTTATTTATTTATTTATTTATTTATTTATTTATTTATTTATTTGAGACAAGGTCTTGCTGTGTAGCTCAGAGTGGCCTGGAACTCACTGTATAACCCAGACTGCCCTCAAATTTGCAGCAACCCTCCTGCCTCAGCTCTCAAGAGCTACGATTACAGGCATGCGCCACCATGCCTGGCTCATGGATTGCATTCGGGAAGACTCCAGATGCACTGACGGAGAGTGCAGGGAGGCTCCTCACAGAACTCTTCCTTCGCCCCTCTCAGAGCTAGACAAGCCCCTAGAGCCTAGCACAGTGTGATGCTTAGATTGGGAGCTCAGTCTAATTGTGGAATAAACTAGCGCTGGAGGGAAAGGTTTGGGTCCTAGATGGTGGCACAGGAGAGGGACCTGGCTACAGAATGCTGTCTTGTTCCAGGAGGCCACCAAGAACTACAAGACTGTCTAGGTGACAGCCAGTTGGCTGGTAGGACTCTGGGGGTGTGGGGCTGGGGAGCGCTGATGGGTCAACCATTTCTGATCAGCACCTTCGTCCTACAGCTCGAGATAAAGAACCATGCCTTCTTCAGCCCCATAAACTGGGATGACTTATACCACAAGAGGCTGACTCCCCCCTTCAATCCAAATGTGGTGAGAAGCCCTATAATTTTAGTGTTCGATTCTGGATTCCCAAGGCTGGGGGGAGCTTGGAGGGAATCTGGACCAACTCTCTCTGCAAGAGGGGAAACTGGATTAAGAGTCTCCATGCTTTGTCCATGGCCCAAGTCAGAGGCTGACTCAGCCCTGAGGAATGAATCATCCTGCCACTCCTTCCCTCATCTTTAACACCATAACCCTGTGGCTTTTACAGAGCTGTGTCACTTGACACTCCCAGGCAGAGCCACCTCCTATAGATATTTTCAGCCCTTTTCCTGATAATAAAATAACATTTGTACCTTGTATAAAGTGTGTAAACCAGAGAGGTTTAAAGCAACAATGAGGAAGTGTTTAGTATCTCATTACCTAAGGGAAACCACTTGGCGACTTCCTTTCAGTCATCTATCCATCCACAGCTGTGGCCTGGTATCAGTAGGATGCTCCACTCCCTTATATCAAATGGCATAATATTTGCATACAACCTATATCTTCCTATATATTTTAAATCACCTCTAGATTACTTCATAGCCCTTCCTTCCTTCCCTCCTTTCTTCCTCCCTCACTTCTTATTTCTGTTTCTTCCCCTCCCCTATTAATCCCAGAGGAAATGAACCAAGGGCCTTCACGCTGACCTCTTTCCCCAGACCTTATAGTTTTACTTGTCCATGTGTCTTTGAGCACCAGAAGCACCCACCACCACCCCCTTTTCGTTGTTGCAGTACATACTGGGGACTGAACCCGGGGAATACTAATTGCATTTTTTGCTTTTTAGTTTTATTTTTGAGATGGGGTCTTGCTAAGTCACCCAGGCTGACCTCAAACTTGTGATCCTCCTCCCCCAGACTCTGGAGTAGCTGGGATTCCAGGAATGTGGCACAGAGCTCTGTGGAGCCCCAGAGTCCTGAAGACAGTTGGCAGACAGCATGTTTTCCATCCAGACATCTGAAAAGTTTCTTCTCCTGACATTTCATTGTATTTTACTTTGTGGTGCTGAGGATCAATCTGAGGGGCTTCCAAGTGCTGCACAAGCACCCTACCACCGAGCCATGTTCCAGCCCTTTTTCCTTGGGAATTTAAAAGACAGTGAGGATAATGTCAAACATACAACCTAGAGAAAGAAGAACATACAGAATCCTAGGAAAGGGGGGTTGGGTGTGGCTCAGTGGTAGAGCATGCGCCTAGCATGTGTGTAGCCCTAAGTCCCTCCCCAGCCTTACACTCACACTCCTAGGAAGGATGAGCTATAATACAGCAGGAATACAGTGCCTTTAGTGTGAGACCTACTAGGGGTGGAATTCTGGTTTTGCTACCTACCATTTTGGGACTTTAGTAGGTCTCTTCCACATCAAATTCTCTCTCTCTCTCTCTCTCTCTCTCTCTCTCTCTCTCTCTCACCAAACAAGCATACAAGCAAAAACAGAAAAACCAGCTGCTCGTCTAAGGCAATACATCTAACAACACCCAGTGCTAGCACCAGGATTCACATTCTGGTCCTGGAACTTTGAGCCCTGGATTCTACCCTGGGTCCATGACCTTTTAGAGAAACTGAAAGTCAGGGCCTGTTTGGTTCCACAGCTCCAGAACTGCACACTAAAACCATTCTGCAGAGCCTGCCACTTGCTCATCTGCTTCCATCCTGAAACTAACAGCACATCATCATCTCTCTAGGCTGGGTCTTCTACTCAAAAGACTATTGATTAGTTGCGCTTCATAACAAGTCATCCCAATATGAGGTCACCTCGAAAAAGTCTTTTATCTTGTTCAGAGTCTGTGGGTCAGCTGGGTGGTATTTTTCAGTCTGAGCCAGGGCAGCCATATTGGTTTTTTTTCCCACTTTTATTAGTACATGTCTGCAGTACATCATGATTACATTCACTATAGGAGGGGCCAGGGACACAGCTCAGTGGCACAAGCACCTGCCTGGCAAGCACAAGGTCTTGAGTTCGATTCCTGGTACCAAAAAAAAAAAAAGTGTCACATTTACTATAGGAGATCAGAACATGTACATAACATTTCAATTCCTTACACACACACACACACACACACACACACACACACACACACCATGCCACCCTTCTTTTATTTTTCCAGCATCAGATTCATTTACTTATAAGACCTTACAAATTATCATATGTACAGATTGCAAACAAAATAGTTCAAAGAACATATAAAACATTTAAGAATTGTATTAAGTCAAAGTGCACTTTTAGATACATTGTCTGATCTGGATGACTGTACTTTTGTTCTCTTTTATCCCCATTATCTATTTTATACTGAATATATAGTTTCTCATGTAAGAGAAATCATGTAGGGGCTGGGGAGATGGTTCAGTGCAATAAGCACTTGCCCAGCAAGCGCAATGGCCTGAGTTCAATCCCTGGTTCCACCAAAAAGAGAGAGAGAGAGAGAGAGAGAGAGACCATGTCATATGTACGCTTGTCTGAGTGACTTCACTTTATGGCCTCCAGGTGTATCCATTCGCCTATGAATGACTCAAGTTGATCCTTTTATGGCAGAGGAATGCTCCCATCATATGTAAACACATTTTTAATTCATTCATCTGTTGGTGGACATACAAGCCATTTCCAAGATGTAGCTATTATGAATTGTGCTACTGTAAACATGAGTACACGTACATCACTGTGATATGATGTCTTTAACTCTTTTGGGGAGGTTTCACCTAAAAGAGGAATAGCTGGGACAAGTGGAATTTCTACTAAGAGGTTGTACTGTTGGTTTTTTGGTT
>NW_004524613.1:14845024-14854159 GCF_000260255.1 Octodon degus
TTTTTTTGAGACAGGGTTTCACTATGTAGGTCAGGCTGGCCTTGAGTTCACCTTCTAGCCCAGGCTGGTCTCAAACTTGCAATGATCCTCCCGCCTCAGCTTCCCAAGTACTGGGATTACAGGAATGTACCACCATACTCAGCTATCTGATTCACTGATGGAAGCCATTCTTTCAGGAGTGAGATGCAATGTGTTGTTTTTACTTTGTATTTCGTAAATGGCCAATAGTGTTGACCTTTTTTCATGTATCTATTGGCAATTTTTATTTCTTCATCTCAGAAGTATCTATTCATTTCAGATGGCTGTTCTTGGATTAGGTCTTTAAATTTGGGTGGTTCTAATTTTTTTGAGTTCCTTATATATTCTACATGTTACATATTGTCTGAGGAGAGGAGCTAGCAAAAAAATTTTCCCCATTCTAGAAGTCTTTTTTTTGTTCTTTTTTTTTTTTTCAATTTTTATTTATTTGTGTGTGTGTGTGTGTGGCCAGCTCAGCCCACCAAGGGGCGGGGCCAGCTGGCATGTGGTGCTGGGGATTGAACCGTGGTCCCTGTACTTTGCTCAACTTGTTCTAAGTAGGTGCTTTAGACCACTGAGCCATCTCACCAGCCCAATATGTGGCATTTTTTTTTCTTTTTTTTCTTTTCAGAACCGGGGATTGAACTCAGATCCTTGCATTTGCCAGTCAAGCACTTATCCTACTGAGCCATCTCCCCGGCCCCTTTTTTTTGTTTTGTTTTTTGTACTAGGGATCAAACCCAGGACCTGGCGCTTGCCAGGCAGGTGCTTATGCCGCTGAGCTATATCCTATATCACTGAGCTGTTTTCCCAGCCCAATTTTCCCCTTTCTGTAGGCTGTCTTTTTGCATGTTGTGGTTTCCTTTCCTATACACAGGCCCCCTGTTTTCTTTTTTTTTTTTGGGGGGGGGTACCAGGGATTGAACTCAGGACCTTGTGCTCTGGCTCTGCCAGACGTTTTCTACAGAGCTCTCTGTTGTCTGTTGTCAGTAGCAGAGCAGCTGGCAGCTGATGATCTAGAACTGCTTCACTCCCAAGTCTGGGAGTTGGCAGGCAGCCAGGTCACCACCATTCTCCTTCCTGAAGCCACTCACCCCCCAGCAGGTTGGTGTGGACTTGTCCACCAGGTGACCTCAGGGTTCCAAGCACAGCAAGAGAGACAACTTCCACTGTGCATTTTTCAAGCCTCTACTTCGGTTGGGGCTGTGTGTTGGTGATACCGTACTGGCCTAGCTTGAATCCCATTTGTCAGTTTCCCTCTGGCCTACTTACGTCACACAGCTAACCCATATTAAAAGATGGAGAGGGCTAGGGATATAGCTCAGCGGCACAAGCACCTGCCTGGCAACTGCAAGGTCCCGAGTTCAATTCCTGGTAGGACAAAAAAAAAAAAAAAGATGGAGAGACTCCACCTCTGGATGAGATGAATCTGTTATCACTTTTTCAGTCTCCCACACAGGCCTTCCTCCAAAGCAGCTGGAGCAGCACCAGCCTCTCTACCATCTAGAGACACAATGCCCAACACCCACAACATAGAGGAGGAAAGGTTTAATTTATGGAAGCTCATGGTTTCAGGAGATTCAGTACATGCATGGAGGCTCCAAGGCAGAAACCTCCTGGTGGAGGGAGCAGAAATGCTAAGTTCTTAGCAGCTGCGAACCAAAACAAAGGAATAATGCTGGCGAGGAATTGGCTAGGGACCATACGAAGTACCAAAGTCTTCCCTGTGTGACCTACCCAGACACACTCAGGAGTGTGCTTAGATTTAGGTGCTTCTTAATCCAATGACACTGACAAACCAGAACAGTCACACCTATTTGATTTTCTTCATCTGGGCAGTGAGAGTGAACCTTGTAGAGCTCTCAGTCATACAGCCCACTGCAGCATGCATGCCATAGGTTCACCACCACTGATCTGGGACCTATCAGTACGCTAAATTGTCCACTTGAATATGTGAGATTTTCAGTCTGACCACCATGTGCATAAATGTGAGCTCCTTGAAAGCAGTGACTCGTCCTGTTTTGTTCTGCATCCCCGGTGCCTGGTAAGCAGTCAGGAAGTATACGCTGGCCAAGGGTTGGCGTGGGGCAGGCAGGGAGCCAGGATGTTAGAGCACTCAACCACATGGCATCATAAGAGAGAAGGACTAAAGTAAATGCATGGGGAAGTGATAGTTCAGTGGGGATGGCCAGGAGGCATGCATCACAGAGATAACCCAACATCCATCTCTACAGCTTTGCACTCCTTTGACAGCAATGACCCTAGTGCTCCATTCTCATCACTGGCTTATGTTGACAGGCAGGACCTGCTGACCTGAAACACTTCGACCCCGCCTTCACCCAGGAAGCTGTGTCCAAGTCCATCAGCTGCACTCCTGATACTGTGGCCAGCAGCTGTGGTGCTTCAAGTGCATTCCTGGGATTTTCCTATGCGCAGGAGGACAATGACATCTTGGACTGTTAGCACAGAAGCATCTGTGAAGCCACAGAAGCCAGCTGGTAAAGAGTCAAAGTTGTAAGTTTGATGGCTTAAAAAGAAACAGGTGTATTTTTCCCCCCATTTCCTAAAGTAAGCAGTGTTAGTTTGGCCGGGGATGGTAGGACAGGGTGTCAGACATCCAGAGGTGTTCTGTATTTCTGTTCTGTTCTTCTTGAAAAATGGCTTCCAATATTAGAGTTGCTATATGATGAAAACATAGCTGCCAGTGACCTAGTTAGCACTTTTGTGTTCTGGGTAGTGGGGAAAGGAGGAATAGGGCTGAAGAGGTAGCAAAAGGCACCAATGAAGAGCTCTCCTGGAAGCCTCACCCAGTGACTTTAATGACATCTCACTAACTACCCCCTTGCTGGAGTGGAGCCCAGGCACATGACCACCCCTGACAGCAGAGTGGTTCTGATGCTATGCGAGAAGGGGAGGACGCTGGTTAGTCTTCAGTTTACATCTATGAAAGTCAAGCTCAGGCTGTAGAAGGCAGGAACATGGTATGGTTTCAGTAACCACCTTGTAGGCAGCTAGCACTCCTTACCAGAGAACCTCTTGGTGTTTGCATGTTTATCTCAATGTATGAAATGACAGATATGTACAAACCTATAGGGTATTACCAACATCTTTTGCTGCTCTGTGTTGATGATGTCTTTGCTGTTGGTGGCACTGGACATCTGTTATTAGGTTTGGCTGTCTGGCATCTGAACCCCTCCAGTATTCACAGAATCCCCTATTTGAGTCTTGATGAGGGGCAATAACGTCCTCTACTTAAGAGTAGCTGAAAATGTTAGATATTGACTTTCTCAGCTTCCTCTGAGCTAGGGACAGGCATGTGGTCCACAGATGCACTCGTGCCACACTTTGACCTAAAGAAGGGACATGAGCTTTCTTTTAGGTCGCAACTGTGGTAATGGTACCCACAAAATTGAGTTCCTTATATAGTAATAGCATCAGTGCAACCCAGTGGTAATGAGAAGTGGTTTGAAGACCATCCAAGTAGACCCAGGTTCACAGCTGGAGTTGACTGCAGTTAACACTGTGCTCTCCTCATGTGGAATGCCCACGTGCTGGCCAGAGCTTCCTGACCACCCACTAAGCTTCACGTGTTCAAGCTTAATCATTTCTAAATGCAATTCTGACTGGACAAAATGTGAGCTTGTACCACCTCATGAATTAAGGATGCTCTGCTCCTGTGGGATGAATTATGCTGCTTTATTTCTGTGGGAAAGTAGTCTTTTGGTTTTTCCCCAGATCCAGTGTACATTCTTCAGCACAGCCTTATCAGCTGTTTCTTTTGGAGACTAGAAGAGGAACTGCCTTAGAAATGGTGTGTGCTCGCAATTTTATTCCCTTTTCCTCTTAGTCCCACTCCTTTAATTCAGTTTTTGGTCCCTTTCCCCTTACCCCTGGACTTAGAAGAATGAGACTGGGAGACCACAGGGAAAAAAAAACCGTTGACAATGACTTAATGGAGATCAAAAATGGGTCATGAAGAACTAATGTTAGCTTTTGACATGTGCTGAGAACAATGAGAGACACTCTGATTTCCCTCCTAGTAGCACTTGTGAACTGTCACATATGGAACCTGTGGATAAAATTCTTACAATTCCCCAAAGCAAAAACCAACTGTATAATTGCGAGAAAAAATGATGGAACGGCCAAAAGCATGCTACCAGCTATGGGTTGTAAAACACATAATGGTTCCATTTTAAGATTGTGAAATCACATTGTTTTAACCAGGATAGAAAATAAAAATGAATCTAGGTATGGTGGTGCACGCCTGTCATCCTGGCAGTCAGGAGACCGAGGAAGGAGGATCAGTGTAAGTTTGCAGCCAACCGGGGTCAGAAAGTGAGCTCAAGTTGAGCCTGCACTACAAAGTGAGATGCTGTTTTGAAAAAGCAAAATAAAAAAATGAAGAAAAACTGTGGTAGTAAATTGATCGTGCTACACCTATGTTTACTGAGTACATTATACCTTTTAGGTATATTACCTACAATCCTTATTACAAGCCCACATTTAGAAATTATTAACCTCATTTTACAAATAGGAAACATTCACTGGGGAAGATTAAGAAACTTTCCAAGATCATCCAGCTGGTACCAGTCACAGCCAGGAATTCAGCTTACTGGCATCTGACTCTAAAACCCATTTTTCCACAGCCTCAGTGGGAGAAGCGCTCCAGGCAGGTGCTCCTTTGGTTTTCTAACAAACACTGAGTGAACAACAGGCAGAAGCAGCTCAAGCCCTGCCCCAACTCTAGATCGTTTCCGTTTTTATTCCTAACTGCAGCCTACCGTTACCCAATTTTGCACAAAAATGCAGCATCCTCAGAAGACAATTTTTCTGATCTGAGGATGTAACTGAGTGTATCTGCCTAGCCAAAGCCTTGGGTTTGACGCTCAGTACTGGGGGTAAAATTCCTTTCAATCATCCTCTTCATCTTTTCCATTTGCCGCTACAGTGGTTGTAAAAAGACAAGCTGTGCGTTACAGTATCTTCAACTACCACGCTGTACATGTTGAAGGCAAACATAAATGTAAATCAAAACTGTTAAGATGTCTCTGCATTCAATTCTTTGAGCCTTGAGGCTGCTGCAACCTTCTACTGAGGGTGCTTTCCTGACCAGCTGGGGGCCCTCTTAACTTCTCAAGACGATTATATTTGTACATTTTGGCAGAAGTTGACCAAGACCTAACTCCTCCCTGCAGACAGAGGCCCGCAGGTCACCCTCATATCCCTGACATCCTGGCCCCCAATATATGTGGGGTAACACAAGAGAAAGAACCTCTTGGGTTACCATTCTTACCATACACCTATCCACACGGAAAGTCTTTCTCGGTCTTTTAATGCCAGAAATTACTGTGCCAGGCTAGTATCCCTAGCAATCCTCAAACGTGGAGACTCAGTATTTTTATCCAACAGTCTTCCTCGCCTGACCTTCTTCTGCGCCTGCGCGGGGGTGGGGGGGTGCTACCGACGCTGGGGCGTTTCACTCCGTGCCTGCCGTGGGGGATCCTTCATTATTTTCCGCCCCCATAGTGGGGACTCTAAGTACCTACCACTGTTGTTAGTTTCTAATGATAGTCACTTCTAAATAGTAGAATAATGTTGGCTTCTTTTTGCCGAAAAACAGTCCTCACTGTGTTTAGTTTCACCCCCCCATCCATAACAATGGCACAGTCCAATATTAGCCCCACCTCCTACCCACAAGTCCCGGACACCTGCGGCAATTGGCGGCTGCAGTTCTGTCGTCATCACGTAGCTGCGGAGGTAACTCCTCGCCCGGTGCCACGCCTTCTCAGAGTGGCCCGAGTTCCACGGCAGTTGCTAAGCGGCCTTGGATACCTGGCGGCAGGATGCTGGGAGACGTCAGGTGAAGATGGTGGTCACCGGGCCTCAGGTGAGCAGGGCTACTATGTAATAGATCGGCTGGGGCGTCGGGGGTCTGGGGTCTAATGACGACTTAGGCAAACTCTCCTGGGGACCTCTGGGTTTTTTGAAGAATTCGAGATCCGCTGTGGTAAAGTGTACTGAAGACGCGTAAATAAGCAGAGGTCCCAGACCTCAGCCTGGGCTCGAGGCTCTTAACGCCTCACAGTGAAGATTTGTAGTTTTAGTGAATGTGAGAGCGCATTGGGCGAGGAGTCCTAAGTTCTCAGACCCGCGTGTGTCGTTGCTGCCGCGCGTGCTCTTTTCACCACTCAGCTGGGAAAATAGGAGTTGTCTTGGAAGTTTACCGAAGTGAAAGTGAGAGAGTGGTTGCACAGCTCAACCCAAATATTGTTTTTTAAAAATATAACTATTACTATTATTTTTATTTTTATTTACTTATTTATTTATTTTTGCGGAACCGGGGATTGAACTCAGGCCCTCGTGCTTGTCAGGCAAGCGCTTATTCTACTGAGCTATCTCCCCCGCCCCTTAAAATATTATTTGTATTGTTTTAAAGCACCTTGGACTTAAGGAACATTTCTAAGTAGTTGTGATAAGACAGGACTCCCCAGAAATTGAATAACAAGCTTAACTGGAAGTGGAGCCTTCATTTGCACTGTCTTTTTTAAGAGCCATCAAATGCCAAAAGAAATAGATTCCCCTTTTCAAGAAATCTGACTTTTGGCAAAAAAAAATTATTATTGGCAAAAGCTGAAACATGTAAATTTCAGTACTGAATGTGATTGTTATTTGTTCTAGAATAACCATACAATAGTTCTTGCATCCAAATAATTGAATGCTTTTTTTTTTTTTTTTTAAATTAGGAAACTGGGCTGGGGAGATAGCTTAGTAGAAAAAGCGCTTGCCTTGGCAAGCGCAGGGTCCTGCGTTCAATCCCCGGCATCGCAAATAAGTAAATAAATAAATACAATTAGGAAACTAGAGGAAGCAGAATATAATGTTGTATGTACAGATAGGGAAATAAGCATGCAGTAGGTGGAATAAATGTAAAAAGTGGTATCACAGTGGTAGAATCATGGGGCATATTTTTTAAAAACTGGACAAAAACGATTTTAAAATTCCATTGGGAAAAATAAGTGAGACTAGCCTGAAAAATTCTAAAAGTTAAAGGTAATAATGAGAATTACCTCTTCAGCAGGACAAGATATATAACTGTGTGAGCTTTTCATGAGAAAATTAAACAAAGAAAGGTTTATTTTGTCTCCTTATTGCAGAGGTTTCAGTCCATGGTCAGCTGGCACCATTGCTGTAGGCCTGAAGAGAGACAGTGTTATAGAGAAAGGGACTGGTGGAGCAAAGCTGGTTACCTCATGGCAGCTGAGAAGCAGCAAGAAAGGGGGTGAGCTAGAGAGGGAAGACCGGGGGACCAGATATATATAGTCCCTAAAGCAAACCCCCATAGTGCAGTCCCTTCGTCTGTGGATTAACCCACTGAAGAAATTAGAGCCTTCAAGAGCCAGTCACTTCCCAAAGCTCATTAGCAATGAAGCATTTAACACAGCCTTTTAGAGTATATTTTGGACTTAATCTTAACAGTGATTAAATTACTATGGAAATTGAGTAGAAATTTCTTCTAGGGAGAAAGAATGTAATAGAATTCGGTATGAAACCCAGATATGTATAGGGAGTCACTGTATAGGCAGTATTTTACATCAGCACTGAAAGGATGAATGGACTGGTGATGAGCAGCCTTCTAATAATTGAGGAAAAAATAATGAAATTCATTTTTGTTTGTTTTTTATGGTACTCAGAACTGAACTCAGGACCTTACACTTGCCAGGCGAGTGCTTATGCCTCTGAGCTATCTCCTCAGCCCAGTGAAATTCACTTTGAGCATTGAAATATATTCCAAATGGGGGCTGGTGAGATGGCTCAGTGGTCTAAAGCACCTACTTAGAACAAGCTTAGCAAAGCATAGGGACCGCGGTTCAATCCCCCAGCACCACATGCCAGCCAGCCCGCCCCCTGGTGGACTGAGCTGGCCACACACACACACACACACACTCACACATAAATAAATAAAATTAAAAAAAAAAAAAGAAATATATTCCAAATGGATGAAAATTTAAATGATAAAAAGCATGTGGGTGTGGCTGTGTGTGGCCATACTCCTCCTTCAACCTCCAGAATTCTGTGATTTGTTAAAAAAAATTCTATAAAAATACTACTGTAAAGAGGGGGAACTACCCGCTCAGACCCCCCCCCCCCCCCCCCCCCTCTTTCAGACCTTGTCCCTCTTTCAGACAGGAGCTTTCTTTCTCTCAATAAATATATTCTGCTCATTAAAAAAAAAAAATACTGCTGAAAGAGAGCACCATTTGGGGCTGGTGAGATGGCTCAGTGGTCTAAAGCACCTAGGGACTGAGGCTCAATCCCCCAGCACCACATGCAAGCCAGCCCCGCCCCCTAGTGGGCTGAGCTGGCCACACACACACACACACAATAAATAAATAAACAAATAAACAAACAAATAAAATTAAAAAAAAAAAAAAGAAAGAAAGCACCATTGGATGTGCTGTCATTCTTAGCATACTAAAAGCATTTCCAAATTTGGCACAGGGTCCAGAACTTAGAAAAAGAAAGATGAGTATTTTTGATTACACAGTTTAAAATTTAAAATCCCAGCATTTGGGAGGCTGAAATAGGAGGATCACTGAGAGTTTGAGGCCAGCCTGGCCTCCATAGTAAATTCAAGACCAGCCTCAACTACAGAGTGAGACCCTGTGTCAAAAGACAAAAATAAAAATCTGTAGGACCTACACACAGCAAACCATGTTCCAGAAGCCATATCTAAAGGCATCTAAGCTTATGAAAATACTTGTAATGATCAATTAGAAAACTGTGAAACAAAAAAAATATGAAACTCAGTAGAAAAATAAGCAGAGTACATGGATAAGCAAATCAGAAAAAATACAAGTGACTGATAACAGTAGTTTCCCCCACAGTGGACATATTCCAGGATCACTCATGGGTGTCTGAAACCATAGGTGGTTCACCAAGCTGTTTTAAAAATTATTTGGCAGAGGGGCTGGTGAGATGGCTCAGTGGTCTAAAGCACCTACTTAGAACAAGCTTAGCAGAGCACAGGGGCCGCGGTTCAATCACCCAGCACCACATGCCAGCCAGCCCCGCCCCCTGGTGGGCTGAGCTGGCCACACACACACACACACACACACA
>NW_004524613.1:14854495-14856144 GCF_000260255.1 Octodon degus
CTTTGCACTTGTCAGGCAAATACTTACTCTACTGAGCTATCTCCCTGACCTACTGAGCCAGCTCCTTGGCCTAATATAGGCAGACTTTTTTTTTTTTTTTTTTTGTATTTAGTACAGGGTCTCACTACATAGATCGGACTCATAGCAATCCTCCTGGTCCCAAGGTACAAACCACCACACCTAGTCACAAGCTACCTCTCAGCGCTCTCCAGGGGCAGGACCAGCAGGGCAGGCCCAGGAATTGAACCCCCCGGCCCCTGCATCTGCCTAAACAGGTGTTTTAATCCACTAAGCTATTTGGCTGGCCCCTACGTATATATCCATGATAACATTTAATTTATAGTCCCAGTAGACAACAGGATTGTAAAATGGAGCAATTATACTAATATATTATAGTAAATTAGGTGAATGTCATCTCTCTCAAGATACAGTACTGTGCTCACCTTTCTTGTGATGATGTGAGATGATCCTGTGCCTACACCATGAGGTGAAGTGAGGACAATGATGTGGGCACTGTGTAGCTTCAGGCCCCTATGTAAGCGTCGCTTAAACACAACCACTGTGATAGCAAAACTATCTCATGAGTAAATGGCTAACAGCTGTGTTGCACCGCACAGAAAGATGATTTACAGAGCTGGACTGCAAGATCTGATCACACTGCTTGGCACGATTCACAACTGAAAACTCACAAATTGCTTATCTCTGGAATTTTACATTATTTTTAGGTCACTGTGACCTTTGGTAACTGAAACCTTGGAAAACAAAACTATATCCATATTTGCTTTGTATTTTATTGGTAAAAGTGACAAAAATTGGAAACAGGACTGTGTAGGAAGTGTAGTGGAAGTATAAATTATTACATATTTTGGAGAACAGTTTGTATATTATTTACTTAGCCAGTCATTAGATAGTAAGCTATTCTACAAATATGCAGAATGCACGAAAATGTCTTGTTTATGTTTTTGGCAAATATGTTTTTCTAGCAAAACATTTGAAGAAACACATGTCAGTGTGACTAATTTAAAAAATTGTACAACCTTAAAATGGAACCCTGTGTAGCTGTTTGGAAGGATGTGGTTGCTCCATGTGTGTTGACATAAAAGGATGTAAAATATATAAAGTTAGGTAAAAAAAATGTGTTGTAGCTGGGTGTGGTAGTGCACACCTGTAATCTCAGCACTACAGAAGGCTGAGGCAGGAGGATCAAAAATTCTAGTCCAGTTGGACAACTTAGTGAGACATGGTCTTAAAATGAAAACTTGGAAAAGAAGTGCCGGAGGTGTTACTTAGCGTAAAGGCCCTGAGTTCGAGCCCCAGTACAGCAAAAGAAGAAAAAAGTATTGCTGAATAAAACACATGTAGTATAAGATCCTGGGGCCAGGGAGATGGCTCAGTAGAATAAGCGCTTCCCTGCAAGTGCAAAGGTCTGAGTTCAATCCCCAGTGCCACCAAAAAAAACCAAACCAAAACAAAACAAAATATAAGATCCTATTTCAGAAGGGTTTTTTTTTGTTTTTTTTTTTGCTCCGAATGCCTTCAGGGCAGGTTTGGCTGGCTTGAGTTGTGGGGATCGAACCACAGCAACCTGAGCCTGACTGCTTTGTTGAAGCAGCCACTTAAAGAACTGAGCTAAGGGGCAGGCCCCCATA
>NW_004524613.1:14856914-14869752 GCF_000260255.1 Octodon degus
AAATGTAGATGGTGCCAGGCATGGTGGTGTACACCTGTAGTACTAGCTATTCTGAAAGCTGTGGCAGGAGAACTGAGAGTTTGAGGCCAATTAGACATCTAACTTTAAGAGGTAATCTGAAAATTCTGCAGGCTTCACCTTTATACTTAACAGTAGTTAACAGTGAAAAGCCAGGCCAGAATCTTGGTTTCATGGCCTCAGAGTGGTATGATAGGAGGGCAAGGCCATGGACGAAAGGTGGTAGGTGGACCAGAGCACAAGTCTAGGCATAAACACTGGAATGGGCTAAGTTTCGTTTGGCCTACACAGCTGTGCTTATGTATTTCACTCTTATACTTGAGAATCATAAGGTTTGTAGGTAGGTTGCAGTTATATATCCTTGCTTTATAAATTAGGAGTGGAAGGCCGCTATATTTTGGAGGGTGGGGCTTTCTTGGGGAATGTTATTTATTGTTTTTCTGATCCATCTTTCCCTCATAAGGCAACCATGGAGAAGGATGTTCGGAGCACCATTCTTTTCAATGCTTACAAAAAGGAGGTATTTACCATCAACAATGGCTATAAATCCATGCAGAAGAGACTTCGGAGTAATTGGAAGATTCAGAGGTGACCATGACTGTGTGTGCTATTTTCCCTTCTAAATGAGCATGATAGCCTACTGGTTATGTTGAAGTTTCATTTGCTTATTTACAGTAGATTGTTTAAGTCAGAGTAGCTCATTTTAAAGATTACTCAGAAGTGAATTATTATTAAAATTGACAATCAGCATATAAAAGACCTAAGTTAACTTGGGTCAATACTTCAATTTAGTAAAAGAAAAAAAAAAGAGAGAAATGAAAATATTTGTACTGTAGACAGTGCACATATGTGTTGAGAGGTATTGGGGATTGAACTCATGGGTTTCAATAACTTCTGAAATACACCCCAAGCTTTTTTTTTCCCCCCATGTTTCCTTTTTTTTTTTTTTTTTTTTTTTTTTTTTTTTTTCTTTTTCTTTTGGTACTAGGAATCAAACTCAGGACCTTTTGCTTGCCAAGCAGGCACTTGTGCCACTGAGTTGTCTCCACAGCCCCATGTTTCCATTTTTATTTGTTTCCAAATATAAAAAAAGTCAAGATCCTTACAGCAGTTATTTCAGATGAAACCACGCAAAGCAATTCATTGTGTACTTCAATCACTTCTCTCCTTCAGTGTTTCTGCTTTATACAGTGGTGTGACTGACAGCAAACTGGATGTTCTGTGCTTGGTTGGAAAATGTCATCTCCCTACAGAAACATGCAGAGCAGTTGCTACTTTGTCTAAAAGTCCAATTTATAGTAACTGCTTATTTTCTGTTTCTGTAGTGACCACATGAAATGAAATTTAGCTGCCCAGTTTTACTCAGCTACCCCACAAATAAGCATAAAAGACAATATAAACACAGTAAATTTTTTTATTTTTGTTATTTCTTCAAATGTATTTAGTACAGGGTCTATAGGGTCTTACTACGTAGATCAGACTCATAGTGATTCTCCCATTTTCAGCCTCTCAAGCGCTGAGATTACAGGCATGTGCCACCACGCCCGGTCTCAATCGCCATCTCAGCATGCCCCGGAGCAGGACTGGCATAGCAGGCCGCTGCGCCCTGCCTAAGCAGGTGCTTTAATCCACGGAGCTATCTAGCTAGCCCTAACACAGTAAATTTTGGAGAGCTGAGATAGTACACATTGTTAATCCTTAGTAGATTCAACTGTTTAGGCCTGAAAGTATTGGCTTTCTCTCTGAACTTTCTTAGGACTTCCCCTCTGATTCTGCTAGATTAGGTTCCAGAAGAACCCCTCATGGAATTCATGTGTGAAAACTATATTCTGTTGTATACAAATTTTCGCTAATTGCATAGCCTAACAACAGTTGGGTTTGCTAAATAAATGACACTGAAGAAGATCCTGACCCAAGTGGTACTACTTAGTCCAAACACCACATCAGACTCATAGTGATTCTACCAGTGTATCATTAAGTTGTTCAGGCTGGCCTAGAACCCATGATCTTCCTGCCTCAGTCTGCCAGGGAGCTGGTACCGTAGGCATGCACTATCACACCTGGCTTTACATGTAGGTTTTCTTAGTGAGTATGACTATATAATCATGTTGATTAGTGAAGGAGCCAACAGAGATGATAGTTGCAGGATTTTTTTTTTTTTTTTTTTTTTTTCCCAGTACTGGGGGTTGAACCCTTGAACTTAAGGCCTTTGCAATGAGCTATATCCCTATCTCTTTATTTTTATTTTATTTCATTTTTGTTTTACCTTTTGTTTTTTGAGACAGGCTCTCACTATGTGGTTCAGTCTGGCCTTGAACTTGTGTACCTTGGGCTGTCCTTGAACTTGAGGTCATCCTTTTGCCTCAAGGTTTTGGGTGCTGGGATCAGAACAGAGGCAGTGTGACTCGGGTGACTTCTGAGGGTTCCCACAAGAGGCTAAACTGTGAATCTATGGGTCTAACACTTGCTTTTGAAATTGTTTCCAGTTTAAAAGATGAAATCACATCTGAGAAGCTAATTGGGGTGAAACTGTGGATTACAGCTGGACCAAGGGAAAAATTTACTGCAGCTGAGGTAAGAAATAATATAAAATAGGCCTGTGGACACTGTGCCCCACATGAGGCACTTGAGAATGGTGGTGGGGCCCAGGTCTTGGTGGGGAAGGGCTGAGGCTCTGGGGATTTCTCTTCTTGTCACCACAGTCAACTTCCTCAGCCCAGGGCCAATGGGGCACATGGGGCAAGGGCAGAAAAAGCCAGGAAAATACTTCCAAAAGAAAAACAGTTGAGGGCTGACCAGATAGTTCAGCAGACTAAGCAGGTGCAGGAACCAGGGTTCAATCCCCCTTGTGCCTGCTGGCCCCGCCCCTGGGGTGTGCTGAGATGGCAATTGAGACTGGGTATGGTGGGTCGCGCCTATAATCCCAGCACTTGGGAGGCTGAAAACAGGAGGGTTACTGTGAGTCCGATCTGTGTAGTAAGACCCTGTAGACCCTGTAATAAATATATACAAAAAAGAAACAATTGAGATTCACATCAAAGTATCTTCATATTGGACTGGGGAGATAGTTCAGTAGTCTAAGCATCTGCCTTGCAAGCTCAAGGACCCGAGTTCGATCCCCTTTACCACATGCTGAGCCAGGCCTCGGAACTCTGGGCTCCACACCAGAAACCAGCTGTGGTGGCCCATGCTTATAATTCCAGTGCTGCGGAGGCTGACACAGGAGGATCACTATGAGTCTAAGCTGCTGAGACCCTGTATAAAAAAAAAAGAAAAAAATCTTCATAATTGAGTTCTATAATTAAAGGAGAAATCAGTCTCCATTCATTCATCTACTTCAGAAGTAGTAACAGAAAATAAAGTGCTGTTCTGAAATGAAACTTATTTTGCTTAAGGCCACATTTTATTTCTGCATAAGAGATAGGTGAAATAGAGGCAGAGAAGGGAAGAGGACAAAAGGAGAATGACGTGATAGGAAGAAGAACATAGAAAGATAAAGCACAAGAACAACTTCCATCAAAAAGAGACCAGAGGGCTGGCAAGACAGCTCAACAGACTAAGCACCTGCTTAGGCAAGCGCAGGGACCAGGTTTAATCCAGGGCATCGTATGTTGTGCTGGCTCTGCCCCTGGGTGCACTGAGCCAGGTACTGAGACCAGGTGTAGTGGTGGGTGCACTGTAATCCCAGCACTGGGGAGACTGAAACAGGAGGATCACTATGAGTCTAGGCTGTGTAGTGAGACCCTGTACCAAATACATTTAAAAAAAAAAAAAAAAAGAGACCAGAGGCAGGCAAGTTCAGGACCAGCCTGGGCTACAAAGTGAGCTAAAGGCCAGCCTGAACTGCATAGCAAGACCCGAGACCCTGTCTTAGAAAGACAAAAAGATAAAAAGAGAGAAACTTTTTACTCAAATACTCAACACCCAAAACTAAGTAAGAAAAGTTTAGCTCACAGTTTGTGAAGGTTTTAGTCTATACTTGGCGGATTCCAGGCAGAGTGGCACATGGCAGAGAGCCTCTCCTCATTTTTTTTTCCTTGCTAAGTTATATCTTTATTTTGAAGAATATAAACAAAAGCAAAAACAAATAGAACTACCCTGGGGCTGAGGGTGTAGAACTTACACAGTGCCCATGCCCTTCTTTTGCACAGGATGAGGATATTTACAAACTAAGAATCCTGGCTCCCTGCTGAGTCACTTAATTAAATTCTAAACTTCTCAAGTTGACACAATGTAGCAACCACTACAATCCACCCCTTTTTAACTTGGCAAGCAGACATTTCCTTAAACCAGTTTCCAGATACATAGACCTGGAATAAAATGTTTATTAAAATTTACAACTTGAATATTGTATTACATTAGAACCAAAACATTTTGCTCCTGGGCACCACCTCCCCAAAGACTTATGCACATCCCTTTATGCAAAAGTCACTTCAGTCTGTCTGTAAGAGTTGCCAAAATCCTAACAGTTTCAGCATTGTTAACAAGTCCAAGTCCAAAGATGTAAGACAAACTCTTAGCTGAGAGCCCCCTTATAAATGAAAAGTTAAACACTTCTAACATTCAAAGGCACGAGATAAACATTAGCATTCTAAAAGGTATACACAGGAGGATACAAACCACTGGGACCAAGGTAAGTCCAAAATCCAGAAGAGCAAGCATTAAGTCCTGCAGTTCCTTGTGGAACATCCGAAGCAATCTGTAAGGAGTTGTGAGCTCCAAAAGCCTTATGTGGTTCCACCCCTATGACACTCCTGCTGGTAGCTCCTATGGCTTTTCTCTAGGGCTGGCTTTGCTTTCTCCTTGCAGTTCTCATTAAATAATCCATGTTCCTGGCTTTTTTAAACTTTTGAGGTTTTCATTGAATAGGCTTCTCATTTATAGCTTTACACACTGCCCTCTTAGGCACATTGCCTGGCCTCCCAGGCCTTCTGAAATCTATGTGGAAGCCTTTTTAACCTCAGAACTCCTGCATTCTGTGTGTGCCTAAAATCAGTGCCACATGGATTATGCCAAGGGCTGCTGCCAGTTAGAACAGTAGCCAGGCTTTCTTCTCTCTTGGCTGTAGGGACCGAGTGCCTGGATTTCTGAGCATTTTGACCATGATTCTGAGAAACAGAATCTGGTGCCATTCTGTAATCTGGTGTTGCTGCCACCTCCATCATGGAACCTGATGTGGCTGCCGCCTCCATTCTGGAACATGGGGCTCTGCAGCTTTCTCCTCAAAGCAAAGTCCCTCACCCTTGTGATTCTGAGACTGCAAAGGGTGAGAACTTGTTGCTTCCTGCATTGCCCTCAGGACATCTTTTCTACTCTCCTGTTCCTTCTCAGCAATGGAGATCCTCTCACAGCTTTATTGGAGCTTCCTTTCTAGCCAGACTCACATTTTAAATCATCCTGTTGGGCTCTTTGCTTTTGATTCTCAACATAAATCTGGTTAAAAGCCCCCAACGAGGGCCAGGGAGATGGCTCAGTGGAAAAAGCGCTTCCATGGCAAGCGCAAGGGCCTGAGTTCAATCCCCGGTTCCGCAAAAAAAAAAAAAAAGCCCCCAACAACAGCCATGCCACTGCCTCAATATTTGACTGCCTTGAGATTTCTTTTGCAAGATTAACTAGTCTACTGTGCTTAATTTCAGTCTCAGGCAAAGTCTCTGGACAGAAACAAAATGCAGACAAACTTTCTGCCAAGCTATAGCACAAATCATCCACAATCCAACAACCAATTCTGTCCTTCCTCCCAGCAGAAACCTCCCTAGCCTGGTCTCTACAGGCCGGCTTTTTATCAGTCTTCTGAGCTCTGACAAGAATCTCCCAAACAGAACAGCCAAAGCTGTTCCAGTGCTTCCCTTGTAGGTGACATCTCCAAACCTTTCCTGTTTCTTTCCATAAGCCATTCCCAAAAGCTTGTAATCCACATGGTTAGGCTTAGTCACAGCAGTGACCCCACTCCTGGTACCAAATTCTGTCTCAGTTATTTTTTATTCATTGCTGGGACAAAATACCCGACACCCAAAATTAAGGAAGGAAAGCTCCCAGTTTGTAAATGTTTCAGTCTATACTTGGCTGGCTCCCGGCAGAGTGGCACATGGCAGAGAGCAGCAGTTCATGACAGCAGAAAACAGCTAAGAGCAAAGGAAAGGGCAGCAGCTTTTTCTCTCCTCGTACTGTAAACACACTACCCTGGGGCTGGGGGTGTAGAACTCACACAATGTCCATGCCCTCCTTGCACAGAATGAGGATGTTTACAAACTAAGAATCCTGGCTCCCTGCCGAATCACTTAATTCTAAACTTCTCAAGTTGACACAATGCATCACCACTACAGAGACCAAGGCAGATGCAGACACAAATAATGAACCCTTAGTCACAGGAAGTGGACATAGAGATATAGACCCTGCAAATGGCATTCACAGTAGCTGTATCAGGAGGAAAAAGAAGACACACACAGGGAAAGATGGACTACAAAGAGAAAGTAAAGGGGCCGGGGAGATGGATCAGTGGAATAAGCGCTTCCCTGGCAAGCGCATGGACCTGAGTTCAATCCCTGGTTCCGCAAAAAAAAAAAGAAAGAAAGAAAGTAAGCACAGCCTTTTATAGAACTCTGTTCCCTTTAGGCTAGCCACAAGGAAAGCCATATTGCATTTGAAGAAACAGCACAGTCAGGCATTGTGCTGCATGCTTATAATTCCAGCTACTCAGGAGGCTGAGGCAGGAGGATCACAAATTCAGCCAGGCATGGTGGCACACACCCATAATCATAGCACTTGGGAGGCTGAGGCAGGAGAATCGGAGAGTTTAAAGCCAGTCCAAGCTACATAATGAGATCCTATCTCAGAAACACAAAACAAAAAGAGAAACTTAAGTTTGAAGCCAGCCCAGGAGATTCAGTGGGACTATTACAACAGTCTGCATTGCCACATTAAAGGGGGTAGGTGGGCCAGCCTAACAGCTCATCAGATAAAGCACCTGCAAGCAGGTGCAGCGGCTTGGCCCCACCCCCAGGGCGTGCTGAGATGGCAATTGAGACTGGGCGTGGTGGCACACACCTGTAATCCCAGCTCTTGGGAGGCTGTAAATAGGCGGATCACTACTAGTCCAGTCTAGTTGTGAGACCCTGAACACCCAGTTGACCCTCCCCTAAAAATACCAAGAAAAAAAAAGGGGGGTATGAATAGTGTACACCTGTCACCTTGACACTTAGGAGTTTGAGGCAAGAGTTTCCAGCAACTGGTGTGGTGGGAGGATATTTTATTAGGCTAACGTTCCAAAGAACAAGCCTGCCTCTCAAAGGACTCGTGCCTTCAGGCAGCCATGCCTCTCAAGGCTGGCAGCCCATTTCCACTCAGAAAAAGCCCAGTCACCAGGCTCTAACCCTCCCTCCATATGCCCTTGCTTTCTCAGGCTGGCCTCAAACTCATACTGATCCTCCTTCCTTAGCCTCTCAAGTGCTAGGATTACAGATACGTGCCACCACACCTGGCATAACATGTATTTTTGAAAATATTATCTAGTTCTAGTTCTTCCAGCCATGCTGTGCGGCAGGTGAGCAGTCATTTGTATGTATGTTAGTAATTTGATTGGTTAGTCTTTTCCAGACAGGTCTCATGATGGAGTTCAGGCTGGGCTTAAACTGATTTATATAATCCAGGATGGCATAGAATCTGAGGTGAGGGCCAGGGAGATGGCTCAGTGGAATAAGCGCTTCCCTGGCAAGCGCAAGGGCCTGAGTTCAATCCCCGGTTTCACCAAAAAAAAAAAAAAAAAAGAAAGAATCTGAGTTGAAACTCTTGCCTCAAACTTGTGTCAAGGTGACAGGTATATGCTACTCATACCCACCCCCTTTTTTTGGGTATTTTTAGGGAAGGGTCTACAGGGTGTTCAGGGTCTCACTACTCAAGCCAGTTCTAGAATACTTCTTCTTCTTTTTTTTTTTTTTTTTTGGCAGAACCGGGGATTGAACTCAGGCCCTTGTGCTTACCAGGCAAGCGCTTATTCTACCGAGCCATCTCCCCAGCCCCTAGAATACTTCTTAATATCTGATATTTGAAATAAAGGTTAGATACAGTGGTACCTTGGTTCACAAACTTAATTCTTCCCATGATTCTGGTTGCAAAGCATATTAGACAAGAACTGAATTAAATTAAGTGGTTAGGTTCAGGGTTGACCTTATGGAGAAACTTGATGTGGTTCTTGTCCACTTTGGTTTGTGACCAGAATTGTAGAAAGAATTAAATTTGTGAGCTGAGGTTCCACTGTAAATGCCTAGCATCACCGGCAGCAGGATGCTTGCCAGCGCAGCCCAGTGCAGGTGTGTGGTGCCACGAGTGACGAGGCTTTCCAAAATACTGACAACCTCTTTGTAAATTTTTGAAATAAAAGGTATAATTCTTCTCTTGATTTCCACAGTAGCTATATATCTGGGAATTTGATTTATATTAATCCATGCAAAAATACTGTGTATATTAATAGGAATGAAAGTCTGGGCTCATGGTTTGCTACTGCTGCTGCTGCTGTTTATCTTTTTTTACTTCCATGAGCATCTGAAAAGGCATTCAGCAGTGCAGGACAGTTCTTCACTGAGCAGTGTGGACATTACTATGCGGGACTTGTCTAAATATTGCAAGACCTTTACTGTCACCACTCTGAATCCCTGCTGATGGCTTGAACACCTCCATTGAGATCCTGTGGCCCATCACATACAGTGTCATTAATAACTATGCCGCATGCTGCATTTGCTTTCACACTGTAAAACCTGATGGTGGACACTCCTTTGCCTCACTGTGTTATTTACACACCACATTTTTTCACGTGTCTCTTTCTTAAAATGCCAGCTAGCCATTAGGATGTAAGTGATGACAATACCAATTCTATATCCACTGCATTTAGATACCATGAAGCAAGTCCCAGAACCAGGCAGTAATAAATACCAAATTTCCAAGCCAAAACTGTTCTGAGAAAAAAAAAATGTGTGTGTGTGTGTGTGTGTGTGTGTGTGTGTACTGCAAACTAGAGCTGCCTTGTTATTGTCAGCCAGGGAACACAGCAGGTATTTAGGGCTATCTAATGTTTGACAGGAAATCAAAAGGCAGAGATAGACAGAATCTAGTGAGATAGTCAGTTGTGTAGGATCTATAATAGGGTCCATCCCTCCCTCACTCTCTTCCTTCTCCAAAGTTATTTGTTAGAAATTTCTTGTGTGCCAAGTTGTGTGTGAAGTCTCACTTCACAAGGAACCTAATAATCTGGGGGAATCAAGCAGATTAACCATCTAAAAATAACCATCTTCCAAATTCCACATTTCCATAAAACCACAGAAAAAGAGGCATTGGATTGTAAGGCCTAGAAGAAACGTCCTTTATTAAAAATTTATCTTGAGGGCTGGTGAGATGGCTCAGTGGTCTAAAGCACCTACTTAGAACAAGCTTAGCAAAGCACAGGGACCGTGGTTCAATCCCCCAGCACCTCATGCCAGCCAGCCCCGCCCCCTGGTGGGCTGAGCTGGCCACACACACACACAAATAAATAAATAAATAAATAAATAAATAAATAAATAAATAAATAAATAAATAAATAAATAAATAAATAAAATTAAAAAAAAAATTTATCTTGAGGCTGGGCCTAGTGGCGCACACCTGTTGAGGCAGGAGGATAGCTGTGAGTTCAAGGCCAGCCTGGACTGCGTAGTGAAACTGTCCCAGAAGGACAAAACAGCAAACAAACAAAAACTTACTTTGAAAAAAACTGTTGTTTTGGGCGAGGCATGGTGGTACACACAGTAATCCTAGCACTAGGGGGTCTGAGGCACGAATAGCTCCACCACCAGCTTAACCACAGCCTGTCTCAAGCAAAAACAGTATTGCAGTCATTGATTCATTTCTTTTTATATTGTGGGGAAGGCAAGGGGAGAAGGATAACGAGAGTGGAGAGTGCGCAAGAGCAGAGGGCTGTGGCAGTTTTCTGGGCCAGTGGTTTCCAAAGTGGGAGGCGTGTGAGGGAGCACTGAGGTACAGAAGGAAATCGGAGCTGTTATTTATAGTTCTTATTCTTAAAACATTTGCTCTTTTGAGAGTATGTTTGAAACTATAAGATAGATATATTTTATATACAAACATATACATATTGGAGTTTATGTTCACATTCTTTCCTGATGAGTGCCTAGTGAAAAAGTTAAAAACTATTGGTCTGAACTCCGTCACCCCCAGGTCTTCTCTGGCTGAGTCAGCAAGGTCAGCTCTAGATCCTTCTCTTCAGCTTAGTGAGAACAAGAGTGCTTCCCAGGAGATAAGCAGGCAGTGTGCATTACCTTGGTTTGGTGGGCTGTTGACCTGAAAGATAATTTTGTCCTGGGGTGAGATCCAGCTCTCCATCCTGATATCCTTGTGGGCGCTGAAGAGAAGACACGGCCTAGATCAGTGGTGCCCTCTTTTGGCACACGGGCCAAGTTGCTTCAGCAGCTAAGCATCGGATATTCAGGTTTAATGGCCGTGCTGTCACTTTGTAATAAATAATTGGGCTTTGGGTTATGGTTTGGCCATTCAGTCTCTAAAAGGGTCACCGTCACTGGCCTAGATCAATGCTTCACATCCAGAGGTGGTTTTGCTTCCTCCTGTCCTCCCCAGAGGACGTTTGGCCAAGGCTGAGACGCTTTGCCTGGTGTCTGGTAGGTGGACCTGGAACTGGTGCTGAATGCAATTCTGTGAGCTTCCTTTAGTGAACAGTCTTCCACTTTTGGTTTGTTACCCAGATACTCAGCTTTGAAAATGGCAGTGCAGTGTGAATATTAGAACCATTTGCTCAGATAAGTTTGTAGATTTTATACAATCCTTTATACATTTACATTTAAATGCCTTGTTGATTTGAAGTATTACCCTTCAACTAGTCAAGGTCTTCTTGGTAATACAAGTATTTTGGACAAAAGTCTTTTCAACATATTCATGGGTTGTTATTTTTCCCTTTGTATAGTTTGAAGTCCTAAAGAAGTATCTTGACAGTGGCGGAGATATCCTTGTGATGCTCGGAGAAGGTGGAGAATCTAGATTTGACACCAATATTAACTTCCTACTAGAAGAATATGGAATCATGGTTAATAATGGTAATTACTATCATTCTAAATAGAGGCACTGATTTCCTATTTCTCGTTCATATCATAGCCTTCTGGGCCTGCTGGTATAAGGGAAACACCCTGGGATTGAGTCACATGGCCCAGCATTTTGGCTCACCAGCAGTCTGAGTCTCACAGGCTTAGGCTTCTTCATCTGAAGATGTGTGGAGATGGGGTTTTTTTTGGTGGAACCAGGGATTGAACTCAGTCCCTTGTGCTTGCCAGACAAGTGCTTATTCTACTGAGCTATCTCCCTGGCCCCTATATGCTATTTTATTTTTATTTTATTTATTTCATTTCATTTTATTTTATTTTATTTTATTTTTGCAGTACTGGGGATTGAACTCAGGACCCTGCACTTGCCAGGCAATTTCTTATTCTACTGAGCTATCTCCCCGGGCCCCCGAAAATGTGAGGGATTGGAGCAGACTTCCAGTGTTCCTTTCAGGTCATTATTGGCAGGAATAGGGCTAGGGAGATAGCTCGATGGTCTAGGTCTAAGTGTCTGCCTGGCAAGCAGAAGGACTGGAAGGTTTGATCCGTGGTGCCACATGTTGCGCCACCGTGCTGGCCACAGAAACCAGGCATGGGTGGGGCATGCCTGTAATCCCAACACTGGGGAGGCCAAGACAGGGTGATCACTATAAGTCCGAAATGCATAGTGACACACTGTACCAAATGAATGAATGAATCAATGAATAAATAAATAATTTTTTAAAAAATGATAGGAATGTATAGTATTAGTCTGATTTGCAGTCTGTAATGCACCTCCTCTTTTTCCCTTTCAGATGCTGTGGTTAGAAATGTGTATTACAAGTATTTTCATCCTAAGGAAGCTCTGGTTTCCAATGGAGTATTGAACAGGTAAGCATGTTAAAAGCAGAAATGCCTTTAAAAATGGCTCTCAGCTCTTTCACAGATTCTTTTCACTGCCCCATTTCTCCTTATGTTTTTGCTTTATTACATTATAATTTATTTATTTACTTTTGTCTTTTTGAGACAGGGTCTCCCTATGCAGTTCAGGCTGGCCTTGAGCTCACTTTGTGGCCCAGGCTGATCTCAAATTTGCAACGATCCTCTTGCCTCAGCTTCCTGAGTGCTGGGATTATATAATTTATTTTTTATATTAATGGTTATGAATAAAAATCTATTCTTCATCTTTTGAAACTTTCCTATTTACCTTCTCTCAATGAAGGTACTTTCAGTTGCAAGTAATAGAAAATCCTAATCCAAATGAGATTAAACAGTAAGGAGATTTTGTTGATTTATGTCATTGAAAAGCCCAGAAATAGGGCTGGTTTTGAGTAGGAAGTCACTAAAAGATTCCTGTCACTAGGGCTGCACTTCCATTTCTGTCTTGGCTTTGCATTCATGCATGTGTAGTCTGAGTTGTAGTAGCAGGTCCTGAATTCATACCCAAGTGCCACAACAAAGCATGCCTTGATCCCAGTATTTCTAGTAAGAGTAGTTGTGAGACTTACTCTTTTGTGCTGGCCTAGCCACAGTGTGTTACAGGTAGGCCAAGTGACCTCACTAGGTTATCTTTTGCAGCCTGCGGCGGCATCCACTTTCTAAGATCTGGATTTTAGGATGCATGAGGGGGCCACATCAGATGCCCCCTATAAATTTTTTCCTATGTTCAAAATGATTTCTTTCACACTTTAACTCTGCTGACCCTGGAGTGTAGATCTAGGATATGGACTCTTTTTTTTTTTTTTTTT
>NW_004524613.1:14869907-14874049 GCF_000260255.1 Octodon degus
CTCTTTTCTTACTTTGTTGATCTGGACCCAAGTGCATTAGCCTGTAAACAAAAGAACCTTGTTTTTTTGTTGAACAAAAGTATTTCCACAATGATAATAACTAACTTTCCCACCATGAAGAAAAGCAGCCCATGCAGCCCAGGCCATTTGCAAAGAAATGGCAGCTCCTGGTAATAGCAGTCCTGTGGGCCATCTCCCAGCATCATGGTAAGGAGGTTGTTTCCACTGTAGCCTTGGCCAGCCTCCTCCACAGAGGGTTGGGAGTAGACAGTGTTGCACAGGAGAGTCTGGTAGCTTTCATTTCCACAGCACAGTTTGTTCCAGTATTTGCAGTGGTATTTCAGTGAGTTACCTGTCCCATTGCATATTCTGATCAAATGACATCCAAGAGCATCAGTAGCTCTTCACCCTGACTGTACATAAGCAAAAGGTGTGGCCTGGTACAAACTCTGGACAGTTAGTCAGTTGGGAGAACTCTGTGGCATGTTTTGTGGTGGAGGGCCCAGGATTGATTGGCCATTTTTCTGGCTCTACCCTTTTTCTTATTTTCTCATCCACAATTTCAAATTCTGTGCTACCCTTCAGTGCCTCTAAGATGAGATTAAGGTTTGTGGTGAGCACCAAAACACAGTGAAAACCAGCAATCAGAGAAACAGGCAAGAAACCTTGTGCATCCATCTTTCCCTGAAGAAAGAAGTCTCATTTCAAGTCTTCTATACCAGCTGGGGGTGGTGGTGCATGCCTGTGATCCCAGCACTTGGGAGGCTGAGGCAGAAGAATTGTTGCAAATTTGAGGCCAATCTGGGCTACAAAGGGAGCTCAAGGCTAGCATAAACTGTATAGTGAGACCCTGTCTCAAAAAGAGAAAACGGGGCTGGGGAGATGGCTCAGTGGAATAAGCGTTTCCCTGGCAAGCGTAAGGGCCTGAGTTCCATCCCCAGTCCTGCAAAAACAAAAAACAAAAAAACCATCAAAAAGAGAAAACAATTTTTTTTTCCTATGTTAGAGTAATATTTAATTTGACACATAATATATTCTTTAAGTTTTTTTTGTTTTCACTGTAGGACTGATTAATCAGTATAAAATTGAAAGAGCTTTGGATCTATAATAAAAACACGAGTTCAGGAAAGGGCAAACTACAACAGCAGCCAAGTAGGAAGGGAGGGTGCACAGAGGGTGGGTGGACAGGCAGCTGGGACTGGGTACTCATAACTGACCACTGTCAAACCAGAGTAAGCTTCTTGGTTTCTTATGGCAAACATTTTCTACATCTCAGTCTTACTGTGTTCTTTAAACATTGCTTCCTCCACGTGATACACCTGGATGCCCATCCCATCCTCATAGTAATACAGCATGCTGATAGTAGCTTCATTTGAAATGTCGATCAGTCCTTTCACTGTATTTTCTGTAACCAGATGTATACTCAAAGTTCACTTGGAGTGATTAAAAAAAAAAAGATGATCACAGATGACCAAATATAACTTAGTGTTAACCTTTATAAGCTTCCTAGAAGGTGAGTGTGTGGGCATACTTTTAATTTTTAAACATTATATCAAAGTATTCAAAATTCTTGAATGAATATTAACTGTTCAGTGTAAAGTTCTCTAATGTTTTAGTTCCTTAAATTTTAATTTTATTCCTTAAAGGGAAATTAGTCGAGCTGCAGGAAAGGCTGTGCCTGGAATCATTGATGAGGACAGCAGTGGAAACAATGCCCAGTAAGTATGTTCCTAGTCCCCCTCAGGAGGACGGGTTTATCTTTTTAGCTCTCTTCTCTTTCAGCCAGCCATGGTAGCACACTCCTGTAATCCCAGCACTCTGGAAGCTGAGACAAGAGGAGTGTGCGTTCAAGTCCAGCCTCACAACTTAGTGACTTGAGACAGGGATATAAGCTCACTGCACTGGGTTCAATCCACAGTATAGCAAACAGGCAGACAAAAAAACAGTCCACAGTATAGCAGACAGACAGATACACACACACACACACACACACACACACACACACACACTTTTTCAAAATGAAAAAGGTTTCTGATTATAACTCTTAACCTTCCTGGAGGTAGTAACTTGAGCAGTTCAAAAAGATTTTAAAAAGTAGAAGTTCTGAATTATACCCACATTCTCCCTAAATATAGTCTTTTTTTTTTAATGTTTTCTCTGACACATGAAATCTTAAACAAAAGAGAGACAACATGGACGTAGAAATGTAGAGAACGGGAAAGGAATGAGGGTGAGAGTGGAAAGGAGGAGACATTCCTTCAGTACTTTCTAGGCATGTATGAGCGCATCAATTGAAACCTAATGTTCTGTACAGCTAACACATACTAACAGAAAAAGAAGGGCTGGCCAGATAGCTCAGTGGACTAAAGTGCCGCTTAGGCAGGCGCAGGGATCGGGGTTCAATCCCCAGTGTGCTGTGCCATCCCTCTCCCCAGGCGTGCTGAGATGCAACTGAGACTAGGTGTGGTGGCATGTGCCCAAGCGCTTGGGAGGCTGAGAACAGGATCACGACGAGTCCAGTCTATGTAGTGAAACTCCGTAGACCCTGTACTAAATACATTTAAAAAAAAAAAAAAGAAAGAAAAAAGAAAGAAAAGAGGGCTGGAGAGATGTTCAGTGGTATAAATGCCTGCCTGGCAAGTGTAAGGTCCCGAGCTCGATCCCTGGTACCACAAAAAAAAAAAAAAAAGAAGAAACGAAACTTGAGTTTCAGACCTTCTTGCCAGGCATTCTTTTCTCAGCACAGAACTTAGCATACCCCTCATTTTAAGAGTCCAGAATTTGGATTTCCAGTTTATTTTACATATGTAAAGACATAGTTAGCTGGGCGTGGTAGTGCCCATCTGTACTGTTAACATTTGGGAGGCTAAGGCAGGAGGATCACAATTTGAGGTCAACTTAGATTACATAGTGAGTTCCAAGTCCAAGCTAGACTACCCAGTGGGACTCCATGTCAAAGCAAAACAAGCATAATCCTTTTAAACAGCTGCATTAAGTTGAGTATATCCTAATTTATCTACCAATCCCCCATTTTTGGACACTTAGGTCCTTTATGATATTTCACTTTAATAATACTAACTTTGAGTTGGGCATGGTGGCCCTCAGAAGTCTGAGGCTGGAAGATTACCTCAAGTTTGAGGCCAGCCTGCTACACAGTACTCTTGTCTCAAAACACAAAACACAAAAAGACCAAAAAAAAAAAAAAAAAAAAAGAAAGAAAAAGAAAAAGTAAAAAACAGGTGTGGTAGCTCACACCTGTAGTCCCAGCACTCGGGAGGCTGAAGCAGAAGGATCTTGCAAGTTAAAGACTAGCCTGGGCTACAAAGTGAGCTCAAGGCCAGCCTGAGCTGCATAGTAAGACCCTGTCTCAAAGAGACACACACCAAAAAGCACAAGTGAACATCGTTTTACAGTTTTGTGTGCTTGTGCTAATATTTTATTAAGACCGAATCTTAAGATTGGAATTTCTGGGGGCTGGTGAGATGGCTTAGTGGTCTAAAGCACCTACTTGGAACAAGCTTGGGAAAGCACAGGGACAGTGGTTCCATCCCCCAGCACCACATGCCAGCCAGCCCTGCCCCCTGGTGGGCTGAGCTGGACACACACAATAAATAAATAAATAAATAAATAAATAAATAAATAAATAAATAAATGTTTAAAAGATTGGAATTTCTGGGTCAAAGGTCTTGGGGCTGACTCACTGTGTGGTGCTACATCGCCAGACCCCCTGCTGGCAGCTCAAAGCATGCACGCTCCCGTGAATGTGCTTCCTTTCCTGTCTTAGGCCAGCACAGAGTACTAATGGATATCATATGTAGTTCTTTAAAATTTTTCCCCCAATACTAGAGATTAAACCTGAGGCCTTCTGCATGCCTGACAAGAGCTATAGTGTGGAGCTACACCCCCCACCTGTTACCTCCTTCTTTTAATTTGCATTTCTTGATTTTTAATGCCTAGGGGCAGGTCTTCTGTTCATGAAGATTAGAACATATTTGCCTGTTTTTGATTTTGGTGCATTTATGATTTCATTTTGAAATACATTTCTAGGGGCCATGGAGATGGCTCAGTAGAATAAGTGCTTGCCTGGCAAGCACAAGGGCCTAAGTTCAATCCCTGGTTCTGCCAAAAAAAAAAAAAAAAAA
>NW_004524613.1:14874149-14886271 GCF_000260255.1 Octodon degus
AAAAAAAGAAAAGAAAAAGAGAAAGAAGAAGAAACCTGACCAGTTAATATTGTCCAGCACTAATTGTGTTCCAGTCTTCTACATGTGTTACTTCGCCACCAAAAGAAAAAAAAAAAAAAAAAATGAAATACATTTCTAGTCCATCTGACATATTTTCAAGTGTGGCATGACAATAGAAATGTTGCCTGTTGTGGTGGCTCACACCCGTTATCCCAGCACTCGGAGACTGAGTGAGGCAGGAGTATTGTTGCACATTCGAGACCAGCCTGGGTTACAAAGTGAGCTCCAGGCCAGCCTGAATTGCATAGCAAGACCCTGTCTCAAAAAGACAAAAAAAAAAAAAAAAAAGAAGAACAAAAAAGAAAATGGAAATGTTTCTCCAAATAGCCAATATTATGTCACCCTTTTCCAATAATTTAAAATGCCCTTTTTTTTTTTTCCCCAGAACCAGGGATTGAACTCAGACCCTTGCACTTGCAAGGCAAGTGCTTATTGTACTGAGCCATCTCTCCGACCCTGAAATGCCATTTTTTACTATACAGTAGTAACTGTCACCTCCATTATATATTTGGGCTGATTCTAATCTGTATTATTTGTGTTTTACTATTTTGGTATTTGTTTGTTTTGAGTCACAGCATCTTGCTAAGTGGTCCAGGCCAGCTTTGAACTCACTATGTGGCCCAGTCTGGCCACGATATCCGTGCCTCAGCCTGCTGTGCTCCACCATATCTTGCTATTTTTTTACTATATCTGTACTATTGCTTTAGTTACTAGAACTTTGTAACGTACTCTTTGTTGTGTGTGTCTTTTTGAGATGGGGACTTGCTCTGCAGCTCAGGCTGGCCTTGAGCTCACTTTGTAGCGCAGATTGGCCCTGAACTCATGATCCTCCTGCCTCAGCCTCAAGTGCAGGGATTACAGGCCACCACTCCCAGCCTTGTAACATACTCTTAAATATGTAAAAATACCAACTGCTATAGAGTAATGTACCTCAAAGTAAAAAGATAAACTAGGAAAGATATTTGCAATGCACCCAGGTCTTACAAATGAAGAAGAAAAGCCAGGAGTGGTGGCACATGTCTGTAACTGTAGCATTTAGTAGGTGGAGGCAGGATTGCCATGAATTTGAGCCCAGGCTAGACTGCATAGTGAGCTCAAAACCAGCCTGACTACATAGAGAGACCCTGTCTCAAAAACTAAGAAGGGCCAGGGAGATAACTCAGTAAAATAAGTAAGTGCAAGAGTCTGAGTAAAAAAAAAGACAAACCAGGGCTGAGGAGGTAGCTCAGGGGTCTAAGTGTCTGCCTTGTAAGCACAAGGACCCTGGTTTGATTCTCAGTACTGCATATCGTGCTAGCCCCATGCCAAGCCAGCTACCGAAACCAGGTGTGGTGGCGCACACCTGTAATCCCAGAGGTAGGGAGGCAGAGACAGGAGGATCACTATGAGTCTGAGCTGCCTAGTGAGACCCTGTACCAAATAAATAAAAAAAGGTTTAAAAAAAGAGGAAAGACAAACCATCAAGAAATAAAAAAGTAGGGCTGGCCAGATAGCTCAGCAGATGAAAGCACCTATTTAGACAGACACAGGCACTGGGTTTCGAATCCTGGATTGCCGTAGTGCCCCCTCCCCAGCCCTGAGATGGTGATTGAGACTGGGCGTAGTGGCCAGCGCCTGTAATCCCAGTGCTTGGGAGGCTGAAAACAGGACGATCACTCTGAGTTTTATCTGTGTAGTGAGACCCTGTACTAAATACATTTTTAAAAAATTAAATAAATAATAGATAAATAAAAAATACCATGCTGGGTATGTTGTCTCATGCCTGTGATCCCAGCACCCGGGAGGCTGAGGCAAGAGGATCACTGAATTTGAGGCCAGCCTGAGCTACATAGTGAAGAGACCCTATCTTCAAAAAAAGAATTTTATAGAACCGGGAATTGAACTCAGGTCCCTGCATTTGTCAGGCAAGCACTTATTCTACTGAGCCATCTCCCTGGGCCCCCCCCAAAAAAAAGAAATTTAAAAAATAAAAAATAAAAACGAGGAACAAGAAATACTGACAGAACTACTATTATCCTGTCTATACATTTGCGGAAAGTAGGGAAGGAGGCATTGCGCTGGCAAATGCACACTGTTTCTCTTACCTCTTCCTCTTTGATGGCCATGTGCTCCTTTCCTTTTGCTCTGGGCCTAGAACTCCTGGCTTCATTCCACTTCCTGGGCTACTGTTGGCTTCAGGGCAAAGGAGGGAAAACAGAGGATGTGGGGCAGGTGCTGCTGCTGTCCCCTACAGGAAGATAGATCTTTGCTGAAGAGCTGGGAAAAACTAACACTGAAGGAAAAGTACAATCTTGGCCCATGAGATAGCTCAGCCGACTGAGCGCCTGCTTAGGCAAGCACAGGAACTGGGGTTCAATCCCTGGCACCATACGACCTGGTGTGGTGGTGCATGGCTGTAATCCCAGCGCTAGGGAGGCTGCAACAGGAGTCTCCCTACGAGTCCAACCGTAGTGAGACCCTGTACCAAATCCATTAAAAAGAAGTAAAATCTTTATCAGAGATTCCTCTGATAGGTGCTTTTCCCCTCACCCTTAGTTTCTGATCCTGTGCTCTAATCTTTTTCTCTTTTTGGCAGAACCAGGGATTGAAACTCAGGCCCTTGCACTTGCCAGGCAAGCACTTAACTCTACTGAGCTATCTCCCCGGCCCCTGTGCTCTAATCCTGAGACCCTGTGTCTCTCCATTCTGAGAACATTCCCATCAATCAACCGGCTCCCTTTGCAGAGCTCCCCACTTGAGCAGAACCCTACCCTGCCTGTGTGGCACACTGGTCTCACCCCAGGATCTGTACCTCAGCACACATTCTCTCCAGAGGCACGTTGCTCAGGTCAGGCCAGTCCACAGTGGGTACTCTGGAGACAGCAAACTAGCTCAGCAGTCTAAAGTGCCTGCTTAGGCAAGCATGCAGGGTCCATGGTTGGATCCCCAGCACCACATGCCACAGTGGGTGCTCAGAAGCCTTTCTCAGGACAGTGGAGAGTTGAGGAGGGCTCTAGGGTTATGTGTAAGTGGCCTAACTGGGGTGCATATGTGCCCGAATTCACATCAGCATTCAGCTGGTCACTTTTTCCTCCAAAAACAGATACTACTTTTGAGATTGTAGCAGCCAAATGTAAGAGAGAGGAAAACATTTACCTATAAGATATTATTATAGGGCTGGGGAGGTAGCTTGGTGTTCTAAGCACCTACCTGGCAAGTGCAAGGACCCAGATTCAATCCCCAGTAGCACATGCCATGCTGGCCCCCAAAACCAGGCATGGTGGTGTACCAGGAGGGTGAGAAGCACTGGGGAGTCTGAACTGTGTAGCGAGACAGACAGTGTGTCAAATAAATAAATGAAAAATATTTTTTAAAAAAAGATATTATTATGCAGAGTAAGCCCAGTAGAACTCTTAAGTCATTTCCTAGATGAGGCCCCCCCACCCCACTCCCATCAGGGCAGCTTTAGTTTTTCCGGTTATAATCATTTGGACTGCACTATGAGTGTTTTAATTTTTTTATGTATTTAGTACAAAGTCTACAACAGGATCTCACTCCATAGATCAGACTCATAGTAATCCTCCTGTTTTTAGCCTCCCAAACTCAAGGATTACAGGTTTGCGCCACCATGTCCAGTCTCAATCGCTGTCTCAGCATGCTCCTGTGGCAGGGCCGGCACAGCACACCAGGGATTGAGCCCCAGCCAGCCACTGTGCTCTGCCTAAACAGGTACTTTAGTCCACTGAGGAATCTGGCTGGCCCTTGCACTGAGTGGTATGGTATGGTATGGTATTTTTTGGCTGGCTTAGCCCTCCCTGAGGGTGGGGCTGGTGTGGCATTTGGTGCTGGGGATCGAACTGTGGTCCCCTGTGCCTGCCAAAGCAGGTGCTTTAGACCACTGAGCTATCTCACCAACCCCTGCACTGAGTTTTAAAACATACTTTATTGCCCAGGGGCCAGGGTGTGATCTGTGGCACCACATGTCACGCCTCCCTCCTCCCCCCAGGCACACTGAGCCTGCGATGGATTCTAGGCCTGGTGACACACACCTGTAATTCCAGGACTAGGGAGGCTAAAAACAGGAGAATCACTAGGAGTCTGAGCTGCACACACAAAAAAATCAATCAATCAATCAGTCAGTCATACTTTATTTAACTTATTGCTAGTGTTGTCCTAATTTTTGAGTTAATGAATCAAGGCTTAGAAGATACTTCATATTTGATGATAAATCAAAGAATGTTGCTCAAGAAACGCTGAGATTATTTTCAGATTTTTAAATGCACGTTTAAAAATACTTGGATGTGACTCTTTAATTTCGTCCAGGGCTCTCACCTTTGTCTACCCTTTTGGTGCCACATTGAGTGTCATGAAACCGGCAGTGGCTGTTCTGTCCACAGGCTCCGTCTGCTTCCCGCTTAACAGACCTATCCTGGCTTTCTATCACTCGAAGGTACAGAATTCCTACGATATGGGTGTGTATGTTATCTTTATTATTGAAATAATAAGAACGGCCTTATAATGTAGTATGTAAAGAGTTTCATATATTTCCTTACTGGTCTGTGAAATAGATTTCAGGTGTTTACTTTTGATTCATGGGGAAATAGTTCAGAAATGCATCTTGTCAAATTCTGAACCTCATTGTTGTCTTTCAAAATCCAAAGCTTTCCCACTGTAGCATGAGGCTGGCTGCTTTGTAGCTCTAACATAACGTTTCATCCTGTCTGTGCCTCTGTACTTTCGTTCAGGAAGCCAGAGTTAACTGCAGAATTACCCAGCATCATGCTGCTATTTTAGTTATCCCAGGAGAACTTACCAGAAGACTTGTCCAGTTCTTATCCCGGGACCCCTCCAGAAATGTGCGAGCAAGTGGCCCAGAGATGTCATTATGAGGCTGCTGTTCTACTGTCTTTGGATTTACATTTTGCTGAATTTGCATCACCTGTCCATCAGGTGTAGCGTTCATCCATTGACCTTCTGGGTTTGCCCCAGGACATCTTGTCCGTGACATTACTATTTTCTTTATGGGATATAGGTATTACCTTGGCTCCTTATTTAAAAGCTCTGATCTCATTTTTTTGTTTTAGAAAGTATATAAATATCTATGATGTATCTGAAAGAGTTAAAACAAAATTCAGGGGTCCAGGGAGATAGCTCAGTAGAATAAGTACTTGCCTTGCAAGCACAGGGTCCTGAGTTCAATCCCTGGTCCCACAAAAAAAAAAAAAAAAAAAAAATCATTTAATTCTCATGATATTGTGGTAGTTGATATCTTCCAATAGCATCGTGTTAAAATTATACTAATGTGTTATTTCCAAGATGTAGAAATAAGTAATTTATATAAACTACATTTATAAACCTAATTGTGAGACACTATTTTAAGAGTCCTGAGGTGGTTAAATAGTACATACAGTATGATAATTTGATTTCTTCTTTGTCTTTTTCTTCTTTTTTTTTCTTTTCTTGCAGTACTAGGGATTGAACTCAGGACCTTGTGCTTGCCAGGCAGGTGCTTATGCTGCTGAGCTATCTCCCTGACCCTATATTTTCTTAAGCATACACATAGATTTTATCTGGCTTAACAAAATAGATCTTGGCTGACCAGATAGCTCAGTGGATTAAAGCGCTTGCTTAGGCAGATGCAGGGACTGTTGTTCAAGTCCCCTCGAGCTGTGCCTGCCCTGCCTCTGGGCACGCTGAGAAGGCAATTGAGACTGGGCGTGGTGGTGCACGCCTGTAATCCCAGCTCTTGGAAGGCTGTAAACAGGCATATCACTATGAGTCCAATCTAGTAGTGGGGCCTTGACCATCCTGCAGACCCTTCCCTAAAAATACAAAAATAAATAAATAAATAAATAAAAAATTTAAAAATAGATCTTTAGGGAACATCAGTAAATTTTTTGCTAAATATGGTAACTTTCCTGGAGCTCATCATGTCCCTGCTGCCTGGCCATGTTAACACACCAAGCTCATTAGTGCTGCTTATAAACAGCTTGCTCCCTCTCCCTCTCCCTCTCCCCCTCCCCCTCCCTCTCCTCTTCCCTCTCCTCCCCTTCTCTCTCCCCCTCCCTCTCCCCCTCCCTTTCTCTCCCTCTCTTCCTCTCCCTCTTGTGGGAGTGTTTTGAGACAAGGTCTTTTCCATGTTACGCAGTTCAGGTTGGCCTTGAATTTACCATGTAGCCTGGGCTGGCCTCAAACTCTGGCAGCCCTCCTGCCTCAGCCTCCTTAAACTGGGACTGGGATTACAGGTGTGTGCTGTTATACCTGGTTACCTTTCTTTGTTTTCTGGTACTGGGATTGAACCAAGGGCCTTAACATTGAGCTATAACTTCAGCCCTTTAAATTTTTTTTTTTTTTTTTAATTTTGAGACAGTCTCACTATGTTGCCAAGTTGCCCAATTTGGACTCCACAATTTGTGATGCTCCTGACTCACCCTGCCAGAAAGCTGGGATTACTGGTGTGCACCAACACACCTGGATCTTTTTTGTTGTTGTTCTGGGTATTGAACTCAAGGCAGAAAATACACAACTATACTCAGTGGAAATATCTTCTAGAGTAAGGTGAAACAAAGATTTTTAAGACAAAAGTTTTTAAAAAGAAGATTCTTTAAGTAAACTTGAGGATAGGTATGGTCCTGAGGTATGGTATGGTGTGTGATTTATATGGTGACACACACCTGTAATCCCAGCACTATGAGAGGCTAAGTCAGGAGGATCACAAGTTTGAGCTCACCTTGGCAATTTAGGGATTTAGACCTGTCTCAGAATAAAAAGTCAGCTGACATGGTGGCAAAGCAGAGGATTGCTTCAAGTTCAAGGCCAGCCTGGACCACAAAATGAATTCAAGACCAGCTGGGGGCGCCAGGGAGCTAGGGGCCCGGGAGGTGGCTCAGTGCGATAAGCGCTTCCCTGGCAAGTGCAAGGGCCTGAGTTCAACCCCTGGTACCAAGAAGAAAAAGACCAGTTTGTGCCGGCCCTGCCCCCATGCACCCTGAGCCGTGAAGACAGGGTGTGGTGGCAGGGCATGGTGGTGCATGCCTGTAATCCCAGCGCTGGGGAGGCTGAAAACAGAAGGATCACTACAAGTCTGAGCTGCATAGCGAAACTGTACCAAATGCATAAATATAAATAAATAATAAAATGAAAGACAATTTAAAGTTTAGATGTGATCATAGGAAGTATTTCTAGATTATTAAAATCCTGGTGTAGGGGGCTGGCAAGATAGCTCAGTGGTCTAAAGCACCTGCTTAGGCAAGCTTAGGCAGCACAGGGACCACGGTTCCATCCCTGGCACCACATGCCATGCCAGCCCCATCCCCAGGGTAGGCTGAGCCAGCCACAAAAAATTAATTAATTAATTTAAAAATCATGGTGTAGGTTGGGCTGGTGAGATGGCTCAGTGGTCTAAAGCACCCTCTTAGAACAAGCTAAGCTAAGCAAAGCACAGGGACCGCGGTTCAATCCCCCAGCACCACATGCCAGCCCGCCCGTCCCCTGGTGGGCTGAGCTGGCCACACACACAAAATAAATGAATGAATGAATAAATAAATCAATCAATCTTTAAAAAAAAAAAAAAATCATGGTGTAGGGGCCAGGGAGATGGCTCAGTGGAATAAGCGTGTTCAATCCCCGGTTCTGCCAGAAAAAATAAATAAATAAATAAATAAAAAGACCACATCATGGGGGCCTGGCCCTAGCTCAGTTCTTTAAGTGGCTGCTTCCCCAAAGCTGTCAGCCTCAGGTGACTGTAGTTTGATCCCCACAACTCCAGCCAGCCAAACCTGCCCTGAAGGCATTCGGAGCAAAAAATAAATAAATAAATAAAATAAAAAGACCACAACTTTTTTAGCCATTCCTTGGTTGATGGGCATTTGGGTTGTTTCCAGGATGTAGCTCTGACATGCTGTGCTGCTATCAACACGGGTGCACATATATCGTTGTGGCAGCTGACCTGATTCTGATGATGGGTGTTTGGGGACTGGGATATATGCAGTGTGGTTTGAGTTCTGAGTATCAAACACGGCTTTGTCTTTAATAGAACCAAGGGGGGAAGCTGGCAGTGCTTGGCTCCTGTCACATGTTCAGTGACCAGTATTTGGATAAAGAAGAAAACAGCAAAATCATGGTAAGCTTTGTCTTTTTGTCGAACTAATACGAAGTGAGCTGAGAATGTAGCTGGGTGGTTGGAACACTTGCCTGGTGTACACTAGAACCCTGGGTTTGGCATGTAAAATTAGAAAAATTTAAAAGTAAACCGGGGCTGGGGAGATGGCTCAGTAGAATAAGCGCTTCCCTGGCAAGCACAAGGGTCTGAGTTCAATCCCCGGTTCCGCCAAAAAAAAGTAAATCAGTGTAAATTGTGTAAGTTTGATTTTCATATCATTTCAAGAAGTACGTATGGGGGGCTGGGGATATGGCTCAGTAGAGTAAGTGCTTCCCTGGCGAGCGCAAGGGCCTGAGTTCAATCCCCGGCTCTGAAAAAAAAAAAAGAAGTACCTATTTATGTATTTATTCACTTACAGCTAGCTATTCACAACCCATCATGTGCCAGGCATGAAGATTATAAAGTTGTATCAGGCATTCCCTGCTTTAAAAAAGTTTATGGTACAGGGGGCTGGGGAGATGGCTCAGTGGAATAAGTGCTTCCCTGGCAAATGCAAGGGCCTGAGTTCAATCCCTGGTTCCACAAAAAAAAAAAAAAAAAGTTTATGGTACAGCAAGGGAGGGCAGTAGGTTAATTGGTAAGCTCAGAAGGATGTTTCTGAGCCTGTGGAGTTGAGGTGGGAGCGACCCTGTGAGGTGAGGAGGCTGCACACGTGCCCAGGAGCTGGAACTTTCTGCTGAAAGCCGTGTGGAGCCGTGATAGTGTTTGCAGCAGGCTTAGTCACAGTCGATCCTTTGTCAGTTTTGTGAAAAGTGAAAGGGAGTGGCATCCCAGAGCCAGGCAGAAAAGATGAGCACTGAGTTCCAGTAGTGAAGCGGGGTGGAGCAGAGGGCTGGTGGGAGAACAGTAGTTGGCAGGAACCGTAGTTAGGAAGGGCTGTGGAGAGGACTGGTCACTGATTCATCAGGCGGTCGGCAGCAGAGGGTGAAGTTGTCCTATCCAGTAGTGCAAAAGACACTTGTGTTGTGAAGGGTGACAGCAGGGAAGCAAATGTCTGCACAGCCCATGGCACAGCAGCACGTTGTGGGACGCCCGCGACTCCAGGAGACATGCCCGCAGGGCTTTTCATCAGCGAAGTGCATTCCTTCAGTGTTGTAATTGTTGGACTGAGAAGCTGAGTAAGTCTCACTGCTGTGGAATCCAGATAAAGTCCAAGTGCCTCTGCACGGATTTAGGAGGTCTAGATATTCTGCCTTGAACAGGCTATTCAGACTGTCAGCACCATGAACGGGTTGCTTTGGGATTATGAGCAGGTCTTATGACACTTTGGCTTGTGGTTAGGTTGTTGTCATAGTTCGCCAATAGAAGGCTGCTTTGAATTGCTGGCTTAGTCTTTTTTCCTTTATTATTTTTCTTGTTAAAATTTTTTTTTTATGTGTTTAGTAAAGGATCTACAGGGTCGCACTACCTAGTTTGGACTCATAGTGATTCTCCTATTTTCAGCCTCCCAAGTGCTGGGATTACAGGCACAAGCACCACCAAGCCCAGTCTCAGCATGCCCCGGGGGTGGGGCCAGCATGACATGCCGGGCATCGAGCCTCGGCCGCTGCACTCTGCCTAAGCAGATGCTTTAGTCCGCTAAGCTATCTGGCCAGCCCTTACTTTTCTTGATTGTTTTAATTTTCTAACCATAACCTTCAGCTTTCTCAAATAATCAGGTATCTAATTTTTATTTTTATTTTTTTAAATCTAGGATGTTGTTTTCCAGTGGCTTACAACAGGAGACATCCACCTGAACCAGATTGATGCTGAGGACCCAGAGGTAGGAGGCTGTGAATCATCAGAAAACTTTTAAATGAAAAAATGGACCCAGCGTCCCAGTACTACTCCAGACAGTTGCAACGCAGTTTACCTCTGTCACATCTCTAAGGCCTATGGAGCTGAATGTGGTGATGCAGGGTTGTAACTCCAGCTCTTGGGAAGGTGAGGCTGGAGGATCACTAGTTTGAGGCCAGCCTGGGACACTTAACAAGATCCTGTCTCAAAATAATATTTAAGCATGCCATGCTGGCAGCCCTGCCCCTGGGCACGCTAAGCCTGCCACAGAGACCGGGCGTGGTGTCACATGTCTGTAATTCCAGCTCTGGGGAAGCTGAAAATGAGAGGATCACTATAGAGTCCGAGCTGCATAGTGGGACCCTGTACCAAACACTTTGTGTGTGTGTGTGTGTGTGTGTGTGTGTGTGTGTGTGTGTGTGTGTAACCAGAAATTGAACTCAGACCCTTGCGCTTGCCAGACAAGCGCCTATTCTACTGAGCCATCTTCCCAGCTTCCACATTTTTTAAAAAAGGAAAAAAAAATTTAAAAAGGGCTAAGTCCAAGCATGGTGGTGCACCCATGTAATTCCAGCATGTGGGAGACTAAGCTAGAGGACCTGCCCTGCTGTCGTTCGCTATCCACCACCACATGACACTAGACTGACTCAGAAGCACACCGTCCATTGGAAGCCGGAGGAAGACCTGATGGAAAAGGCACTCTGTATTGTCAGGCTCTGGACGTTAAGTGCTGCATCCAGTAACACTGCGAAGTGAAAAGATCTGAAAATCTGAGTTCGGACCACATGATGCCAATACTCAGCTTCAAATAGTATTTAATAAGAACCTGTAGTGCAATAAAGAGCCGGAATTTACCGAGTAAGTTTAGTCTTCCAGGGAGTCTTGAAAGCCAGTGGTCCTGGTTGCATTTTTCCTTGTGGCTTTTTGGGCCTCTTAGGCCTCCATGGTTCTGCGAACTAGGACTTTGTGGGAGGCTCTGTGCAGAGAAAGAAGGGAATCAGTCTGAAGACCTTTGGGAGTGCTGGCCCATTCCCTGTCTCCTGCTGCTCTCAAGCTACTGTCCTGTTGGAGGGCCAAACTGCATCACCACATATAGTGGGGAAGAGCTTTTTGTTGTTGCTTATAATCTCATCTTGGGTTGTTATTTTCTTTTTTAAAAGTTTGAAGATTAGGAGATTTTTTTTTTTTTTATTTAAAACCCACCTTTTTTTTTCTAAAGATTTTCTTTTTTTTATTATTTATTTATTTATTTATTTTGTGTGTGCGTGTGTGTGTGTGTGTGTGTGTGTGTGTGTGTGTATGGCCAGCTCAGCCCACCAGGGGGCGGGGCTGGCTGGCATGTGGTGCTGGGGGATTGAACCGCACTCCCTGTACTTTGCTAAACTTAGCTTGTTCTAAGTAGGTGCTTTAGACCACTGAGCCATCTCACCAGCCCCTAGGAGGGGTTTTTTATTTGTTTAGTTTCTGCTTTTGGTACTAGGGGTTCAACCTAATACTTTCATACTGAGTTATATCCCTGGCCTTTTAAAATTTTTTTCTTTTTTTTTTTTTTTTTTTTTTTTTTTGAGATAAGGTCTCTATGCAGTACAGACTTTTTTTTTGGTGGTACCCGGGATTGAACTCAGGAACCTGCACTTGCCAGGCAGGCACTTATTCTACTGAGCCATCTCCTCATCCCCTACAGGACTGTTCTTGAACTCATTATGTAGCTGAGGTTGGCCTCAAACTCATGGTGATCCTCCTACCTGAGCTTCCTGAATGCTGGCATTACAGATGTGTGCCACCATGCCTAGTTTTGAGACAAGATCTTCTTAAGCTTTATTTTTATTTTATTTGTGTTTTAGGGAAGGGTCTACAGTGTGTTCAGGGTCTCACTACTAGATCGGACTTGTACTGATTTGCCTGTTTACAGCCTCCCAAGAGCTGGGGTTATAGGTCTGCCACCACACCCAGTCTCAATTGCAGTCTCAGTGCACCCCTGGGACAGGGCTGGCAGGACAGGCCTGGGGATTGAATCCCTAACCCCACGTTTTAATCAGCTGAGCTGTTTGGCTTGTCCTCTTCCTAAGTTTTTAAGAGATCCTTTCTTACCTTTTCGCTAGCTACACCAGCATCTTCAAGATCTTATACTCTGTCTTCACATTCA
>NW_004524613.1:14887626-14889545 GCF_000260255.1 Octodon degus
GGACTGGGTCTGGGGGCTCCCGGAACTCGGCAGAAAATCCTACTCGGCGGGTGGGGTGGGGCAGGCACTGCGGAGTGGTGGGGGGCGGCCCGAGGGGCTGGGAGAGGGTCTGGCCCACTCTGCGCCTGGGCTGGTACTGGTCCCGCCGGCACAGGGTAGCAGGAAACTCTCCGCACACTCACCGGACCTGGGCTAGGACTGGGTCTGGGGGTTCCCGGAACTCGGCAGAAAATCCTACTCTGCGGGCGGGGTTGGGGAGGCACTCTTTTCCTAAGTTTTCAACCATGTTTAAGTCTTCCACCAATGGACATTAGCTTCTGTTCTTTCACTGTTACTGGCAGAGAGTCTGTGTTGTTGTCAAGGGCTTTCAACACTGTTGGGAGATGTCCCTGGCTGGGAGAGAGGCTTGGGTCTGGTGTGTGAGGGGAAGGACACCTGTGCTAGTATCGGGCAAGCGTCAACATGATGGAGAGCAGATGGCGTGGCTCAGATGCTGGTGGGCTGTATGTAGTGGTGGGAGTTTGTGGACTTTCTTTTATGATTGTCTCTATTTGTCACTAAAATTTAAAAAAAAAAAAACTCCTCTGCTAAAATTGTGTAAAAGAGTACTGTTTGGGCGTATGGAAATGACAGGGAAGTGTTGCCTTGGAGAATGGAGTGTGAGTGGACTCACGGGGTAGCGCTGATTGCTGGTTCTCAAGATGAGCGATCACGAAGCTGAAAGGAGCCCAGTAAGCATGACTGCTTCTCCCAGCTGGAGCCAGCTGTGTGTGAGAGCTGGAAAGCTAGGCTTAGCCCGTCTCGTGGCTTAGCCAAGTGAGTTCTGTTGCTCTATTTAAAACGGCCAGCGTGGGCTGGGGAGATAGCTCAGTAGAATAAGTGCTTACCTGCCAAGTGCAAGGTCGTGAGTTCAATCCCCAGTACCGCAAAATAAATAAATAAATAAATAAAATGGCCAGGGGCCCAGGAAATAGCTCAGTGGAGTAAGTGCTTGCCTGGCAAGCACGCAAGCACAAGGTCCTGAGTTCAGTCCCTGGAGCCAAATAAGTAAATAGACCTATTTAAAAGTGAGTTGTCTCTAAGATTTCATAAAATATCTCTGACAAAAGAGTAAAAGTCTGGCAGATTGAGAAGGAGCAGGTAGAGAGAGATTTGAGCCAACAAACTCTGGCTCCTGCTGTACTGAAAGGAAGTTCTTACGGCTTTCAGATCTCTGATTACACGATGCTGCCTGACACCGCCACCCTGTCAGAACGGTTACGAGTGTGTCTCCAGGAGGGCGAGGAGAACCCACGCGATTTTACCACTCTTTTTGATTTGTCTATTTACCAGCTGGACACCACCTCCCTCCTCAAGGTCATCAAGTGAGTACCTGATGCTCTTGGGGCTGCAGTTCATCCCTTCTGTGTTTACTTTGAAATCTTGAGCCTGGGGACAGGATTGGAGTCTGGGAAAATGTGGCCAGCAGATGTTCTCAGGTCTGAGAAAAGGCCAGCAGAGAAGGCGGGTGGGGGTGCGTGGTTGGTGAGAGGACCGTAGCCCAGCAGCCATGAGCCTTTAGGGTGACCAGTCTTTTTTGGTGGAGTCCAGGACCTTTCCAGGTTTTGGCACGGAAGCTCGTACGTCCCAGAAGCCCTCAGGAGTATAGTTGGTGTAGATGGTCATCCTGCTGGCACTTAGGCTGCTATGTCACTTGATGCTTTCAGCAACCCTCGGAGTCACTGGCCTCCTTCCCGTTTGAGAAACCTACAGTTTAAAGAGAGGAAACCTAGCTTTTCAAAATAGGATCAGGGAGGCTGGGGTGTGGCTCAATGGGTAGACCTCTTGCATGTACAAGACCCTAGTTTTGATCCCCAGCATCACGAGAGAGAAAGAGAGAGAGAGAGAGAGAGAGAGAGAGAGAGAGAGAGAGAGAGAGA
>NW_004524613.1:14889645-14894122 GCF_000260255.1 Octodon degus
AGAGAGAGAGAGAGAGAGAGAGAGAGAGAGAGAGAGAGAGAGAGAGAGAGAGATGAAAGCTGGGCCTAGTGGCACATGCCTGTAATCTCAGCGTTCAGCACGCTGAGGCAGGAGAATTGCTACAGCCTGGGCTACATAGTGAGTTCAAGACCATCCTGAACTACAAAGCAAAACCCTTTGTCGAAAACAAAGTGGCACTTAAAGCTAGGCACAGGATGACATTCAAGCCAGTGCTTTCTCTAATTTTATTACCTATTTCTTTGTTTTCCATCCCTGATAAGAGGATCAGGGAATAATGTTTTTTAGTATGTTTGGCCTGGCACTCAATCTGTATCTGAATAAGCCAAAGACTGGGAATACTTGGGGTACAGCTGTGGATGCTCGTCTTCCCACCCCTCTACTTATGCTCAGAGTTGAACACGACTGAGTGCCTACTGTGCCAGGCCCTGTGGCTGACATTTCCATTTTTATGCTGGAGACAGACCAAGGCTCTGATACAAGCTTATTTTTTTTTTCAGCTTATTATTCAGACCCTACGCGTGAAGGACAAACAGGTGGCAGGGGGCCTAGCAAGAAAGGCAGTTCGATTCTGACTGAGGATCTTATGAAAGAACTGTTCTTCTAGCTATACACTGACGATGTGAGCAAATATTTAAGGCCACTGTCTGCTTCACACTGTGCTCTCAGGAGTGAGAAGGATGTCAGGAGATGGACAGGGGCATTGGGAGAGAGCATTTAACATTGACATCCCCCAGCAAAAAAGCCCTGAGCACTCATGTGTGTTCATGCAGGGAGTAGTTTGATGCTCAGCCAAGCCCAGACAAGCTGGAAACTAGGACCCTCTCATGGAGGGCCTAGAGGTGCTTGAATCTGTTTTCCAAAACAGTCAAAACAATTCTTTTTCTTTTTTTTTTTTTTTGATACTGGGGATCAAGCTCAGGACCTTGTGCTTGTCAGGCAGGCACTTAAGCCATTGAACTATCTCCCCTGCCTGAAAATAATGTTTTGCCACAGTTTGTGTAATTTATTAGAATCAAGCAAAGTGAGAGTGCCAGGCATGGTGGTGCACATCTGTAATCCCAGCACTTGGGAGGCTGAGGCAGGAGGATTGTATAGAGTTGGAGACCAGACTGGGCTACACAGTGAGCTCAAGGCCAATCTGAACTGTATAATGAGGCCCTTTCAAAAAGACAACAACAACAACAAAAGAAAGAAAGAAAGAGAAGAGAGAAGAGAAGAGAGTAAAGAAAGTAGTAGGCAACATGTAGCTGATGAAGAGGATAGAAAGCTGGAGCTAGGTAGAATAGTAGCTCTAGGTTGAGATGGTGTTTAGGGAGAAGGACTCCATGGGCTTGTGCCTGGAAGTCTTGATGGTCAAGTCCGATCCAGTGCCACTTTCCCCTGCAGCTCTAGGAAACTGTTCATGCTATGGACCAGCACTGAGAATGCAGATAAAGAAAGCAGCTAGGAGACGCCACACTCCTGTGATTTCAGTGCTTGGGAGCTGAGGCAAGAGGACTACAAGGTCAAGCTCAGCCTCAGCAAATTAGTGACTTAGTGAGACCTTGTTTGAAAATGAAATACTAAACAAGAGCTAGGGATGTAACTCAGTGTGAAGGCCCTAGGTTCAATCCCTAGTATGAAGGAAGGAAAGGAGAAATGAGGAAGGAAGGAAGGGAAGAAGGGCATGTAGGCAGATGGAGAAGAGAAAAAGGGAATGATAAATGAAGGAAAGAAAGGTAGGACGGGCAGACAAATGGTTCTCCACAGGGCACTCTCAGTGTACTGCAGTTGAGAGGGTTCTTGTGAGGGTGTGCAGGCGGAACTAGTATAGAGATGAACAAGTTAGTAAGGCAGTGTAGGATGCTGTGAGAAGGGCTGGGGGCATCCAGGGACTGCGCTACATTGGCAGTTGGGCTCAAAGTGGGGCCTCAAGGCTGGTGTTTGAGAGGCTAGAAGCTGGGAAAAGCAGACTGAGGTACAGGGTACCAGTGAAGAGCAGCATCCCAGGAGCCAATGGGGAGGAAACAATATTTAGCAGGGTCCAGAGAGTGGCCAGAAGGTTCATGATCCCTGTTTCTAACCACTGGATTTCACTACACAAAGGCAGCAGATGTTTGACTTGTCTTCCTTTCCCATGATGTGGTATATCTGGACAACAGTTTTATTGCAGTCCTCATTGGCTGTGACCCAGCACATACTGGGCATTCGGTAAATATTTATGGAATTAATAAATACTCTGAGGGCTGTGAGATAGCTCAGCAGTCTAAATGCCTGCTTAGGCAAGCACAGGACTGCTGTTCAATCCCTGGTACCATATGCCGTGCCAGCCCTGCCCCCAGGGCGGGCTGAGCCAGCCACACACACACACAAAGAAATATTCTGCCATTCTTTTCATTTCATCTCTACCTATTCAGCAGATGTTTTTGGCAAGCTACTGTTCCAAGCTCTTCTCTTGGAATTCAGGAAACCTAGTAGCAAATATCTTTGCCCTTTTGAAGCTTGTTTTCTGGCAGGACAGGAGTTAAAGTGTGTGTGTGTGTGTGTGTGTGTGTGTGTGTGTGTGTGTTTGTGTAAAAATAGAGGCTGTGTTAGAAGATAACATCTGAGCACATCAGCTGACTTCTCAGGGGTGAAGGTACTGTGGCAGATTGCATTTTTAATAGGGTGGTCAGGATGTGTCACCTTGAGAAATTGAAGTTTGAGCCAAAACTTGGAAGAAGTGAGCCATGTAGATACCTGAGGGAAGAGCACTGGACAGAGGAGACAGCCTAAGACCCTCAAGGGGAGGGTGCCGATGTGTCCACAGGAGGAGCCCACAGGCCACTGTGACTGCAGCAGAAATGAGGATGAGAAGAGGATGGACAGTGGAGATGGGAGCACACCGGGCATGGCCTCATGGGCCTTCAGGTGGACTTACTCCGGCTTCACTCTGGCTGGAGAGAGGAGAGCCCCTGAGCATTTTGTACTTCTTTAAAGTCAGGGAGCAGGAGAGCAAGCAGGGACTAAAGGGAAGGAGATCGTGGGGCTCTGGGAATGAGGCGATGCTGGCTTCCACATGGAGAAGCAGAGGGAGGGAGGGTGGGAGAGGCAATGTGATGGGTGTGCCGAACGGATGGGAAGTGTGGCAGAGGTGGCAAAGATGAGCAATTACAAGGCTGAGGTTACAAGTGGTGGCTGGGAGAGCTGGGAGAGATTTGGCAGGAAGAGCTGAAGCTGGGTTTGAGGGATATCTTGGTACAGTGTCTATAAGGCATCCAGATGATGAGTGGCAGCTGTATGTGTTAGCTGGTAGAGAGATACTTGGGCCAGGTATTTAAATTTGGGAATTTAGGGGCACATCTGTATTTTATCAGGACAAAATTTCCCCCACTTTCTTATCTATAAAATTGGAATGATGGGGCTGGGGAGTTGGCTCAGTAGAATAAGCGCTTGCCTGGCAAGCACAAGATCCTGAGTTCAATCCCCGGTACCACACACACAAAAAAAAAAAGAATAGAAAAAAAATTATTAAAAAAAATTGGAACGAGTCTTACAACAATGATGTATTAGTTCAGGGCTGGTGAGATAGCTCAGCGGTCTATAGCGCCTGCTTGGGCAAGCTTAGACAGGCACAGGGGACCGCGGTTTGACCATGTGTTAGTTTAACTGGTAACATTTTCTTCTTCTCAGTAAACCTTAAATAATGATGTCCGAGGCCCAGCAACATAAGGGCCTGCTTAGGCAAGCGCAGGGACCACATGCCATGCCGGCCCCGCGCCTTGAGGAGCTGAGCTGGCCACTGAGACTGCATGTGGTGGCCCAGCCTATAATCCCAGCACTGGGGGAGACTCTGTACCAAATATATATATTTGAAAAAATAAAAATAAGAATAAAAATAACGGTATCTGTTATGTTTGGTGGATTGTTAAAAGAGATGGTACTGAAAGGCAGGAGCCTAGATGAGATCACCACAGGTGCAAAAGTGGATACAGAAGAACAAAGACCAGGTACTAAGCCCTGGGGCACCCCAGGGTTCAGAAGTTAGGAAGAAATGGAGAACTTGACAAAGGAGATGGGAAAGGAGCGCCCAGTGAGATGGAAAGAAAGCCAGTCATGATGCCTGAGAGTCGAGCAAGAGTGCGGTCGTCAGGGTTGGATGCTGCTGACACGTGATATAAAGTGAAGCTGAGGGGCCGGGGAGATGGCTCAGTGGAATAAGCACTTCCCTGGCAAGCTCAGGGGCCTGAGTTCAATCCCCGGTTCCACCAAATAAATAAATAAAGTGAAGCTGAGGCTTCAGTATTAGATTCAGCAACGTGGAAGTCAGGTACCTCGACAGGGTGTTCTTGGTCAAGGGGCAGGGTGAAAAGCTTGTTGGGAGTTGGTTTAAGAGAAAACAGCACCTGGACATGTGATGCTTGGAAATCCCAGCTACTCTAGAGGCTGAGGTGGGAAGATCTTGAGTTTGAGGACATGCTAGGCAACATAGCAAGTT
>NW_004524613.1:14894378-14898140 GCF_000260255.1 Octodon degus
AAAAAAAAAAAACAAAACAATACTGAGAAAATTGGAGGTAGCAGATGTAGACAACTCTTTTGAGTTTTGCCACCAAGAGAACAAAGCAAGAGTGAGGGCAGGAGGTAAAACCTAGCTAGGGGAAATAAGGCACAGATGTGTTTAGATGGAAGAAGTTACAGGTATTTTTATATTAGAATGTTCCAGTAGAGAGAAAAATGGATAATATATGAAAATATGAGGAGAATGGTTATAAAGGGTGTGGTGCTGCACGCCTGTGATACCTGTACTCGAGAGGCTGAGATAGGAGGAGCATGAGTGTGAGCCCAGCCCAGGCAATTTAGTGACTGAGTGACCCTGTCTTAAAGAAGGGCTGGAGATGTAGTTTGGTAAGAAGGCCCTGGGTTCCATACCCAGTGCTAGAGGAAACAGGGGAGGGAGGGAGAGAGAAGAACATGGTTAATACAGATAGGAGTATGGACCGTGTATCTACAAAAAGCATCTAAGTTCCTAAATTGCTCAGGCTGGCCTCAAACCTTCCAGAGTGATGAGATTTCAGGTGTGTACCACCATACCCAGCAGACAACTTTCTTAATTTTATTTGTCTTTCATACCATACCCATGGGCTTCTATGTTTATATGGTGCTCTTGGATATTTTTGTTTGCTAGTAGTGTTTAGGTTTGTTCTGAGACAGGATCTCTGTAATCTGGCTTAGCCTTGAATTTACTATGAAGCCCAGGATGGCCTTGAGTTTGCATTTGTGGCCGACCTCCTGCCTCAGCCTCCCAAGTACTGAGATTACAGACATGCACCACTATGGCTGGCTCACTAGAAATGTGTTTGTTTTTGAGACAGTGTCTCAATATGCAGTTCAGGCTGGCCTTGAACTTTTAACAGTCCTCCTACCTTGGCCTCCTTGAGTACTGGGATTGCAGAAATGCACCACTACTTCTAGCTTAACTGCCATCTTTTTTTTTTTTAATTTTATTTATTTATTTGTGTGTGTGTGCGTGTGTGGCCAGCTCAGCCCACCAGTGGGCAGGGCTGGCTGGCATGTGGTGCTGGGGGATTGAACCATGGTCCCTGTGCTTTGTTAAGCTTGTTCTAAGTAGGTGCTTTAGACCACTGAGCCATCTCACCAGCCCCTTAACTGCTATCTTTGATGGAGTACCAAGCAACATGGCCCCTTAGATGCGTAATGTAGCATCTCACCTTGCTCCCTGGTCTTTTATTTTCTTACTGATGCAGGGCTCATGAGCAGCTAAATGTGAAACATGAACCACTCCAGCTCATCCAGCCTCAGTTTGAGACACCGCTGCCTGCCCTGCAGCCTGCTGTGAGTAGATGCTTGGGGGTCCTGCAGAGCCTCACTCTCCCTCAGGCACCAACACTTCCTGTTCTATAGTGACTTCCCTGTGGTGAGCTCAGTTCCCAGCTGAGGACTCAAAGGTGTGGACTTTGCTGGCTGTTAAATGTTAATTCCACCTTGTAGGGTTAGAGGGCATATGAGAGTGCTTGGATTAAGGAGAAAGCTGGGCTAGGATATAGCTCAGTGGTAGAGCGCCAGCCTGGCATGTGTGAGGCCTGGGTTTGATGCCTTGCATGAAAAGGCAAGAGAGAAGAAAGCTTTGTGCTGGCTTTCAGGCTTTAGACACTCAGGTTCATAACGTAAGTTTAACTGCCCACATCTTCACATGCAGACAAAGTATTTTTTAACTTTTTGGTCCAATACAACCTGCCTAATTTTTTCCTGTCCCAGTGCATTCTGTAATGTTATGAACCAGTTGGATTTAACTGGCTAGTTTGAAATTGGCAGGAATGGAAGTATTGACATCATAGAAAATGGAAAATAAAAGAATAAAAAAGGGATTGTTTCTAGGGCTGGGGAGATAGCTCAGTGGAATTGCTCAAGGTCCTGAGTTCAATCCCTGGTGAAAGAAAGAAAGAAAGAAAGAAAGAAAGAAAGAAAGAAAGAAAGAAAGAAAGAAAGAGGTGCATACCTATGTATTCTGATTTTAAGTTCAATACTTCCTATACTAATCTACATTTGCTTCTCCAAATAATGTCTGGCCCTAAGGAACTTGAGATTAAATAAGGTAGCAGTTGTACGATCAGATATTCCACACAGACCCAGGCCTTCATCCTTGCGTCACTGTGCTCAGCTCACTGGTGCTGGTGTGCGGCTTGGTCAGTGTAGTGGTGCCGTGAGCGCTGGCTCTACTTGGCTGCTTGCAAGGGTTTCAGTCTTGTTTGACCTGGATGAGGGCAAGAGATGATGGGAGTTTGGGTAGCTCAAGCCAGAGGGAGGGCTGAGCTGCCCTCTCGTGTCTCCTGTGTCTCACCACTCTTAATGATGGCTTAGGTAAGTCTTGTTTCCTTTAGGTGTTCCCTCCCAGCTTCAGGGAGTTGCCACCTCCTCCTCTGGAACTGTTTGACTTAGATGAGACATTTTCTTCTGAAAAGGCACGCCTCGCTCAAATTACTAACAAGTGTAAGTTTGGCTGTTTTCTTTTATGAGTAGTATTTAACCGTAAACCTCTGAAATTTGCTGAAAGAGAAGCTTAGAGATTATTTAGGGAGAACAAGATATGAACAGATATATAAAGTTAAATGTTCATTTCATGTGAACGATACTGGCTGTTTCTTCTTAGGTCAGTTGTCTCTATGAGTCTGAACATGCTAAGCAGAAAGCCCTCAATTCTGACTTACCAAGTCAGCTTGCTGAATCCTAACCCTGGCCACCACCTAGCAAATCTAGGTCACTGATCATAAGAACAGTTAGATAAGAAAAATGAGTCAGGCCCACACCGAGTAGAATCATTATGTATTGCAAACATGTGCTCAGAAAAACAAAAATTTTAAAAGCAAATTAAAAAAAGAAAAGAAAAGAAAAATGCAGCAGTGCCTGAGGATCACAGAGATTTCAGATTGGTAGACCAGCACACCACCCTGAGCGGTGCCTGAGGGAATGAGCCTGCAGGTCGCACAGCTCCAGGCCGAGGTGCTCCTGACTGTTGACTCCAGGTGTGCCCTGCCTCCAACACAGCAGACAGCCTGTACACACATGCCTACCCATGCTGACAGTGACCCTGCTCCTAGGAATTGAATCTAAGATCAGGGGCTGGTGAGATGGCTCAGTGGTCTAAAGCACCTACTTAGAACAACCTTAGCAAGGCACAGGAACCACGGTTCAATCCCCCAGCACCACATGCCAGCCAGCCCCGCCCCCTGGTGGGCTGAGCTGGCCACACAAGCACACACACACACACACACAATAAAAAATAAATAAATAAATAAATAATCTAAGATCAGTGAAGGTACGCAGATGACATCTACTCTTTTTTTTTTCTTTGTTTGTTTGTTTGTATTTTTAGGGAAGGGTCTAGGTGTTGAGGGTCTCACTACTAGATCGGATTCATACTGATCCTGTTTACAGCCTCCTAAGAGCTGGGATTACAGGTGCACACCACCACACCCAGTCTCAATTGCCATCTCAGCACACCCCTGGGGCAGGGCCAGCATGGCAGGCCTGGGTCTATTTATTTTAAAAATACAATAAAATTGGGAGAGCCTCAGTGTCCATGAACAAGAGCATAGTAGTAAATTGTGTCACATTCAGTTGGTGATGGGTCAGTGTATGTAGTCATAATGGCAAGAGATTTACGAAGGCCAGGAAGTAACATAGACAGAAATTAAAAATAAATCCTACCAAAAGAATAAATAAATAAATCCTACTAAAAAGAACAAGATAGGGGCTGGTGAGATGGCTCAGTGGTCTAAAG
>NW_004524613.1:14898575-14899507 GCF_000260255.1 Octodon degus
TGTGTGTGTGTGTGGCCAGCTCAGCCCACCAGGGGGCGGGGCTGGCTGGCATGTGGTGCTGGGGGATTGAACCGCGGTCCCTGTGCTTTAGTTAAGCTTGTTCTAAGTAGGTGCTTTAGACCACTGAGCCATCTCACCAGCCCCTGGTCTATCAATTTGAAAATAAAAACAAAAGACATAAGGATTAATTCAGAAAGAATAATAGATATATCACAAATCAGATGTGTTAGCCTATGGAAATCCTTGAAGTACAAAACAAAAACAATACAGCTGTATAGATATATTATAGCATTGAAAACTAGAAACAGTCAGGAGCATACCTGTAATCTCAACACTCAGGAAGGTGAGGCAGGAGGATCTTGCTTTTGAGCTTCATATCGAATAGACGGGCATTTTCTCAAAAAACAAACAAATTGGAAATGGTCTAACATTCATCCATCAGTAGGGGGATTGATTTAAGTGGTTATGAAATAAAGTGGAATATTATACATCTATTAACAGAAATTTGTAGGGCATAAACCTTAATGTGCAGTATCCACGGTGTCCTGGATGCTAACGGCTAGGGCTGCAGATAGAGCTGTGAGGAGAGCACTTGCCTGGACGCATGAGGCCCCTGCTCAGTCCCCAGCACTGCACAGAGCAAACAACGACAAAAGTAACTTATGGAACTATTACATTTTGACCCCATTTTATGAAAACTTGTCTTTACACACAGAAGCATGAAAGTGCTATTAGTGGGGTTAGAGCTAGAATGAGAAATTGTCAGAGCTATATAGTCAAACCCAGGGCCCTGATGAGCATGGGCCACACCCCTATCTAAAATGATTTCAAAACTTAAATTTCTGGGCCAGGGAGATTGCTCAGTGGAATAAGCCCTTCCCTGGCAAGCGCAAGGGCCTGAGTTCAATCCCTGGTTCTGGTAAAAAAAAAAA
>NW_004524613.1:14900112-14905385 GCF_000260255.1 Octodon degus
AAAAATAAATAAATATGTAACTAAATCAAAATAAAAAAATTAAATCAGAGGGGACAAAGTCAGTCTAGTGTGAGAAGGGCAGTAATGGCTCTCGGTCCTAGATACGTTGTGGGTCACACCTACAATCTCCTGCATTCTGAAGCTGAGGTAGGAAGATTATGAATTCTAGTCCAGTTTAGGCACTTAGTCACTTAGCAAACCCCTGTCACAAAGTAACAGGCTAGGGATATATATAGCTCAGTGGAAATGACGCTGGGTTTGACCCCCGTAACACCCCCTCCCCTCCAGAAAAAAAAGTTGCTGGGAATGTCTTCATAGAGGTTTCAGGGAGCTGTGTTGTTAGTGGAATTATACATGATTTTCTTTCTTTCTTTCCTTTTTTTTTTTTTTTTTTTTGTGGTACCAGGGATCGAACTCAGGACCTTGCACTTGCCAGGCAGGCACTTGTGCCGCTGAGCAATATCCCCAGCCTATAGATGATTTTCTATATTTATAATAAATGCAACTTAACAATACCTATGTGCCCATCCCATACTGGCACTTACTATATTCAGAGAATTAGTAACTTGATTTCCTGTTGGTTGTTCTTATACATTGTAATGTAGGAATGCTGGATTTGAGGATCAGGAAAGTCAGAATTAGAACCAGTCCACCTTTTCTGTTTTGTTGTGACAGGATCTCATTATGTAGTCCAAGTTGACTTTGATCTCATTATGTAGTTCAGGCTGGCCTTGAACTCTCAATGATCGTCCTGTCTCAGCCTTTTGAGAAGAGCATTGCTTGTGTCCTAATTTATAAAATTAAAAAAAAATCCTAATTTATAAAATTAGCCTAGGGAGATAGCTCAGCCATGTAAATGCCTGCCTGGCAAGCTCAAGGTCCTGAATTCGATCTCCAGTACCAGGAAAATAAAATAAAAGCAGCACATCCGGTATTTTTAGAGTTTGTTTCTATTCAAGTTCTGAGATCATATCACCCTAGGAAGTGGTAATTGATCTTGAGAGATACAGAACTTGATAAAGGATACCTAAAACATACTAAGTGCTTACTGTTGGAAGGGCAGAAGTTGAGAGTTAAACTGACTACCCAAACTGTGCTTAGGTACTGAAGAAGACCTGGAATTCTATGTCAGGAAGTGTGGTGACATTCTTGGAGTAACCAGTAAGCTACCAAAGGATCAACAGGATGCTAAACATATCCTGGAGCACATCTTCTTCCAGGTGGTGGAATTCAAGAAACTGAACCAGGTACAGAGCATAGGAGGCTCACCGCGGTGGGAGCCCTTCAGGTAGCAGTAGCATCCGTAGGCTGTGTTTGTCCTTCATTAGTTCTGTAAGTATCTGTTGATTTCACAGTGCTTTGCAGTGGAATGTGGGTTGGGGGCTTGAGTAGAGACCCAACAGTACTCACTCCAGAGGCGTGGAGGACAGACACCCAAGGCCAGGGTAAGGCACTGATCTTTGTACCAATGCCTTCAATTAATTGCTATCACACATCATGTGGTGGGCAATGGCCAGAAATCCTGTCCTGGTAGAAATAATTAATTCTTGGGTTGAATTCAGTTCTAAAACTAGAGAAAACCTCTCTGTTCAAGTTAATGATTCAAAATCTCTAATTAAAATTCAAAACACCAAAGTGAGTATTGGTGGCACATGCCTATAATCCCAGCTCTTAGGAGATTGCTGCCAGTTTGAGGCCAGCCTGGGCTACATAATGTGCATTCAAGTCTGAACTCATAGTGAAACCCCATTTCAAATAAACCAAAAATAAATAAGTGATAATAAATTCAAAACACCAAAGAGTTGATATTTTGGGCTGTGTTCTGAAATACTGAAATTCTATGCTTTCTCCTGTCATCCAGGAACATGATGTGGACACAAGTGAAATGGCATTCCAGAGCAATTTCTGAGGACGGCTTCTGCAAGCATTTTCTGCCTCTTTATATTTGAATTGTTCTTCACTTCCTCACCAAAGTGTGTAAACTCCCTTTCCTCCATGAGCCATGCTTCTGAACTCCTGAAGCACTCACTTCTGTTGTTTCAAATGTGATAGCCCATCCTCAGGAGCTCAGTGTTGCTGTGCAGGGGCAGGGAGGGACGGCTTCTGCCTCACTAGGCTGGTTGTCTGGAAATGCCTAACAGCATATTGAATACATCTGAGAACTTGGGGGACCCTGAAGGCCAGATAGGAGATTGCAGAGCCACTGAAGGTGTATAAGTGATGTAGCACAGTGGGAATCATTTAGCCGGTGGGTTCAATAAAGATGGAAACACCTGCCCATGATGGTTCATGCCTGTCATCCCAGCACTCTTGAGGAGCTGAGGCAGGAAGATCATAAATTCAAGCCCAACCTGAGTAAAATAAAAATGGGTTAAGGGATACAGAGCAGTGCAAGAGCCCTGGGTTCAATCCCTCCTGCCAGGGAGAAACAGGGGGAACAGGAAAAGGAGGGCCACTTAGGGGACAGTGTGATACAACTCCGAGAAATAGTAACAAGGACTGGAAACTGGCCTAGGCACTGCCACATGTCATCGCAGGCACCAGATTAACTCAGGACTAACACTGCTCTAGGAGAGGTAGGTTTTTTGGTTTTAAGACAGGGTTTCACTGTGCAGTTCTGGCTGGCCTCGAACTTGTGGCAGTCTTCTTGCCTCAGCCTTCCAAATGTAGGGATTACAGGGCCACACTGTCAAGCTGGCTAGGAAAGGTAGTTTTTGCCTCCGCATACTAAGGATTGAACCCAGGGTCTTCGTGCTGAGCTGCTACTGAGCTACATCTCTAGTCCTTTTATCATTTTGTATTTTGAGGTAGGCTCTCACTGAATTGTCCCAGTAGGGCTGGTCTTGGTATCTTTCCAGTGCAGCTTTTCGGAGTACTGAGGTCACAGCCGTACATACCCACCTGACTGTACTTGTGGCATTCTCAAATAGATTTGAGCTGGGGTTAAATGTTTGAGCACTCCAGGAGACTCAAAAAATTCTACTTTAACCTGAGTAATTTACCAAGACCAGGTCTCAGAAAACCACTGAGAATGTACCTCAGTGCAGAGACTCTCCCCAAAAAACAAACCACAGCCAAAACTAAAAAAAGCCCAAAACCTAGAGTATGAATCTTGAACTGAAAAACCATCTACAAAGCATATTTTGGGGGACATTTAGGAGATAGTCTGGATTTTTTTTTTTTTTTTTTTTTTTTTGAGACAAGGTCTGGGGCTGGCCAAATAGCTGAGGATTAAAGCTTCTACTTAGGCAGAAACAGGGGCAGGGAGTTGGATCCCCAGCCCTGCTGTGCCAGCCCTGCCCCAGGGGCACGCTGAGAGGGCGACTGAGATTGGGCGTGGTCACGTACCTGTAATCCCAGCACTTGGGAGGCCTTTTTTTTTTTTTTTTTTTTTGGCGGAACCGGGGATTAAACTCAGGCCAGGCAAGCACTTATTCTACTGAGCCATCTCCCCGGCCCCATGGCTCAGTGGAATAAGTGCTTCCCTGGCAAGCGCAAGAGCCTGAGTTCAATCCCCAGTTCGGTGGGTTAAAAAAAAAAAACAACAAATAATTGGGAGGCTATTAACAGGAGGATCACTACGAATCTCATCTACTTAGTGAGACACTGTACACACTGTCCTAAATACCAAAAAAAAAAAAAAAGGCCTGGTTGTGTACATCAGGCTGACCTTGAATCATGTAGCTGTTTAATTTTTTAAAAAACCAAGAGACATGATGGCACAGGTGTAATCCCAGCACGCTAGGAGGCTGAGGCAGGGGAAGTGCCCAACCTACTAATTTAGCGACATAATCAAGTTTAGGCCTAGGGGCTGGTGAGATGGCTCAGTGGTCTAAACCACCTACTTAGAGCAAGCTTAGCAAAGCACAGGGACAGCGGTTCAATCCCCCAGCACCACAAGCCAGCCAGCCCCGCCCCCTGGTGGGCTGAGCTGCCCCCACACACACATAAATAAAAATTTGAAAAAAAAATTGGAAGTTAAAAAAATAAAAATAAATTGAAGATGAAGCCCTGGGGTCAGCCTCCCCCAAGGCTTCAATTTACTGAAGCCCTGGGGTCAGCCTCCCCCCATGGGGGAGGGGAAGGGGCGGTGATTTCCTTGGCAGCAGCTCACATTCTAATGGTTAGAGAAACTACGTATGTCAAATGGTGATGGGCTGGGTGGTGTATAATCCCTCTTGGGAGGTTGAGACAGGAGCAAGTAAACGGGGCTCGAACGTGTGTAAATATGTGCATACAAGTATAAGTAGGGGAACAGATACCGGGAACAAAACTTGCTGCTAGGAGTCTGCGCAGAGGGGCTCTGACCCACACCAGATAGCCCGTGAGGACTCGTGACGAGCTTCCGCGACCCGCCAGGCTCGGCGCCGTCCCGCGGCGCCCTCCCAGCCCCGAGGCGGGCGCTGGGCGCAGCGCGCAGGTGCCCCGCGTGACGTCGGGCGGCGCGACTCCCATGGTGCCCTGCGCGGCGCCGCTGTTAAGCCCGACTGGAGCGCCTCGGGCGTTCGGCCTCGCGGGCCCTGGAGGCGCCGCACGTCCCCGCAGGCAGCACATACCCGCGGGACTGTTGCTGAGCTCCCACCTGGAGGAGCGGGAGGGTTCCGCCCGGGGCCGTCACGGGCTCGTGGCTGACCTCCCGCCTCTGCCCGCTCTTGTGTCCCCTGGCCGCTGCTCTCCGACTTGCCTGCTGTATTAATAAACCAGTGCCCCAAAGGTCCAGGGAAGCGGTTTGGGGTGCGGGGTTCCGGCGCTTGCTTCCTGTCTCGGCTCCCTCAGCAGGAACGCCAGGGATCTGGTTTGGATGCGACACAGCTGGAACGGGCAGGAGCCTGAACACCTTCAGGCAGGGTTCATGGTCCTGTCCTTTGATCGTGGCTCCAGAGAGGCCCCTAGCGTCGTGCAAAAGGATTTTAGGCATCACCTCCCAAAGCTGCCTTGTAATCCCTTCCTCCACTACATTTTAGATTGACTTCTTGTACCACAGCTCGGTTTGTAAATTCTAGACATTTATGTAGATGGAAACATACAGCGTGTTCTTTGTTTATTTCAGCATAATTGAGATTGATTTTCAATAATTTGCTGTTTTTGTTGAGTAGTATGTCACCCTATGGATATGTTTTATACCTATTTATCCAAACAGTTGTTAGATATTCAAGTTGCTTCCATTTTGGAGACATCACAATAACTATGTAAAAAGGGGCTGGAGAGATAACTCAATAGAATAAGCGCTTTTCTGGCAAGCTCAAGGGCCTGAGTTCAATCCCCGGTTCCAC
>NW_004524613.1:14905485-14905916 GCF_000260255.1 Octodon degus
GCAAGCTCAAGGGCCTGAGTTCAATCCCCGGTTCCACAAAAAAAAAACAAAATTTAAAAAATTTTTTTTTTTTTTTTTTTTTAATGTACTGGGGATTGAACTTGGGACCTTGCACTTGCCAGGCAGGTGCTTAGGCTGCTAAGCTATATCCCCGGCCTGTAAAAAGACTTTGTAGGCATATACAATCATTTTTCTTGGAGTAGCTGGGTCATTCAATAGGTGTATACTTGTAAGTTTGTTTTGTGACAGACCTGGGCTCAAGTGAGTCTCCTGCCTCAGCCTTCTCTACCTGGGTGTGCACCATTGCCCAGTTTAAATTTTTAAGAAAGTACTAAACTTTTTTCCTAAAAAATCTTCCACTTGGGGACCAGGGAGATGGCTCAGTAGGATAAGCGCTTGCCCGGCAAACGCAAGGATCTGAGTTCAATCCC
>NW_004524613.1:14907077-14908211 GCF_000260255.1 Octodon degus
AAAAAAAACAAAAAAAAAAAAAACAAGGTAAGGTGGGTCTAAAATGGAAAACACGGGAGCGGTGCATGTGAGGTGGGACAAAACTATGGTCAACCAATAAGATTACAATCAAGCTCAAAGGTCCTGAGTTCGATCCCCAGTACTGAAAAAAAAAAAAAGAAAAAAGAAAAAGATTACAAGCAGAAGAGCTGGAGAGAGAGCTCAGTGCAAGGTCCAGAGTTTGATCCACAGTACAAAAAAAAAAAAAAAAAACAAGCACAATTACTTGGGTAAAATTGATTAAATCCAGGACCAAATGGGTAAGCCAGTCATGTAGCAAGTGCATGAATATAGAACAGGGGCTTTTCCTGGAAGGGTCTGGGTTAGTGACTTCCAGGCTTCTTCAAGGTAACTGTCACCTATTTAAAGTATCAATCTCATGCCCATCCCTAGGGAATTATGTGGCTGCATTTGTTTACTCTTTTGTCCTGAGGTCTAACCCACAGAGGGAGTGTCTCCCTCCAGCATTTTCCAGGTCTTATCTTCCATGTTTCCTTGACGGCCTAGTCTGTCCCACTGCCTATAATATTTCTATCTAATTTAGCTGCCTACAACACTGGGATTACAGGCATGGCTGCCACGCTGAATTTACTGCTTGATAATTTCCTTTCCCCCCCCCCATTGGATACAGAGTCTGACTAGCTTCAGACTTGTAGTGATCCTCCTGTCTCAGCCTCCCCAGCACTGGGATTACAGGTGTACCCCACCAGGCCCAGTGTCAGGGCGGCATGGTGCGCCCAGGGTTCTATGCTGGCACTGCACGTGGTGTTGGGGATTGAACTCTGGTCCTTACATTTGCCAGGCAGGCCCTTAGACCACTGAGCTATCCCCTGAACCTGTTTGATGAATTTCTATGCCATCCTAATCTTATTTTTGAGGATTTACTGCCTGTAGGCCAGAAATCCTTCATGTAGACAGACCAAAACCGGTTGGGTCGGGGCTGGTGAGATGGCTCAGTGGTCTAAAGCACCTACTTAGAACAAGCTAAGCTAAGCAAAGCGCAGGGACCGCGGTTCAATCCCCCAGCACCACATGCCAGCCAGCCCCACCCCCTGGTGGGCTGAACTGGCCACACACACACACACACACACACAC
>NW_004524613.1:14909201-14911664 GCF_000260255.1 Octodon degus
GGCATGTGGTGCTGGGGGATTGAACCGCGGTCCCTGTGCTTTGCTAAGCTTGTTCTAAGTAGGTGCTTTAGACCACTGAGCCATCTCACCAGCCCCGTGTTTTGGTTTTTTTTGAGACAGGGTCTTGCTATGTAGCCCAGGCTACTCTCACACTCACTGTGTAGCCCAGCCTGGCCTCAAACTTGCTTTGCTTCTCCTGCTTCCTGCCCCCTTATTCTCAAGTGCTGGGGTTAAAGGCATCTGGCTACAAATTTTTGTTGTTGTTGTTTGTTTGTTTGTTGATGGGACCAGGGGATTGAAATCAGCCACAGATGTATTTTGAAGGTAGAGTTTGAATACAGAACCAATAGTTTGCAGATGGAGCAGGCAAGTGATGTGAGATATCAAGAATGACTCTGAGGGGCCAGGGAGATGGCTCAGTGGAATAAGCGCTTCCCTGGCAAGCACAAGGGCCTGAGTTTAATCCCTGGTTCCACAAAAAAAAAAAAAAAAAAAAAAAAAAGAATGACTCTGAGCTCTGAGCCGGGTGTTGCCCTGAGTTCAAGGCTAGGCTGTATTACACAGCAGGACCCTGTCTAAAAACAAAAGAAAAAAGAAAAGAATGACTCTGAACTCTTGCTAATCTGATAAATTATCTAATCTGCCTGCCTGCCATGCACTGGCTTTTCTTGTGCCATTTCCTGCTTCACAAATTCCAAAACCATCAGCTCCAAAGACCCTTAGTGACCCATTTGGCTGGGCAGTCAAGGGGCCGGCCCCTATAGAATATTCTACTCTAGCTTCCTTACCGGTTGGTGACCTTTTAGAGAACATGGATGTTTGGGGGCCAGGGAGATGGCTAAGCAGTACAGTGGTGCCTGCCTGGCAAGCACAAGCTCCTGAGTTTGAGTCCCAGTTTTTAAACTCAGGCCCTTGAGCTTGCCAGGGAAGCGCTTATTCTATTGAGCCATCTCCCTGGCCCCTGATTCCCAGTTTTTAAAAAAAGGAAGTTTGGCTTGTCTCAAGACTGATCTGGCTCCAGCCCAATCTTTTCATCTTAATTTACACGCAGAGCTAACCAAATTTACATTTTTACATTCACTTACTTTACTTTGCTTCAGTATACCAGCACATTTTAGCTGTGTGACCAGGACAATTCACTTAATTTTTTTTTTATGAAGAATGACTAAAATCAACTTTGTAACTGTATAAATATCATCTAAATATGTGCACCACTGGTTTTTCTGAAAGAAATATGCAAAGGCTGGCCAGATAGCTCAGCAGATTAAAACGCCTGCTTAGGCAGGGGCAGCAGTGGGGATTCAATCCCCAGAGTGATGTACCAGCCCCGCCCCCAGGGCGCCCTAACACACCAGATTGAGGCTGGACATGCATGCCTATAATCCTAGCACTTGGGAGGCTGAAAACAGGAGGATCCCTTCAAATCTGATCTATGTAGTGAGACATTACTAAATACATTAAAAATAAATAATAATAAAAGAAACATGCTATAAGCAAACTACGTGTGCTCACTGACATGTGCCCCCAACTTGTCTCATTGGCTTAATTACAGACCACTCAGGATAATAGATTTTTAGTATAAAGTGTAGCATGATAAGAAATTTTAGCTTTTACACATACATGTTGCATTCTGGCTGGTCATGGAGAAAAAGAATTACACTATGAAGCTAGGCTGCATCTGTGTGTGTGTGTGTGTTTTTTTTTGTTTTTTTTTTTTTTTGTCTTTAAAATGTGGATGGGGGGATGTAGCTTAGTGGCAGAGCTCATGTCTGGTGTGCTGAAGGCCTAGAGCTTTTTTTTTTTGTGGAACCGGGGATTGAACTCAGGCCCTTGCACTTGCCAGGGAAGTGCTTATTCCACTGAGTCATCTCCCTGGCCCCAAGGCTGGCCCAGAGCTTGACCCTCACTGCTGCAAATAAAAAGTTAAGGAGCTTGCCTTACAGATGTCCTCACTGCGCATGGTGGCAAGCTCTCATAATCCCGGCGCCTGGAAACTGAGGCAGGAAGGATGGCAAGTTTGAGCCCAGTCTGGGAAATTGTCAAGACCCTGTTTCAGATTTTTAAAAGACAGCTGTTAAAAGTGCCTGCTTAGGCAGACGCAGGGGTCGGAGATTCGATTCCCGGCCTGTGGTCCTGGCCCCTACTCTGGGACACAGTGAGATGGCAGTTGAGACTGGGTGTGGTAGCTTGTGCCTATAATCCCAGCTCTTGGGAAGCTGAAAACAGGAGAATCACTGTAAGCCTGATCTGTGTAGTGAGACTCTGTAGACCCTGCACCAAAAAAAAAAAAAAGTGCTGGAAAAACTGACTTTTCACAAGCCTAAAAAATAAAATTAGACACATTATCATTCATCATGCACTAAACTACAATCAGAATAGATAAAAGATTGGAATATTCAAACAGAAATATTAAATCTCCTGCAAGATAGAATTGGTCAAAACTCTTGAAGACAATATGGTAGA
>NW_004524613.1:14911764-14922467 GCF_000260255.1 Octodon degus
TTTTTTTTTTTTTAAAGGCAAAGGTCTACTTAGCAGCAGTTAGTGTTTGTTTTGCATCCAGTTTGGTGCTGGGCCCTGAGCATTTAATAGCTTTGCTGCTAGTCTTCCTAGCACAGGGACAGGCCTGGAGGTGGAACCTTAGGTGGGGCAGATGATGGAATAACCAAAGGCCACATCCAGGAGATTACCTCCCCAAAGGTAAGAATGTCTGTGACTGCACCCAGGATGTTGGGCATTTTATCCTTAGGAGAGGGTGATAAGATAACTGGAGAGGACAGGTTTGTGGAAGTCACCACCAGATTGTGTCCAGCTCTAGAGTGCTGTCCCTGCTGCCTGACCCATGGCACTGAGTCCTGATTCCTCTGGTTATAGATTATTGATCAGCTGGCCTCAATGTTAGGTTCCAGGTGAACTATGAACCTGCTCCCTGCCTCACGCTTTGGGCAAACACTTCACTCAAATAGCCAGGTCCTGCCTTGCCCAGAAATGGGACTAATAATCCACTAAGAATGTATGCTCTGTGTAGAGCAGCTTTCTGAACATCAGAGGATAAGTGACAGGCAACTGAAGGCTGTGTCATGAGAACAGCAAGTCAGGCATGGTGCTGCATGCCTGTCATCCTAGTTATCTGGGAGGCGGAGGCAGGGAAATCACAGATTGGAGCCCAGCTCCGGCAATGTAACAATTGATGCGGCCCCGCCCAATTTAGAAAGTCCTGTCTCCATTTGTGTTTTGTTTTTGAGACCAAGTCTCTCTCTGTAGTTCAAGCTGAATGTTGAACACTATGTAACCCACGCTGGTCTTGGATTTGCAGCGATCCTCCTACCTCAGCCTCCCAAGTGCTGGGATTCTAAGTGTGCGCCACGATGCCTGGCGCTCTGTGCCCTATGATTGATTATATTTTTTTTTTTTTTTTTTTTTTTTTTTTTTTTTTTTTTTTTTTTTTTTTTTTTTTTTTTTTTTAGGAGGGATCAAATTCAGAACCTGTTGCTGGGCAGGTGCTTATACCACTGAGCTATCTCCCTGGCCCCTATCTGGCCCCATCTTGTTATTGTGTTTGTTTGGTTTTTTTTTTTTTTGGTGAACCGGGGATTGAACACAGGCCCTTGCGTTTGCCAGGCAAGCGCTTACTCTACTGAGCTATCTCCCTGGCCCTATTAGTTTAATCTTACAACCACCCTCCATTATAGGGATAAAGAACATAATATTAGGGCTCACAGCATAGTTCCCCAAACTATGACCACAGAAGACCAGAATGTGCCTTTCCCAAATATATATTGTACTTGGGCTTTTTTCCCCCGGTGCTAGGGATCAAACCAGGGATTGTCTATCACTGAGCTATCTCCAGTCCCCAGCCCTTTCACCCCATACTGGGAATTGAAGCCAGGCTGAACTATATCCCTTCCCAGTCCTTTTTAAATTATCTGTTCATTCTCTATCCATCCATCTGTCTTCTATCTATCTATTCGGGGGATTGAAGCCAGGGGCTTCACACTGAGCTTCCAATCCTTTTGTTATTTTTTCATTTTGAAACAGCTAAATTCCCAGGCTGCATTCAAATTCACCATCCTGGCTGAGCCTCCCAGGGTGCTCGATTTATAGGTCTGTTCCACCACACTCAGGCAAAGAAGGCATTTATGTTTACATGGAAAATCTACTATAGTAAAAATTCTCTATCAGAAGAGCATTGCTCCAGGTAAGTTTTATTACCTGAGAGACTGAATCTGTATGACAAGACTTTTATTCACTGTACCTTTCCTTGCTACACCCTGCAGTAAAATGGGTCACCAAGCACCCTTCAGAAGCCCCAGGCCTTTCCTTATTCCTTTCTTTTTTCTCTTGTTTGAACCCAAGGCCTTCACTCTGAACACTTCACCACCGCCTTATTTTTAGTTTTTGTTTTGAGACTGTGTCTCACTGTCACTAAGTCACCCAGGCTGGGTTTAAATCTGTGATCCTCCTGTCTCAGTCTCCCAGAATGCTGGGATTACAGATTTGTACCACTAGGCACCGTCGCTATTGCTTTCTTTCTTTCTTTCTTTCTTTCTTTCTTTCTTTCTTTCTTTCTTCCTTCCTTCCTTCCTTCCTTCCTTCCTTCCTTCCTTCCTTTTTTTTTTTTTCTTTTCCGGTCTCAAATTTACAGTGATCCTCCTGCCTCAGCTTCCTGAGTGCTGAGATTACAAGTGTGTGCCACCATGCCTGGCTTGGTCCCTATTTCTTTCTGAGGAGAATGGGGGCCCTGGGGAGATGGCTCAGTGGAATAAGTGCTTCCCTGGCAAGTGCAAGGGCCTGAGTTCAATCCCTGGTTCCACCAAAAAAAAAGAAAGAAAAAGAAAAAGAAACTCAGGAAGCTTCACTCATCTGATCCTTTGTGGGATGACCTTATTTTGTGGGACTCTTGACAACATGCAGATAGTTTAGTATGACTTTTTCCTGTCAATCTGATTTTTTTTTTTTTTTTTGTATTGGGAATTGAATTTAGGACCTTGTGCTTGTGAGGCAGGCACTGTGCCACTGTATCACCTACTCTGTTTTGTTTTTATATTTATTTAAAGACAGAGTCTCTCACTATGCAATTTTTTTTCCTAAATGTATTTAGTACTGGGTCTACAGGGGCTCCACTACACAGATCAGGTTTGTAGTGATCCAGTTTTTCAGCTTCCCAAGTGCTGGGATTACAGGCACCCGCCACCACACCCAGTCTCAATCCTGTCTCAGTGCACTCCAGGCTGGCATGGCAGGCCTAGGATGGAACCCCAGCGCCTGAGTCTACTGAAGCAAGTGCTTTAATCTGCTGAGCTATCTGGCTGGCCCTTTACTATGCAATTTTGAGGTTGGCCTTGACCTCAGTATAAGCCCCTGCTGGCCTCAAACTCATGGAAGTCCTTCTGCCTTAGCCTCCCAAGTGCTATTACAAGTATGTGCTATCATGTTTTATGTTAATTTAAGTTAGTGTACCCCCTGCCCCCTGCCCCCGACCCCCCATTGTAGTCCAGTCCAAGAAGATGGAAGAGTGGTGAAAAGCAATTTTTTTTTCCATTTCAGAAGACTGGAATTAGACAGTCTAGGTTGGGGGAATCTTAGTCTTACAATACGCTAAAAGAGGATAATACTAGTATATCTCATGGGATTGTTATAAAGATGAATTAAAATTTATACACAGAATGGTGACGGGTACATAATAAAAAAAAACTTTAGGATTTTGACTCTTCCTCTCTCCCTCCCTCCTTCTCTCCCTTCATCCTTCCCTCCCTCCCTCTCTCTTCTCTTCTCCTCTTTCTCTCTGTGGTGCTAGAGATCAAACCTAGGACCTTGTGCATGCAAGGAAAAAGCTCTATCACTGAGCCACATCCCCAGCCCCACCCCCTTTGTAAAGACAGGGTCTTGCTGTGTAGCTTAGGCTCATTTCCAACTTTGATCCTCCTGCCTCAGCCTCTGAAGTGTTTGGATTGCAGGTCTGTGCCTCAGGGACAGATCCCACTTTCAGATGAGGAAACACAGGCACAGAAGAGTTGGATAATTTGCCCAAGATAATGCAACCAGTGGACAAGCAGCAGGCTGGGAGGCAAAGCCCAGGAAGTCTGGAGGCAGAGTTAACAGTAGCCATGAGGAGAGGATGTTTACTTTCTATGTGAATTACTTTGTGAGGGCAGAGGGTCAGGAAAATCCTGAATTCCATGACCTGGAAGCTTTTAGCTCTTGGCCTCCTGGTGCAGCAAGTGCAATGTACAGATCCTGGCGGGACTTCTCCCAGGTGGCCAGCAGTTTCAGGAAGTGGGATTTGAGACCTAAAGGAAGCTGGGGTTTGGGACGCTTTGTCCAGTGTCTCACCAAGAGGCAGGAAGCTACAGCATGGCAAAGCTGGCTGTGACGGTAAATGGGACCTGTTAATTACAAGAGCCTGGGACAAGGGCTGGGGATATAGCTCAGTGGCTCCAGCAAGTGTCTGCCTGGCAAGCGCAAAGTCCTGAGTTCAGTTCCCAGTCAAAACAAACAAATCAAAAAACCCAGGACTGCCTAATAGTTCCCAAAGCACTAGGACTCTGGCGGGTTTCCATGAGTTGTTAACTGCATATAAGGCCACAGATGCCATGAGGAGCTTGCCGTACTGTCCCCTTCATGGTGGCCTGTCCTGTGTCTGTGGGACCTAGGGTATACTTTTATTTTTGCTTTTGTCTTTTCTTCTCTTTTGTTTGGTCCAAGTTTGCTCTGCAGAGCCAGTTTCTCCCTTACCCTATACCCTTCACCCTTTTTCATTTTTCTGTGTGTGTGTGTGTGTGTGTGTCTGTCTGTCTGTCTGTCTGTCTGTCTGTCTGTCTGTTTGAGACAGGGTCTCACTAATGTAGCCCAAGCTGGCCTTGAACTCACTATGTAGCTTAGGCTGGCCTCAAACTCACAACAATCCTCCGTGTGAATGCTAGGATTATAGGTGTACACCACCACAGCCCATTGAAGTGAGCCTTTTTTTTTTCTTCTCAGTACCAGGGATCAAATTCCAGACCTTGAGATTGTCAGGCAGGTGTTTATACCACTGAGCTATCTCCCAAGTCTGTGAACCATTTCTTTTTTTTTTTTTGCAGAACGGGGGATTGAACTTAGGCCCTTGCGCTTGCCTGGGAAGCGCTTATTCTACTGAGCCATCTCCCTGGCCCAAGTGAACCATTTTTAAGCTACCCAGTAACTATGACACTCAGTAGTGTAATTACCATAGTCACTGGTAAATGACCACCTAAAATGGAAAAACCCAGGGCCAGTGAGATAGCTCAGTGGACTAAGCGCCTGCTTAGATGAGCACCAGGACCAGGGTTTGGACCTGCCCCCCCCCCATGCCCCACTGTCTCCAACTCTGGGTGCTCTAAGCCGGCCACCTACACCGGGCCTGGTGGCACACACCTATAAACCCAGCACTGGGGAGGCTGAAAACAAGAGAATCACTATAAGTCTGGGTAGCTGGGACCTTGTAAATAAAAAAAGAAAATGGAAAAACCTTTCCTGAGCCTCTAGGAGTTTAAGTCCACAGTAAAACTGGATTTAAATCAAACCTTTGGGGCTGGAGAGATGGCTCAGTGGTCTAAAGCACCTACTTAGAACAAGCTTGGCAAAGCACAGGGACCGCGGTTCAATCCCCCAGCACCGCCCCCTGGGTGGGCTAGCTGGCCACAACACACACCACACACACCCCCCCACACTAAATAAATGTAAAAAAAAATTAAAATGATCACTCATAAAAAAAATACATTAAAAAAAATAAACCAAACCTTTACTTGGAGTCTTGCGCTAACTACTGGGGTGAATTGTGAGGCTTCTTAGGTCCAAGGGGTACATGTACATGGTGCCTAGTGCAGTGGTTTATGCTACTATATGAGAGGCTGAGACAGGAAGAGATCGAATTCCAGGCCAGCCTGGGCAATTTCACCATACCATGCCTAAAAATGTTTTTAAAAAGGGAAGGGAAGCTGGGTATATATAGTCCAGAGGTAAAGAAGCGGTGAGTTCAATTGCCAGTACTGTAAAACACACACCAAAAAATGACAAAAACAAATTTAAAATCAGAAGCTGGTGGGCAGGGGACCCCCAAGAATAAACAGGAATTAGCCCCGTGGGAGGGGCTGGGCCAGATAAAGCAGACAGTGGCCAAAGCAAACTTTCTCATCTATAGGGCCTGCAGGGTGATCTGATGCAGAACACTATAAACCTGATTATCTATTAAGGAATTTACCCAGAGGGAAAGAAAACAGGTAGAAGCTCTAAAGAGGTCGCTCCGAGGTTGGAGAAGAAGCAAGGAGAGGGTTTAGATAAGGACGTGGGGGTGCGCTGTAGGGATCGGAGTTTGGACTGAAGCTGCGATTTCGCCCAGGTGGTTTCTCACGCTTGGGTCTCCCATCCTAGCGCCTCACTCCTGCCTCAGTCTCCGCCTTGTAGGATGCTCCCGGGCCTCCCGCGAGCCACACCTGGCCTGCGTCTGGAAAAGTCACGCGGCCGCTGGCTGGATCAGCCGCGGCTCCCACGCGGGGCTCAGCTCCGCCTCAGTCGCCACCCCGCCCGTCCCGGTCCCGGCTCCGGCCCCGCCCCCCGCAGGCCGAGCCCCGCCCCGCGCTCGCGCGCGCCAGGCCCGGGCGGCGCCGACGCTCTTGGCGGGAGATAGGAAAGTGCAACTGTGCGCGCCGGCGGCAGCTGAGGATCCTGCAAGTGGGCGCCGGGACCTGCGCACGCACGCACGCACGCAGCCCGGGAGCGCAGCGCTGGGCCCGGAGCGGCCGGAGCAGTCCGTGTCCTGACCCCGGCCCGGCTCCCGCTCCGGGCTCGGCCTGCGGTCAGGCGAGCGCGGCGCGGCCCGGGCCGGGGGATGTCTCGGCGGACGCGCGGGTGAGCGGGCAGCGGGCGGCTCCCTCCAGCGTCCTCCCCGGCCCCTCCGAGCGCCATCTGGGGCGGGGGTTCTCGCGGGAAATGGTGCTTTGCGGGCCGCCCATCGCAGGGCGCGGGCGAGCCGGGACTCCAGGGACCCCTCACCCCTGGGCTCCCGGTGCCTGCTGGGGCTCGGAACCGGGACGGGCGGGTCTCTAGAGACCCGGGCCAAGCCCTGCGTGATGTTATTTTGCCTCCCGCCTAATCGCGGGACGGGGTGGGACGGCCGGTGTCAGCTGGAAGGGACTAGGGAGGGAGCGAGGCTCCAAGTCACCGTGAGTGGGAGGCCACGGGCTAGGACGCACTTGTCGCTCAAGCCAGTGTTCAGATTTGCCGCTGGGTATTTCTTCTCTGCCTTCCGGGAAGCACCGAGGCCCCCAAGCCCTCTGCCCTGCCGGGTAGGGTACAGGGGCTGCGGGCCCATTGTTTTCTCTCTTGCATTCCGGGTCGGCTCGATTCAGTTTCTGGGACTTCTTCCTGTTCCATCCGAGGAGTTTTTGGGCGCTGGGGTTGATGCTACCAGACCGAGGTATCCAAGCTACTCTGCCAGCAGCCCCTGGGGCAAACGCAGGAACTGAGGCTCCATTTTATTCATTCCCTAGAGACTTAAGTGGCAGGGTCAGCTAGGCCCTTGTGTATGCTTGTGTATCCGGGGCCTGGGCTCTGGGTTTGCAGCCTGTCTGAGCGGGAACCATGAGATCCTGCCCAGTTCCCTCCCGAGACTGTACAGCCCAGATAACCTTAGGTCCATCTGAAGCTGTTGGTGCTGGTATTCAGTCTGAGGGTGCAGATGGCCACCCCACATCTGGCCCTTAGGTAGTGGTTCCCGAGTCTGGCACACAGGGACCTGCATTCCTCCGGCCCCAGTGCCCCAGGAGGAGTTTCGGGGAAATGTTTCTCCAGGAGTGACCATCCCTAGGCCATTTCCAAGCCCTCTGCAGCCCCTGTCCTTGGGCCCAGTGGAAGAACTCCCTCCCATATGAGGAAGGGGCTCTGTGTACCCCTGCTCTCCCACGTGCTTCATTTCTTTCTTGGCCACTTCTACTATTCATTTGTACCCCAGCATCCCACTTCCTACTCAGCCTCTGACTCACGAGGCCAGGAGCAGAGCCCAGCGCATCCAAGGACAACAGAAGGGTGTTGCCCTAAGGTGTGGCTGTCACCAACCAGGAACTGACCAGCTTTTAAAGCCGGCCTTTCAGTGTGAGGACTTAAAAGGTGCAAAGTGAAGGAAATTCAGAAGCTAACTGTGGATTGCAAATGGTATAACCCCTGTGCCCCTCAGTTCTGTCAAAACGGGGACAGTGAGCATGGATGGGAGGTGGACAGATGACAAGATGGTTATCTCAGTGTTCTCTCAGCAGTCCCCCCCCACCAACCAGGGATTGAACTCAGACTCTTATGCTTTCCAGGGAAGTGCTTATTCCACTGAGCCTCTCCCCGGCTCTCTCTCAGCTGTTTTGATATGCTATCCCCATTAGACAGAAGATTGGGTCACAGAGAGTTGTCCACACAGATACCTTTCATCCTGAAAGGGACATTTGGTGAACATGTGACTGAAGAGGGGCTCATGCTGGGTTCTGGAGAAGCAGTCATGATTTGTGACAGTGAGGATTCTGGAGACAGTTGATTTTAAAGCCTGTGTTCTGTTTTTGGTATCTTGTAGGTTTTTTACTTTATGCTTTATTATGGTGGAAGGCCCGTGAATGGGCGCCTGGAATGATAGGACAGGACTGAATTCCAGATCCTTTTGTGACTGATGTGTTGCTGAGTTTGGAGAATTTTTAAAAATTTACTTTAATTAACATATCTTACGCACTAGAAGTTGTTCATTCATTCTTGTATCCAGTCCTACCCTGAACAAACATTTTTAAAGCCATTCAGTGTCAAACTCCAGGATTGTGGAGGTGGAGCTGACCTTTGTGAACCATGTCAAAAGAGGCAGTTGCAGCCCAGGCCTGGGAGAGGACAGTTTTTCTCAATGTCCTGTGGGTGTTGGAGTGGCTAAGAAGTGTTGTTGAGTTGCGGGAAGGTGTGCAGACACCAGGGGAAGCCTTTGGTACAAGGCCTTGCTTATCTTGCTTATTTGGAAATTTGTAGGCTCTTCCTAGTTTATACATCCCTGAGCTAGGACTATACCTTTAATTGAGGTGGCCAAATGCAGGTCCTGCTGTGTGGAGTTGGGGGAGGATTACCAGTCGCCTGTGAAGACCTGACCTCCTTGGAGGTGCATAGTGTTCTTCATTTTTGTGGCCATTAGGCTGGATAAGTAGGAGCATCTTGGAAAATAGCCCATTAGAAAGTAGAAGTCTTCAGAATTCAAATGCCTGTGCCATGGTTTTCTTCTTTCCATTAACTATGGCCACGTGTAGCCGTGATTTGAAAAAGAATATGAGTTCAGGTTGCCTTGAGCCTTGAGCCTTTGTAGCCCAGGCTGGTCTCGAACTCACAAGAGCCTCCTCCTGCCTTAGCCTCCCCAGTGCTGGGATCGCAGGCGTGCACCGCCGCACCCAGCTTGATGCTTGCATATATTGTGTTTAAAATACTGACAGCAAGTGTGAGTTTGTTGTTGAAAAAGAAAATATTAAGTGGATTTGGTTTTGAATATCATAATCTTAGTGAGATCTTTAACTTTTTGGCCATGCTGGGAATGGAACTGTTGTTGCATGTGCTAGGTAATCACTAAAGTATACATCCAGCTTTTGAAATCATTTGAATATTCCTGAAAATAAAGAAAAAAGTAAAGATGCTCCATAGCAGTAAGTATTTTATTAAGGGATTTAGAAAGAGAAGGGCAGAAGTGTATGTATTTTTTGGTGGGGCAACAGGGTCTTACTATATGATCTAGGCTATCTTTGAACTCAGTATGTAGCCCAGGCCTGTCTCAAACTCTCTTATCCTCCTGCCTCAGTTTCCTGACTACTGCTAGGATTACAGGTGTGAGCCAGTATACCTGCTAGTACCTGGTTTGTTTGTGGGTTTTGTTATTTTGAGACAGGGTCTCACTTTGTAGTTCACACTGGTCTTGAACTCACTGTGTGGCTCAGGCTGCCTCAAGCTTGGAGCAGTCCTGCTCAGCCTTCCAGGCTCTGGGATTGCAGGCGAGCGCCGCTGATTCTGGCCTACCGAATTTCTGTAGAGCAGACAAACTAAAAACCTACCCCCCAAACCTTTAGCTCTAGAGTTGGCTGGCCGCTGGCTGCTTGTAGTCTTCCCATGACGGGGACACACTGTCCTTGACCTTTCACTCACTCTCCTGCAGCGAGGAGCTGGATGAGCTGCATTACCAAGACACTGACTCAGAAGTGCTGGAGCAGAGGGACAGCAAGTGTAAGGTCAAATGGACGCACGAGGAGGTGAGTGGCATGGCAGCTCCTTGGGACTCGGGAGGAGAGGGCTGATGGCAGCCGCGAGCGGGCCAGAGAGCTGAGCTCTGGGGGTCTGCGCCTGATGTCCTCACTGGCAGGATGAAGAGGAAGAGCCAGTGAAAGACAGCTGGGTCCTGCTTCTCCTGACCTTAGTGCCTGCTCCCCTCGGGGACTCAGGTCTGCAGACAGGGTGGAGAGGGGGTGCACCAGGGTCTGCCGTAGCTGTTGTGTTCCCTAGCGGTGGGCGTATTCTTCAGTGTGGATGTGGACTATGCTTCTTGCTCCTTGGCTTAGTCTGTTTTCTGTGGTTATAACCTAATACTGGAGACTAGGAAATTTATAAAGAATAAAGTTTATTCACTTTACCATTCTGGAGGCTGAGAGGTCCGAGTCTGGGGTAGGGGCTGCATCTGTCTTCTTCCTGGTGGGGGACTCTGGGCACCATAGGTCAGCACATGGCTAGAGGGTCACGCAGGATAGACACCCAGTGGCTTTTGGAACAGACCAGACTATGACCTAATCACTTTAAGATTCCATTTGGTTACGTTTTTAATGTTTTGGCAGTATGAAGGACTGAGCTGCATCCCCAGGCCTTTCGGAATTTGAGAGTCTTGCTATAGTGCTGCGGCTGGGGTTGAATGTGTAAGGTCTGATCCCCTGCCTCCCAGAGAGCTAGGATTAGTTTTGGTTCTTTGAGAGTGGCTGGCTGGGTAGTGCAGACTGACCTTGAACCTGCCCTCGCCCTCCTCCACCCTCAGCTTCCTGAGTGCTGCAGCTATAGGCCTGGGTGTGACCCCCTGCCTACCTGTCTGATCACAGCTGTCAGTACCTCACAGTGGGGATTAAATTTCAACATGAGGGCTAGGGATGTAGCTCAGTGGAATAAGTGCTTGCCTGCACAAGGTCCTGAGTTCAATCCCTGGTACCACC
>NW_004524613.1:14923320-14936988 GCF_000260255.1 Octodon degus
GGCCTTGAGCTCACTTTGTAACCTACGCTGGTCTCAAACTCACAAACATCCTCCAGCTTTATCCTCCCCTGAGTGCTGGGTTTCACATGCATGCACCACTACCCTCCGGGTTTAATTGTTGTATGTATTTTCATTTTGCTTGGGAAGATTCTTAGATATGGTCCTGGAGTGGGAAATCCTCCTCCTCTCAGTTCTCTTCCTCCTTTTTTGGTGTTACACATTGAACCTGGATCTCACATATGCTAGCCACATTCTCTATCTACCAGCAAGCTACGCCTCCAGCCAGACTTTTTCTGTAATTGGTTGTTCATTTGAAACTCCTATTGGTGCTATATATGTTTAGTCCACCTCTATATCCTTGATGTGTTTAAGTTTTAATCTGTTATTTTTTTGTTTAAAACTTGCTGTTTGAGCTGGTTGTAGTGGCGTATGCTTGTAGCTCTAGCTACTTGGGAGGCTGAGGCAGGAGGAGCACTTGAAACTGAGGATTCAAGACCAATTTAGGTGAGAGAGCAAGATCTTAGAAAAAAAAAAAAATAGGGGGATGGGGAGATACTCAGTAGAATAAGTGCTTGCATGGCAAGTGCAAGGTCCTGAGTTTGATTTCTATATCGCCCCCCCCCCCCAAAAAAAAGAAGGAAAAAAGAGAGTAAAGGAAATATTTGAGCTGGGCATGGTGACACATGCCTGTAATCCTAGCACTCTTGGAGGTTGTGGCAGGAAGATCATTGCAAGTTTTAGACCAGCCTGGGCTACAAGTGAGCTCAAGGCCAGCCTGAACTATATAGCGAGACCCTGTCTCAAAAAGACAAAAATAAAATAAAACAAACCCAAAAACTTGTTGTATGACCTGTAAATCACTCCTCAACCATTCAAGATGTTAAGATAGGTATTAAGCAAACATTTTTACTCATGCCACTGGGAACCAGGGACTGTATTCTGTCTGTTTTTATGGGCTTAGAAGAATAAACAGGCCTGGGCTCCTACTCCAGTGCTGCTCTCCCCCCCAGGTTGGAGAGAAGGCCAGGTCTAGGTCTGAGGAGCCTGCCCTAATCATCCCCAGCCTTGGCCGAGACCCCATGGGGCAGGGGTGGTGTCTGCTCTCCAGTGTGTGTCTGCTGTCTTGCTCGAAGGCTCCTAGCAGATAGGCAGGTGACACTTGCTGATTGTCTGCTGGACCAGGGAGGTTGGGGAAAGTTTCTTGGAGAAATGGCTTTTCAGCTCAGGATGAGGATTTGGGAATTCGTCGAGGGAGGTCAACCTGCAAATCTCTGGGTGAGTCAGTGAGACGTGGGAGTATAGTGTGGCTGGAGGGAAGGGGGCGGAGAGGAAGAACAGGTAACATGGACAGAAAGATGGATGAGAACCGCTTCCAGGAAGGAGAGCCTTGAGTGTCCAACTTTCTTAGCACGTTGCACCTGCCTTCTTTCCTTTCTTCATGGGTGCCAGGGTCTAGCCCATGGCCTTTGAACTCAGCTACATCCTTAGCTCTTTTTTTTTTTTTTTTTTTTTTGTACCAGGAATGGAATCTCAGGACCTTGTGTTTAGCAGGCAGGTGCAGTGTCGCTAAGCTATATCCCTGGCACGTGCCCCCCCTCCCCCTTTTGTTTTTCTTTTTGAGTCAGGGTTTCACTGTGCAATTCAGGCTGGGCTTGAACTCACATTGTAGCTGGCCTTGAACCTCAGGCAATTCTTGTGCCTCAACCTTGGGATTACAGGCATGCTACCACATCCAGCTGTCACAGCCTGGTGGAGTGCTGGACTTACAGACTTACCTCACATACCCAGCTCTTATTATTTTTATAATTTTTATTATCGGGGCCGGGAAGATGGCTCAGTAGAATAAGCACTTCCCTGGAAAGCGTAAGGGCCTGAGTTCAATCCCTGGTTCTGCAAAAAAAATAAATAAAAATAAAATTTCTGTTATCATATTTGAGGACGATGCTGTCTCCATCAGGTGTTCCTGTCAGTCTTATTTTGTCCAGGTCACCTGCTTTTCACTTTTCCTTTCCTGGGCCCTTTTCTCCGCCGACTGCACGCACTCCCGTACTCCCTTTTCTCCACGTACAGCCCCTCTGACTCATCCAGAGACTTGCAGGTTGACTTTCCTGGATGCTGACTTTCGGATTCCCCATCCTGAGCTTTCGGATTCACCAGATCCTTCTGCTTTCTTTTCCTCATCTCTCTCCTCTATGTAATCTGAACTTTTCAAGGAATGTTCTCCCAGGAGAAAGCAGGGATCCCTAACGTGCCCCAAGAGGCTTTTGTAGAATTCGAGATGGTGGCCCTCTGTGGCCGGGTGCTGGGCTTGGGAGGGCCAGAATGGAACCTGGTTTCAGGGAAGCCCATGTGTGGTGTGAGGGCTGACGGGGGCTTTGAGGCGACTGAGAGACCAGTGCTTAGAGCGCAGAGAGCGCAGGCAAGAACACATTAAATGTACCTGCCTCAGTAGCATTAAGTGTGTGACCACTGTTGTGTCGTAAGCTTCCAGAACTTTCTCACCTCTGAGGACGATGCCGTCTCCATCAGGTGTGCGTTCCCTCATTGCTTCCTGCCACGCATGGTGGCCACCTTTGTGGTTTCTGTTTCCGTGCTATAACTACTTCATCTGAGTGAGTCTCTTCCTGTCAGTCTTTTATTTTGTCCGGGTCGCCTGCTTTTTGCTTTTCCTTTCCTGGGCCCTTTTCTCCACCTACAGCCGCTCTGACTCAGCCAGAGTGGATGCCGAATTTCGGATTCCCCATCCTGAGCTGAAAAGCCACTTTCTTTAGGAAGTGTTCCCTACCTAGCCTCGCAGGCACAGTGGGTGTGCATTTGTCCTGTGCCCAGCTCTCTTCACTTGGCAAACTTTTCAGTGTCACCCATCTTGGTAAAGACTAATATTTCGTTGTGTGCATAATACCATAGTATGGTATATACCTACGTACTATGCAGTATGTTAAATTTCAAAAAAAAAACAAACCAAAAAAAAAACAATTTGAACAATTCTTTAGGTAAAATCAATCAGAAATGTTTAAAATGCAGTTCAGCGCATCTCCACAGCTGTTCATATATACAGTCAGTCCCGGAGATACCAAGATCATGTTATAGAACATCCCCTCACTCCAAGTGTTCTTCCCTAACCGCTGGCCTCACACAACAACTCACACCTTTTTGTCCCAGTTCCTTAATTTATGTTTTCTACGACATCAGTCCATGGTATTAAAAGTGTATTTTTTCTTCTTCTTTTTGAGGCTGGGTCTTGCTGTGTAGTTTGCAGTCTAGGCTGGCCTTGATTTTTTTTTTTTTTTAAATTTTATTTATTTGTGTGTGTGTGTGTGTGTGTGTGTGTGTATGTATGGCCAGCTCAGCCCACCAGGGGGCGGGGCTGGCTGTCATGTGGTGCTGGAGGATTGAACCGCGGTCCCTGTGCTTTGCTAAGCTTGTTCTAAGTAGGTGCTTTAAACCACTGAGCCATCTCACCAGCCCCTGGCCTTGATTTTACTGTGTCCCAGCCTGGCCTGAGATTTACAGTCCCCTTGCCTAAGCCTCTCAAATGCAGGTATTATAGACATGCGCCCCACCACACCCAGCCTCGGTGCATACTTTCTTATGTGTGAACTATTTTGCTTATAGTGATACTGAGATTCCTATTATGCACATCCGTGGTTCGTTTTCAGGAGACTTGGTAGGTTATATTTTCTTCTAACTTCTCACACTGCTGCCAGTGAAGGGTACTTCTCGCAGGTACGTTGGGCCTTTTCTAACAGGCCAGATGTATCAGTGGCTTGATGTAGAGGCCTGAATCAGTCCTACCCATGGTCTAACCCCTGTGATCTCCCAAATCCTCCTCCTTCCTGGGTTTTGGCTGTACTCCATTTCTTTTCAGTATGTCCCTTATTCTCCCTCAGTAAGCAATCACTATGTCCCTAGGCGTGGAGTGGCTTCACTTCTGCCTATAGGAGGAGCATTTGATGAGCAGCTGCCTCTTTTCCCAGTGTAAGCCCTATGAATGCTGGGCACTTATGTTGCTGTCTGCTTCTGTGACTGTCACCTGGCACATAGTAGGTGCTTATAATTTGCAATATCATGGCTATCTGTGAGGCTTCCTGCACAGGTGAGCCGAGTCCTCTGTCTTTCTGGTATTGGCAGGACGAGCAGCTGAGGGCCTTGGTGAAGCAGTTCGGACAACAAGACTGGAAGTTCCTGGCCAGCCATTTTCCTGTGAGTATGGCCCCTCTGTGGCTCCCCCGGGGCAAGGGTCTGGGTCTGATACGGAACAGACTTTCTGTTGAGCAAGACAAGGGAATTCCTCACTAGCTCCCCTAGAACAAAATGACCTGTGTAGGACTTTTCTTCCCAAACTGGAATTTGAGGCACTCTGTCAGAAGTATCTTCACACAGTACGCTTGGTGGCCTCAGGCTCAGAGACACTTGTCTCTGGGTGTGATCAGTGAGGCATTTGCGTTTCTTCCCCGTGAGTCAGGAGGGAACAGGTACTCAGTTTCTTGACAGTGAGATTGAAACTAAGGGGAAAACTTGGAGCGGGCTTCATGGTGAGGCCCCTGCAGATCTGGTCAGCACATCTCAGCCTTTAGAATCCGCTGAGAATGGGTGGTCCCCATTGGCACCCCTCGCTCCTGGGACTGCAAATGTCTGGGAGAGAAAAGGAGTAAGGAGCTGCTGTCTGGTTCCCTGAATCACCAGATCCTTCTGCTTTCTTTTCCTCATCTCTCTGCTCCATATAATCTGAACTCTTCAAGGAATGTTCTCCCAGAAGAAAGCAGGGATTCCTAACGTGCCCCAAGAGGCTTTTGTAGAATTCAAGATGGTGGCCCTCTGTGGCTGGGTGGTAGGGGTGACTTTCCACTTGGGCCTTTGTAGCAGATGAACACATCCATATTCTGGTGTCAGGCGTTGTGGGTGCTTGGGAGAGGCCACAGCAACGGGAGCTGTGCTTGGCCCCAGGCCCCTGAGCCCAGTGCTCCACCAGAGCACAGTTTTGTAGTCCCAGAAAGTTTCAGATTCTTGTTCTTCCTGTTTTATTCCCAGAACCGCACAGACCAGCAGTGCCAGTACCGGTGGCTGAGGGTTTTGAATCCAGACCTTGTCAAAGGTCCATGGACCAAAGAGGAAGACCAGAAGGTAACTGCAGATGAGGCTGCTACGCACACAGCAGTGGAGTCAGGCCTGGAGAGTCTGCGCTTCTTGCGAGGGGGGAGTGGGGGGGGGCGGGCGTCCCGCTGGGGGCTAGGTGTGACAGCCTGATCCCCTCCCACATGGTTGTAGCCCTCAATCTGTTTCCAGGGTTTCCTGCTTCTTACCTACACACTGACGGATGTTCTTTCTCTCTGATCCTTAAGGAGCGCCTCCCACCTGGAGGCTAGCTCAGCTGCTCTCATCCTGTTTGTTCATTTTGTTTATTTTTTGTCTTTGAGACAGGGCTTCTCTACACAGTTCAGTCTGGCCTTGAACTCACTTGTAGCCTAGGCTGGGCTTAAACTGCTTTAGCCTTCCGAGTGCTGGGATTACAGGTGTGTGATACCATGTCTGGCCCTCTCATGCTATATTTATTTATTTATTTATTTATTTATTTATTTATTTATTTATTTATTTTGGTAGAACTGGGGATTGAACTCAGACCCTTGTGCTTGCCAGGCAAGTGCTTATTCTACTGAGCCATCTCCCTGGCCCTTATTTTTTTATTTTTTTTTATTTATTTATTTATTTATTTATTTATTTATTTATTTATTTATTTATTTATTTATTTTTGGTACTAGGGTTTGAACCTAGAGCTTGCTAGGCAGATGCTTAAGCTGCTGAGCCTTTTCCTTTTTCTTTTTAAAGGTGATGGTTCTGTTTCTAAAATCTCAGAGCTGAGAAGTCATGGAGGCCTTATTTCTTTTGATCTCCATAGTCCTGTTGAGCAGAAGAGGGATTAAAGTCCTATTGTTTTATTTTATTTTAATTTGTTTTGTTTTGTTTTTTCTTTTTTCTTTTTTTGATGGCTAGCACAGCCCACTTTGGGGCTGGGGTTGGTATGGCGTACGGTGCCAGGGATTGAGCTGTGGTCCCTGCGCTTTGCCTAAGCTTACCTAAGCTGGCGCTTGAGATCGCTGAGCTACGTCGCCGGCCCTGTTTTGTCTCTTGAGTCCAGGCCTCACTATAGAATTCAGTCTGGCCTTGAGCTCACTGTGTAGCCCAGGCTGGCCTGGAACTTGCAGTGATCCTCCTGTCTTGGCTTCTTGAGTGTGGGATTATAGGTGTTATTGCACCTGGCCATATAGTCCTATTATAGGTGGGGAAACCAAGGCTCAGAGAGGGGTGAAGATGCACCAGGCCAGGAAGTGGCAGCACCGTGACCACCCTGGACCAGTCTTGGGGCTTCTCTTGTCTCATGCTGTTCCCTAACATCAGCCTACGAGATGCCATTCTGTGGCATCCATATGTCTCTTCATGATGGTCATAGCTCCCCACAGAAGAGAGGCGGCAACAGGCAGATAATTTTAGAGCTGCTTTTAGAATCTTTTTTGGTGTTGATCAAACTGATATGTGGTTACTATAAAAGTTTAAGCCATGCAGAAATGAAGTTGAGTATTTTCACCCCAAAGTCCCTTTGCCAGAAGTATCCCCTTCCCAGTTTGCTGTGGCCCCAGTGCACATGAGAAAGTGGGTATCCAGAATCCAAACGGGGTCTGGCCTGGCTCAGGTGGTGGTGTTTGTGTTCTGAGCAGGGTGGCCTTGCTGAGGGGACAGTTGAAGAATAAAGTCCAGCCCTGGTCAGCTATGACTTGGGCTGTACCCTGATCATTTCTTTGCACAGAGGTGCTGGAGGGGCTGTGGCACTGCGCTGTGGCCAGAGCTGGAAGGTCTGTTCCCTACCCTTAGTCCCTGTGGCCCCTCTAAGGGAAGTGAGCAGTGGTGCCGTGGCTGTAGAGCCCTGTGGGCAGGTCCACCTCTGCCCTTCCTGTGTTGACGGGTTTGCACCTGAAAAGGGGAGAGAGAAGAATGCTAGCTCCTTCTCCTTTGTTTGCTCTCCAGTCTGGAGTCTCAGGTGCTCTTGGCCTTGGCTTATTCCAGGCAGTAAGTGACAAAGATTTGGTAAGATTTCCAGGCAGTCACCTGGCCTGCAGTCATCCTCTGAGCAGCATCCCCTATAACTGCTGTTATAGTGGATCCCACATTGCCTGAAGGGGCGGGACCACGACATCTCTCAGGGCCACAGTGGGGCCCCTGTGGATGTGAGGGAAAGCCTGTCCGGCTGGTTCATAGAGGCTCTTTTTTGAGGTCATTGAGCTGGTCAAGAAGTATGGCACGAAGCAGTGGACGCTAATTGCCAAGCACCTGAAGGGCCGCCTGGGGAAGCAGTGCCGTGAGCGCTGGCACAACCACCTCAATCCCGAGGTGAAGAAGTCGTGCTGGACTGAGGAGGAGGACCGGATCATTTGCGAGGCGCACAAAGTACTGGGCAACCGCTGGGCAGAGATCGCCAAGATGCTGCCTGGGAGGTGAGCCCCCTGCCTGGGCTGGGGCCTGGGGGGGTAAGGTGGCGGCGGTTGAGTGTCTTGGGAGTGCTGTGTTCCTCCAGGGCCCTCAGAGGCATGCACAGTCAGAAGGAGGGGCGCCTCCCCAGGAAGATACTGACCTTGAAAGGACAAAGGGAACCAAGGGACCCTCAGCCAGAAAGTCAGACTGTAACCATAAACTCACAAGGAAACAATGAGCCAGATCAGTCTTTTTTTTTTTTTTTTTTTTTTCCTGTATTTTAGGGAAGGATCCACAGGGTGTTCAGGGTCTCACTACTAGATCAGACTCGTAGTGATCCCCGTTTACAGCCTCCCATAAGCTGGGATTACAGGCATATGCTACCACGCCCAGTCTTAACTGAGGGCAGGGCTGGCACGGCAGGCCCTGGGATAGAACCCTGGCCTCTGTGCCTGTTTGCAGGTGCTTTAATCCGCTGAGCTATACATCCGTCTTCTGGCGCTGCTTTATCTTTTTTTTGGGGGGGGGCAGCTCAGCTCACACGGAGGGCGGGGCTGGCAAGGCGTGGGGGTCCCTGCACCTGCCTAAGCTTACCTAAGCAGGCGCTTTAGATCGCTGCGCTATCTTGCTGGCCCTGGCACTGCTTTATCTTAAGACAAACTCATATTTCTCTAGTTCTGGTATTTACCTCCCTATTTGTAAATTATACTAGTTTTGTTTTGGTCTGGGAATTGAACCCCGGGCCTTCACACTGAGTGACATCTCCTGCCTTTTTTAAGAGATGTAGTGTTACTGAGTTGCCAGGCTGGGGTCGAACTTACAATCCTCCTGCTTTAACCTCCCTGAGTGCTGGGGTTATAGACTTGTACCACTGTACCTGATTGATGTGCCTTGTTGTTTTGTTTTTTTTCTTTTTTTAGTTTTCAGGTACTGGAAAAGATTTTCTTAGGCTTCCTATACCCTCGACCTCCCCATTTCTCCAATATACTGCCCTAATTTTGATTAAGACAAAGTGTTTATGGTGGCCCTGGGATTATAGACGCGTGCCATGCCCAGTCTCAACCGCTTCCTGGGAGCGGGCATGGGGATTGAACCCCTGGCCCCTGCATCTGCCTAAGCAGGCGCTTTAATCTGCTGAGCTATCTGGCCAGCCTCTAAAAATGTAAAGAAGAGGATGAGCATACCCACTATCCCAGGGTGACAAGATTTTTCTTTTTTTCGAACTCTCTCCCTGGGCTTTTATTTTCTTCTTGCCTGACTTTTGTTTTTCCTGAAGTTGATCACTGCCTTCTTTTTTCATTCATATGGGTTTTAGTGTAACTTTGAGATTTTTGTCAGTGACCCCCATCATCTCCTCAAGGTAATCCATCATTGAGATTCTTCGAATGCTTAGACTGAATTAGGCAATATATTTGGCTGTTTTTCCTTCAGCAGACCAATGTGAGACATCTGTTCCCTTTCCCATTTACCAGTCACTTTTTTTTTTTTAAGGACAGTTGCCCTGTTACCTTGGCGCATTCATTCCCTTGCATCTGTGCAGTGTTCGATCCCTCTTGTTTTTTGGTTTACTTCTTTGTTTTGCTGAAGTATATCCTTCATTATTCTCCTGAGATCAATCAAAGGGAGGTCAGTTTTAGGTTATGGCATGTCCAATATTTATATTTGCTAGTTCTTTTTCCTCCTTCCTCTTTCCTTTTCTTCCTTTGTTTGTGGTATTGGTCTTGTGCATACCAGTGAAGCAGTCTACCACTCAGCTCATGCCCACAGCATTTATGTGTATAAGCATGTATGTAAGTGTAGGGTCTTGAGACAGGATCTGCATTGTGGTTTAGGCTGGCCGTGAACTGACAGGCTCATGTTAGCCTGGAACTTAGGACAGTTCTCCTGCCTCAGTCTCTCAGTCAGCTTCCCAAGTGCTGGAATTACAGTAGACCCTTGACTTGTGAACTCAGTGTGTTTGCAAAACCTGGTTGTAGCTCAAGTTGATTGTAAGGCAAGACTTTGTCCAATTAAATAATGGAAATACCCATAATGCTTTCTAAACCTCCCAGACCACCCCTTTCTAACCTTTTCATAATAAAGGGTTGGATAATGTGTGTAATGAACCGGAAACACCAATACTTTCCCTAGTGTATTCACCAAATAGTTACAAAATGTGCTTAGTTTACCAGAAACAACAGTTCCATGCTATACTCCCTCTCAGGTTGACATCTTTGACTCGCAGGAAGAGAGGATGAAATGGAAGGTTACTGTTTGGAAGGAGAGTCCCCTTCCATAAAAACCTCAGGAATCTGGCTCTCTGGTGTCCTTTCCCTCCTTGGCAGTCTGCAGCCCACTAGGACCTGCTTCTGGCTCATTAGGTCTCAACCTTTTCAAAACTAAAAACTTGTCTAAGGTGTCTAAGGTTGTCTGTCTGGTTTTTCTTTAACACTGTTCCTTTTATAATTGCTTTCTTTCCATCCCCTTCCTTCCTTAGCTTCTTTTCTAACTCTTGGGGGCCCACTTTGTTAGCAGTACTCATAGTGACTAAAGCACTGACCAAAATCATGTCCGCAAGCATATGCCTCTGAGCTCTCAGACTGACACTCAGGTGCACTGACCTGTGCTTTTCGGGTATCACAAGTGTTTGTTTACAACTGCGCAAGTAACTGGCCTTTGGGTTGTAACTCAGTGCTTTGGTCATAAGTTAAAGCTGACATTCCAGTCATAATTCAAGTTCATATGTGAGGCTGGTCATAATTCAAAGGTCCACTGTATAGACATATGCCGCCATGCCTAGTTTACCCTCAGACCTGTTTTATCTTTTTTTTTTCCCTAGAACCGGGGAGTGAACTCAGGTCCTTGTGCTTGCCAGGCAAGCATTTATTCTACTGAGCCATCTCCCCAGCCCCTAAAAGTTTAATCTTGAAACAGTGTCTTGCTCTGTTGCCCAGGCTGGTTTTAGCTCTCAATCCTCTTACTTTGGCCTCCTGAATAGTAGCTGGAGTTGTAGATGTATACCACTGTACCCAGCCCAGTCAGTCCTTTGGAAATTGTTTTGACTAAAAATGTTTTCCTGGGACCGGGGAGAGGGCTCAGTAGAATAAGCGCTTTCCTGGCAAGTGCAAGGGCCTGAGTTCAATCCCCGGTTCCACCAAAAAAAAAAAGAAAATCACAGTAAAAATGTTTTCCTTCTGTGGTTTCACTTCTGCTTCTTCCTCTGTTGTGTGTACCTTATTCTTGTGTTTCTAACAGTTTATTTTACTATAAAATATCTTCCTGTCCTACCTTGTCTATTTCCTGTTTCTTGTTTGTTGCTTGTTTGCTAGTTACATTTATACTGGCCTTCTCCTGTAAAGTTGGCCCCACACGTTCAGTCGCTGCAAGTGAAGGGCCTTTAGAAGCATCCGGCACACAGACTGCGCTTTTCTCTTGGTAGGTTTTGCTCAAGGCGACTGGGTACCCACTGGCTTTTGGGGAGAACGTTCCAAGAACTCATCAGTTTTCTCTGCAGTTGTTCCTTTCCCCAGAGGTGAATGATTCTTCAGACTTTACTGGGGATACCTGCTCCGGGTGGGAGCACTGGTAGAAAGCGGAGAAGTGGGCTTATTTCTCCCCGTCCAGTGGATGGATTTTCTCTGAATCCCAGTTTCAGCTCTGTGCGCCAGCCCCGACCTCGGCGGAGGTCAGGGGGGCCAGTCATTCCTCCTAGAGAGTAAACTTCCCCAGTCCTGTAATTGAGGTCAGGGCCAGAAATTTAACTTGGAAATGGTAGGTCTGTTTGCATCTTGTGCTTCATCCCCGCTCCTCTCTGCACCTCACTGGACCTGATTCCTCCAACTCTTTGTGGTTCTGTGAGGATCCACTTCGTTCTGTTCTTGTAAGAATCTCTCCCTGGGTCAGTTTGGTTTCCGTTCCAAGCCTCCCGGGGGGCTGTGCCCCCTGCCTGTGTTCCATCTTCTCTAAGCTTATAAAAATCTCTTATTTGCCACTTTTACCCTATTCTTTTTGTCCTTGGACATATTTTGCTTGTTTTGTATTGAGTCCTTGTGCTCTGAGTAACTAAAGATAACATTATAGTGTTATCAATCTACATTTTTAAAAAATATATTTGGTACTGGGTCTTACTACATAGCTAGACTCATAGTGAACCTCTTGTTTTTAACCTCCCCAACGCTGGGATTATAGGCGTGTACCACCACGTCCAGTCTTGGTGGCGGCTCAGTGTGCCAGGGTGCAGGGCTGGCAAGGCATGTGGTGCTGAGGATTTTTTTTTTTTTTTTTGCTGGGGATTAAACCTGGTCCCTGTGTTTGTCTAATCAGACACTTAGTCCACTGAGCTATCTCATCAGACTAGTTACCCCCCCCCCCCCCCTTTTTTTTTTTTTGTGGAACTGGGCATTACTCTCCTCTTGCTTTACTTTTTTTTCCCCCCTCTTTAAAAAAAAAATTGAGTCCTTTCTTTGTCCTGGGAGGGAGAAGAAGAAATACAGGGTGATGGTTTTCCTAAAGACTGGAACTTTATATTTTCAAAATTCAGAGCCCGAGTCTAATCATTTAGGGCCTCCTTGACACTTAGATCTCTTTTTCTGTGTGGCCTGACTGGCTTGCAGATACCACCAGGTTGTCCTTGGGCACTCAGTGGTCTTCAGCTGCTCTGCCTCCGCGTGGTCTTCAGACATTATGAACTCTGACAGCCCCCTCTGCCGCTGTCAGCCTGGACTGCTCTGCTGTCTTGGGCCTGCCCTGCAGCTCGCAGGCTGTCGTGTGCCAGTGCTCAGCGGGGTGTTACTTGAGACGTCTGTGCTTCCAAACCGTGCTTGGTCCCTTGGTTTGCACGGTGCCCAGGCCTTTCTTGTGAGTGGTGTGTACCTCAGTTACAAGTAGATGCAATACCTGTGTCCCTAACTAGACGAGACCTAATGGCAACTCCTTGTCTCATTTATCAGTACGGCGCCAGCGCCTAGAAAATGCCAGCCAGGGGGTGCTTGGTGATGCATGCAGGCACAAGCATGAGCCTCCCCTTAGCTCGGAGCACTCTGGACTCTGACCTTTGGGCCAGAAACCCTAGATGCAGAAATTCAGGCACAGAGACTTACTGAGAAGAGGCTTTCACTTATGAGAGAAGTGATGAACAAAGAGGAGGCCCAGGCAGGCTGGGATACAAGGCCAGGAGTTTGTGTGTAGGGGCAGTTGGACACCTAGGCTTCTTTGGTGGTCTTCTGAGGACCATTCTCCAGAGAGAACTCCGTAGATGCATTTAACAGCAACCCTCAGGGCAGCCGGGACTGGATGCCTGTACGCAGGGAGGATGTGGAAGAAATGCGAAGGGTACCCCACCCCACCCTCCTGCCCAGGCGGCACCGTGTCCTAAAGGCCTGGAGTGTAAGTGACCAGAGACACAGATCCTACAGCTAGACTGGTGCTTGGTGAGGCTGTTGCTGTCTGCTCTGGCTCCATTTCAAGGGGAAAACACTCTGGGCCTCAGAGAAGGAAGCCCGTAGTGTGGCACTTCCTCTCCTGCTGTGGTCCTCTGTGCGGCCTCATAGCTAGACTGTCCTGTGCTTCGTACTCCCGTCTGCCTCTCCAGCACCCTGCACTTAGTGTGCTCGTAAGCCGCACTGCCCTCCCTGCTCTAGGGCTCTGTGTGCTGTTGCACTGCTGATGGAGTATGAAATAGTTGATGTGCCAGGTAAGGGGGCTCCGAGGTGGACTCTGCCCTCTGGCTCTAAAAGTCTGGGAAGAGAACAGGACTTGTATTTCAAACCCTTAAGCCAGGGTTTCTTACAAATGCAAAGTAGGCAGGGTGCAGATGATAGTTCCAGATAGTTTTGTTTCTGTAATTTTTGCCAAAGCCTGAAGAATACAGTTACTTGTGTCACAGAGAGCTACAGAAGTTCTCAGTAAGTCACGGGGCTAGAAAGGGTGAGCCTTCGTCTCCAAGAATAAAGACGCCTTAGGGTTCGTCAGGTTGGACCCCGTGTGCGGATGCGGGAGCTCGGTGCACGCGCTGACAGCTGGGCTTCAGAGGTCCTGGTTTTCTGCTGTAGGACGGACAATGCGGTGAAGAACCACTGGAACTCCACCATCAAAAGGAAGGTGGACACGGGAGGCTTCCTGAGCGAATCCAAAGACTGCAAGCCCCCTGTGTACTTGCTGCTGGAGCTGGAGGACCAGGATGGCCAGCAGAGCGCCCAGCCTGCGGAAGGCCAGGTGAGGTGGCTT
>NW_004524613.1:14940303-14941871 GCF_000260255.1 Octodon degus
CACTGTTGTTAAAGGTATTACCCTTTTATGTTGCAGTATTGGCTGTTGGTGGCATCCTCTTTCCTTTATTGTAGAGAGGAAGGTACAGTTTACATGTAATACAGTTTACCCTGAGAGTCTACTGGTTTGATGATACATAGTCATTTAACCACTATTACAGTTAATACAGAACATTCTCCCTGGCCAGCGGCACAGCCCGATCCTCTCAGCCATTCAGGAGTCAGAGGCAGAAGGAGTATAACTTTGAGGCCATCCTGGTAATTTATTTATTCATTTATTTAGTATTTGATACAGGGTCTCGCTATGTAGCTCGGACTTGTAGTGATCCTCCTATCTCAGCCTCCCTAGTGCTGGGATTACAGGTGTGTGATCCGCACCCTGTCTCAGTGGCCAGCTTAGTGGGCGTTGGCACAGCCTGTAGTGCTGGGGATTAAAGCCTGGCCCTTGCACTTGCCAGGCAGGGGCTTAGGCCACTGAGCTCTCTTGCCAGCCCTATACTGGGTAATTTAGAAGACTTTTCGTTTCAATAGACTAAAAAGGACTGGGATTATAGTTCAGTGGTAGAACACCTGCCTAGCATATGCAAGGCCTGAGGCTCAACATACATTACCACAGAAAAGAGACATGGCACATTTTCATTGTGTCCAAAATTCCCGTGTGTAATATATAGTTGCTCACTTGTTGTGTTTTTTCCTGGGGCAACCCTTTGACTGTTTTCTTTTTTCTATTTTTTTGGCGGAACTGGGGATTGAACTCAGGCCCTTGCACTTACAGGCAAGCGCTTATTCTACTGAGCTGTCTTCCCAGTCCCCCCTTGATTGTTTTCTGTTCCTGTGGTATCTCTTGTCTTTGCAAGATTGTGGATATTGGAACCAAATGGTGCTCTTTGTGTCTCTCTTTTGTTCAGCACAGTACACTCAGTTCATTCAGGATGTGTCTTAGGGACTTTTCTCCTTGCTCACGCAAAGTACTTGATGCCCAGAGTGAAAGCAGGAAAGATGCGTGGAGGCTTCAGTCCATAATCTGCTGGCTGAAAGGCAGAGTGGTGCACAGCAGGGGGGCAACAGTTCATAGTGACAGAAGATGCAGAAGCCACTGGAGAAGAGTCAAGCCTCTTTCTGTCCCTTTTATTAAATCTCCTGGGATTAGGGCAGTGCCACACCAATCCGTGGGCTCGTCCAGTGGTCCCTCACCCCACTCCCAGTTCCCTTAACCCTGGCTTTGAACCAAGAATCAGTCACAAACTCTGGATTCAGCTAGCGTTGAAAAAAGTACATGAGTTCAATCCCCATTTCTGCCAAAAAAAAAAGAAAAAAGAAAAAAAAATGCCTGAGGCTTTCGGGAGACATCTAGACACAAACCATAACATGTTGTGTATCTGTAGTTTTGTTCCCTTGTTCTTGTTTGGTTGCTTTTTTTTTTGTTTGACTGAAATATTTTTTTTTTCAAAATTTTATTGATAAACAGCAATGAGACAGTTTCAAATCAAATCGGTAGTACAGTTTCAATAACTAACACACTGCATATATTCTTCTTAGTGGTTAATTGCCGTACAAGATGGGTACTTG
>NW_004524613.1:14942401-14952786 GCF_000260255.1 Octodon degus
GGCTGGAATTACAGGCATGCGCCACCATGCCAGCTAACTTATTCATTCTTATCATTGAGTAATATTCTTGTAGTGTGAATATACCACAGTTTATTAATTAGCAGGGAGATACTGTTTCTGTATAGTGTTTACAAATAAAACCACAGTAAACACCTCTGTGTAGGTGTTTTTTTTTTGGTCTTGTTGGTGCTGAGGGTGGAAGCCAGGGCCTCCTGCATGCTGAGTGCTTTACTGTAGCTGCACTCCTGGCACCGTGGACAGGTGTTTTGCATGAACATGAGCTTCTGCTTCTCTTGGGTAAATATGATTAAATGTATTCTTAGCTTTCTGAGAAACTATGAAATGACCCCCCATGTGATTGTACTAAGCTACATCCCCTGGTCTTTTAAAATTTTTTTACAATTGGGACAGGATCTCACTATATCATTGAATTGCTCACGATGGACTCTGTCTTACTAACCTCTTGCCTCAGCCTCCCATAATCTGGATTATAAGCATGTGCCACTATACACTGCTTTTAAGTGGGGTTCTTTTTTTTTTTTGTCCTCTAATAACAGGGTCTTGCTACTCAGTTCGTGCTTGCCCTGTGCTCACTTTTTGTAGCCCCCAGGCTGCTCTCAGACTCGAAGCAGTCCTCCTGTCTCAACCTCTGAGTGCTGGTTATGGGTGTGCACCGCCTTGCCTGGTTGTAAGTTTTTTCAGTAGTATCTTTTAAAGTGATTGTGGTACCCTCTTTTACAACAATTGAAAGCTTTAAGTCACGTCTCTTCGTCATATCCCCAAATTTTATGACATTCTCTTTTTTTTTAAGTTTATTTATTTATTGTGTGTGTGTGTGTGTGTGTGTGTGTGTGTGGCCAGCTCAGCCCACCAGGGGGCGGAGCTGGCTGGCATGTGGTGCTGGGGGATTGAACCGCGGTCCCTGTGCTTTGCTAAGCTTTCTAAGTAGGTGCTTTAGACCACTGAGCCATCTCACCAGCCCCATGACATTCTCTTGACAGCCGCGGTAATAACAGCCTCCGTGATGTTGAGTGCTTTGCGTATCTTTACTGGTCCATGTCGCACCTGTGGGTGCAAACCTTAGTGTCCTCATTTCGTAGGCAAAGAAGCTGGAACTCACATCGTCTGTCTGAAGTCAGCTGTTCACTGGCCGGGCACTGTTCAAACCCCTGTTTCGTGCTGTGTCCTTGCGCCCGCCCCCCCTCCCCCCACCATGTGCCTGCCCATTCCTCTGGGATTTTGCTTCTTGCCCTCCAGGTGGCTGTGTTTAATTCCACTTGCCATTTTCAAGCCTGCTCTGGCGTCCATCAGATTAATATGCCCGGTTTATTTTTAGGATTCTGCCAGGAGAGTATTAATGCAAAGGTTTTTGTTTTGGGTTATTTATTTATTTATTTATTCATTTATTTATTTATTTATTTTGTGGTACTGGGGAATTGAATATGGAACCTTGCGCTTGCCAGACAGGTCCTTATGCCACTGAACTATATTCCTGGCCTGGGTTTTTCTTTATTTCCTTTTTTTCTATCGTAAGATCTGTGGGAAAGATTGCTAAGGTTTCAGAAAGAACACTGTATGTGCTCTCCTGGTTTGTTGGCATTTAAATTTTGCCAGCTCCTTTATCTTTGCCTCTCTACTTTTACATATCTGAGCAATCTGAGAAACTTTTACTAGATTTTTCCTCCTTGAGTAACTTAGTAGGGATTTTCTAAGAATAAGAACATTTATTCACTTACATAACCATAGTATAATTGTGTCCAATTTGGGGACTTTAGCATTAATTCTGGACGTTTGTTTTTTGAGAGAGGCTTGCTATGTAGTTCAGGCTAGCCTCAAACTTGCCCCAGCCTACGAAGTGCTGGGATTACAGGCATTTGCCACCATGCCCAGCTTAATTTTGGACCTCTATCCATCATCCATGTTCCATTTTTTCCCTCCATGACTAGCCCAGGATCTGACACTGTATTTGGTATTTTATCTCGTGTCTCATGTTACTGATACTTTTTGAAGTGTTGTCTGAATTTGGGTTCATCTCTGTTTCCTAATTTTCAGATTGAGATTATACATTATTAGCTCGAAGTGACTGCAGTCTGTTATAGCACACACATACAAACAGTGTCCCCTTGTGTGTAACAGGAAGGTCTTGTGACTGGCTGGCCCCCGGCACCTCTTGCCATGAAGGAAGAGGAGGGCAGTGAGGAGGAAGCCTCCGTAGCCATTACTTCTTCTAAGGAGCAGGAGCCCGTCCCCACGGAGCAGGGTGCAGCGCACAGGCCAGAGCCCTTGGGATTGCCCAAGCAGGAGGACCAGGAGGGCTCCTCGCCGGACATCAGCCTGCCCTACAAGTGGGTGGTGGAGGCAGCAAACCTCCTCATCCCTGCTGTGGGCACCAGCCTCTCTGAAGCTCTGGACCTGCTCGAGTCGGTATGTTGGTCACCTCATAGTGGGCACAGGGCATCCCCAGCCCAGAGCGGCTCTCTCGTAGGCCTGCGTTCTTTCTCTCCCTGTGTCATTTTGCTGCTTTTACTGATGCAGCCCTGAAAATGCCTGGGACACACACGTGGTCACCGTGCAGTCCTTGCCCTCCGAGGGCTCCCAGTGGGAGCAGCAGGGCGTGTGGAGTATGCACAGAATCACGGGCAACCGCAAGGGCAGCTGCGCAGGGGGGCAGTGTTTGTGGCGCACACTCGGTTAGGTTCCCTGGAGAGGGGCACAAGTGCTGGGGTTCAGGCTGCGTTCTGGAGAGGCAAGTGTGCTTGGCCGCACGGGATGACCAGTGTGAGGCCATGCTGTGGTTACTGCACGGACTGTATATCGAGCCCTTCTGGAGAGAGCTCCTAGTTGGAGCCACACCCGCTAGTCTTAAGTGAGGGCCCCTGTTCCTGGTTCTTTAGCCCGAGTCAGCCCCAGCCCCTAGCTCCGAGCACAGGCTGTTGCTGTGATTCCATCTACTGCTGACGGACTCACAGCCTTTGCAGAAATTTGCTGTCTTCCCCTGTAGCATCCCTCTAGGTAGGCCTTGTAGGATGTGTTTCTGGATTACTGGATTTCATCAATTCCAGGACCTCGGGAGTGGGAACCTCAAGTCAGCTCTTCCCTAAGCTACCCTCCACCCTTAGGAATGGAACCTGAGGCCATGACAAGTCCTAAGAACCAGAAATTGCAGCTAGGGTCTGAATCTCTGCTTTACCTTCAGCACCAAAGTGGAGCCCTGTTTCCAGAAGCCTTTGAGCTTGCTTTGTAATTTTCAGGGTAAAGGTGGGGGGACCTATGGTGATGGTAGGTTTGCTCCTAGAAGCTTTGTGTAAGTTCCTTGGTGTGAAAGTGGGGAGTCGTGGGAATTGGAAACATCTGAAGCTCTTCTCTGGGCAGGACCCAGATGCCTGGTATGACCTCAGTAAGTTCGACCTTCCTGAGGAACCTGCAGAGGGCAGCATCACCAGCAGCCCCACGCAGCCCCACACATCACAGCAGCAACAGGCACTGCCAGCCCAGCAGTCAGCCTCGTCAGGGCCAACTGTGACCGAGTACCGCCTGGACGGGCACACCATCTCAGACCTGAGCCGCAGCAGCCGGGGCGAGCTCATCCCCATCTCCCCCAGCACTGAAGTCGGGGGCTCGGGTATCGGCACACCGCCCTCTGTGCTCAAGCGGCAGAAGAAGCGGCGCGTGGCCCTGTCCCCTGTCACGGAGAACAGTGCTAGCCTGTCCTTTCTGGACTCTTGTAACAGCCTCACTCCCAAGAGCACACCCGTCAAGACCCTGCCCTTCTCACCCTCCCAGGTATGTGGGGCTCACATGACATACAATTGAGGATTCGTTGAGCACCTTCTATGTACCCAGCCCTGTGTTCAGTGTTGAGGACCGGAGATGAGCAAAACCTTACCTGGCTCTGCTCTTGTGGAGCTCACGCTCCAGCAGGAAGAGAGCTCATAAAAGACCCAGGTAGAGGCAGGTAGTAGTGAAGGGGAGGCTCCTAGCCAGGGGTCCAGGAGGAGGAGGAATGGCTGGCGCTGAGGCAGCTCTAGACAATGCAGGGGCAGAGATAGGAAGAGCACTGAGTCACACGTGTTGGGAGAACCCAGACCTGATTATCTGCCTAGCGGCAGCTTTGCATAAGCAGAGTTGCAGGTGGCCTGGCTCTGCCCTTAGAGACAAATGCATGCTGGGGATGGGCTTGTGCAGTTGAGATTGAAGTGTGGGAAGCAGTGTTGTGGAGTAACCGCTAGGTCAGTTGCTGGGTTCTGGGTCTGTTCCAGGAGCTCTGTAATGCATAGGGGATGGAGTCAGATCTAGAGAGGAGCCAGAGAAGAGCTTAGGCTTCGTGCAAAGAGCGTCTGATTTGTTGCATTGCTTGAGGCAAAGGCATGAAGGTGGGAAAGGGTGGCCCTGGAGCTGCACAGTTAGGAGTGATGGGAGTGGCTGCCTGCTCCAGGGATGGCCTTGAGTGGGCACCTGCGGCTGCAGGGGCCCTCTGAGCTGGTGATTGTTGGTGATACTGCGTGTTGCCTCTGACTGGGTTTGAGTCTCCCCTGCAGCACCCAGTGCAAGAACTTGAACCTCACACCTTTTTCTGCAAAGGGGGAGGGCAGTGGTGCCTGAGTCTCTAGATTTGTGGGGCTAAGTAGAATTAGCTGTGTCAAGTGCTGAGCGTGGTGTAGGTAGGTGTTTTCTAAGTGTTGTATCGCCCTCCAAGCCTTAGGTGCTGGTTTTACATCCCTGGGAAAGGAGTCCTCACAGTCAGCTTTCTTTGTCTTCACCACTCCATGGTAACAGCCAGGGAGAAGGCCATGACGAGTCCAGGGTCTATACAGACTTAACTGGCTGGACTCTTGTCCATTTGTCCTGGTCTTTGTTGGTGCCTGGTAGGTGGAAGGGAACCCGAGCCTCAGAACAGATGTATCATGGGTAGGGTCTCCTGACTCTGCTGCTGCTCCAGGGGGCCTAGAGCATCCATGTGTTAGACACCTTCTGTCTTGTCTCCCTCCTGGCAGTTTCTGAACTTCTGGAACAAACAGGACACCCTGGAGCTGGAGAGCCCCTCGTTGACGTCTACTCCAGTGTGCAGCCAAAAGGTGGTGGTCACTACGCCCCTACACCGGGATAAGACACCCCTGCACCAGAAGCACGCTGCGTGAGTGCCCCCTGCCTGCCGGCTGTGTCGGCCTGACCGCTGGGTTATTGTCACCCTTTGCATTTGCTGAGTTATTTGGCATATAACTCAAGCTGGTCTCAAACTGGAGTACAGGCGTGTGCCATTGTACCTAGCTCTTTAGCCTTTTTACTCCTACTGCCTCTTCACAGGCCTACTCATTTTTAGCCCTTTGTCTGTCCTGGAAGAGTGCCAGGGGATTGTTCTGACATCCAGTGCAGCTTTCCATGGTTTCCCTGACCTGCTAAGCCCTCTGACTGGGAACTTTGGACTTCTCGCCAAGCAGACTTTCTTGCTCTTTTTCATGGGGGCTTCCCGAAGTTTCTGGGGTGTGTATATGTGTGTGTGTGTGTGTGTGTGTGTGTGTGTGTACACCTGTGTACCTGTGTGTCTGTCTGCCTCTGAGTGTGCACGCATGTCCCGTCTTGCTGACGTTGTGGATCAAGGCGGCTCTGGAGTTTCCTGACATTTATTTCCTTTGGCCCCTGGAGGTGCTTAATCCTGGGTCAGGTTCTCCTTTTGAGGTGTAGTTTGAACTTCAGGGTATTCACATTTTACATGTGTTTACCTGTCTTTAGTGTTCCTTATAGAAGGTAAAAGAGTATCTTTGTAGCTGATCTGGTGGCACATGTCTGTAATCCCAGCACTCAGGAGGCTGAGGCAAGGGCATCATTTTGAGTTGGAGACCGCCTGGGCTACAGGTGAGCTCAAGTTCAGCCTGAACTGCTTAGCAAGAAAAAAAAAAGGGAGAAAGAGAATGGACTGTGCTTGTTCTATAGTTTTTTATCTCCCGGTGGCATGACATACATGGCAGACTGCCCAGGAGCAGGCCTCTGCCCCTGTGGTCCTGGTAGTGGTGTGTTCCTCTCAGCTGTCGTGGTTATACCTTGTCAGCCAGGCCAGGTGACCAAGACCAAATGGACCCTGCTCAAGAGGTCATGTGTGGGTCTGGAACCTACACGCATACCTGCCCTTTCACCCAGTCCTGGTGCTGGGAGTGAGATGCCTCTTCTGTCCCCTTCCTCTGTGGGCTTCTTTTGTCGTGGGTAGACAGCATGTATTGCGTCCACATCAGAGAGAAAGGTCTTAGTGGTTCTGTTTCTGGGCAGACCCTTTCCTACCTAGGTTTCACATTGCTAATGTATTTCCTCCACCTTTCTGTTTCCACTGAGGATGTGAGGCTTGAGGGAGTGCTGTCTTCAGCGTTGTGTAACTGAGCCTCTCACCTCACTCTGGAGAGGCTGCACGGGAAGGCGGTCTTCTTGGGTCCCCTGCATCACTCTGTACTGAGAATGTGGTTGCATGACCGCCTTTCTTCTGGAAAGTTTGAGACTGGACTGTGGGCAAGCTGCGTTCTCTGCCTCCTGCCCCTCTGTCTTGTCTTGTTTCTGAAGTTAGCCCTCCAGGTGGCTGACCTGGCCCAGAGAGCTGACAGTGGCAGCCGGGTCAGTTTGACGAGAAGAAAGCCTATGCAGGGGGCCCGCCCCGCCCAGTCGCTGAGCCACCTCCTCTGGCCCCTGGCAGGTTTGTAACCCCAGATCAGAAGTACTCCATGGACAACACTCCCCACACACCAACCCCGTTCAAGAATGCCCTGGAGAAGTACGGGCCGCTGAAGCCCCTGGTACGTCCTTCGGGTCTGTGCATGGTGGGTTCACGAGCCTTTCCCTCTGGGATTCCTGGCTTCTCTCCCAAGAAGGTGCAGCCGTCCTATCTTTATTAATGGAGCTGCTCAGGCTGTTCTTGTCATCTCATCATTTCCTGAGTGCCGTCAGTGTGCCAGGAAGATGCCAGCTGGCCTGTGCTGCTGGAGATGCTGTAGCATCCAAGTGGAGCTTGGCATGTAGGAGGGCGGAGGCCAGCACTAACCATATGCTACGTAAATGGTGAGCTGCTTTCAGCACGTGCTACAGTTAGGAAGACAAGTCCGTGCTGGGAAAGGGGAGGAGGTCTCAAGTCCTGGTTCTGCAGCGTGGCTGATTGCTTCTAATGGCAGAGGCTTTGGCTAACTTGAGCTCTTACTACATCTGGGAAGTCTCCGGAGGGCCTGCTGTGGCTGGCCTCATTGTGGCTGCTGGGCATCTTCCCTCAGCAGTGAGCACACTGTCCTCTCCCCTTCTAGTTGGTGGGATGATCATGCTATCCCCATGAAAAAAAAAATTGAGGGCATGTTGGACTTTCTGAGACAGGCAGATAGTGGCAGATGGGCGGAGAAGAGCTCTCAGGAATTGTCTCCTTGCTTGGTCTCTGCCATGGAGACTGCAGAGGTTTCCTGGAGCCCATAGCCTGAACCAGGGAAATGGCCCTGGTGTCTGTTGGTGTGGCACAGAGAGCTAAGGATGCCTCGTCGTCTTAATCCACTTGTCCAGAGCAGATCAGTTAAGGGCTGGGAATGGTGCATCTGAGGTCAGCGTACATCCTGACTCCAGCAGTGGCTGCTCTGTCCTGCTGTCCCAATGAGCGGGCTTGTCCCAGCCAAGAATGGGGCCTCAGGTGGGCTGCCTCCGCCCCACCCACAGCCCCAGACTCCACACTTGGAGGAGGACTTGAAGGAAGTGCTGCGGTCTGAGGCCGGCATTGAGCTCATTGTTGAGGATGAAGGGAGGCCCGAGAAGCAAACGAGGAAGCCTGCGGTGAGTGACTGGGGCCATGGAGGAAGAGGCGCTGGGGAAGGTGGGAGCCTCGCTGATGGAACTGATGCGCCTGGGCCCCTCCAGCACTTAGTAATTCACTTCCTCTACAGCACTGTGATTAGACCCTTCTGAAGTGGGTGCTGGGAGGGGTGTGGTGGTGGGGAAGCAGTTAGAACCCAGGGACCTCTTAGAGTTCAGCAGTAGAGACAGACACCCCTCACCACCTGAAAGGGCCACAGGTTCCCAGGGCCTCCTTTGGATGGAGGCACGGCAGTCAGGAAGGCTGGCCAGGCAAGAGCACCCTGCTGGAGCTGTGGGCCGTGTAAGGACAGTGGAGGTGTCTACTCAGGAGGTGTGAGAGGGACAGGGAAGAGACTGTCCCCAGGTTGACGCAAATGCCAAACTCTAGAGCAGCTTCCCTCCCATTTCACTGCCTCTGGCTGTCCAAGCCACGGACATAGTCTTCGTGTCTTTTGTATTTGTGCCCTAGTTTTTCCAGACTGTTCTTCTCTAGGGAAAGATAGGAGCTCTGGAGTGGACAAGGTGGGTGGGGAGGTGGGCACTGAGGCTGGAGTGGCCTGCTCCCTGTGTAGGTGACGGAACCTGGCTCGAGGCCTGCAGGGCCCTCGCTGGCCCAGTGTGTGCGCTGCTCCACTGCTGCATCTGGTTAGGGGAGAGGTCCATGCCACAGCCTCCTGTACTGGAGTAGACAAACCTGACCTGCTTCCAGGAAGTGCAGGGCTGGGGCGGGCGTGTTGCTTCATCAGGGATACGCGAGGGACATGTCCCGTGCTTCTCTGTGTGTGTGTTGTAGGTGCCCCTGAGTGGTTCTCTACCGGGTCATGTGTAGGGACATACCTGATATGGTAGACTTGGGGGCTGTATCTGGTCTATACAGGGGTAAAGAGCAGGTTTCTTGGTGGGTGGACATTTGTGTTGTGTCCGGCTCGCTTCTGTAGAGTCTGTCAGGACAGGACTTACCCTAAGCACAAAATATAATGGTCCTGGCGTACCTGGTCCCCCATCTCCCCAACAGCAAGTCCCAGCCAGGTAGGCCTTGCTTGAAGCTTTGCTGCTGCAGGCTTGGCTCTGTGATGATGCTCACCCGGGCACTGGCCACAGGCATCTCTGAGGCCCACCCCTGTCATCTCCTCCCCACCTGCAGCCGCGGCGGAGCCCCATCAAGAAAGTGCGGAAGTCTCTGGCTCTTGACATCGTGGATGAGGACGTGAAGCTGATGATGTCTACGTTGCCCAAGTCACTGTCTTTGGTGAGGGGCCATCTCTAAGCACCCTGCTTCAGACCTGCAGAGGACTCTTCTACTTGGGGAGTGTGTCCCCTGGAAGCCACCCACTTTTGGACCATACCTCACAGTAGAGTGGTGTGCCGTTCTGGGATGGGCCTTTGTTTTTGTTTTTTTTGGCGGAACTGGGGATTGAACTCAGGTCCTTGTGCTTGCCAGGCAAGTGCTTATTCCACTGAGCTATCTCCCCAGGCCCTAGGATGGGCCTTTGGAAAGGCCAGGCCAGCAGGAGGGCGTCACTCACGTAGGCTGTATTTACAGGAATTGAGTTGCTAGGAGACCATAGTTTCAGTACCTTGGATCTGGGCTCTCAGCACCTTGCCTTGTGTTGGACTCCACTGGGCTTGATGATGTGTCCCAAAGCACAGCCACCTGGTTGGCCCTGCAGCCTGGGGTGGGGATGGTGAAGATGGGTGCCGACCAGCTCGTAGCCCAGTGGCCTTGCTGTCGTGTGTGGTATTAAGCTGACCCAGGTAGGTCAGGCCCCTGAAGCCAGGCTGTGGTGCTGATCCCTTGGAGCTGCAGGTATAGGGTGAGCTGGCATGCCTCAAGTATCCGGGAATGAGGCATTGAGAGGAGCGGTGGGGTCACAACCACATTGGCACCATCCTGACCAGATGTCACAAGTAGGACTCAGCTTGCCCTGGTGGAGAAACCGCCCTGTGCCCAGGGTTCTCCATCAGACTGGCCACTTAGGTTCCCTCCTGCCAGGCCTTCAGTTGGCATCACCTCAGGCGTGTGTTGTCAGAGCTGAAGAGCAAGTCCAGGGTCTCATGCGTGTTAGATACATACTCTAGCCCTGAGCTGGCATGTGAAATAATGACCAAAAGAGGAAGATGGTATAAGGGAAGTGATGAAGATGTCCATGGGATGAGGGCTGGGCCTGGGCCTGAGCTGGCACTACTGCTTGTCCTGGGATCTTGGCTCCCAGGGCCGGTTTCTTGACTGTAGAAGTGTATGGGGCCAGGTAGACCTGCAGAAAGGTGAACTGCCAAGCAGAACTGTGGGGCTAGCCGGGATTGCAAGGGCCGGAATGCTCTGTTGCAGCTTGGTGGCCTGGCTGGCAGCTGTTTGGTGTGAGTGGATATTTCTGGGACCCAAACGGTGGAGGCCACCACCTAGGCTGTGCTGAGGCTTCCTGTGAAAGGAGCCAGCATTGCTGAGCCCTTGCGGCCAGCGCGGGGCTCTGAAACATATTTCACAGGTACTTGCCTAATCATTTTCCTGTCCAGTATCTCAGCAGCTAGGAAGTGGTCATGTGAGTATATGGTTGTGTTTTGTTCCCCCCACCCCACTT
>NW_004524613.1:14953053-14960791 GCF_000260255.1 Octodon degus
GGTCCACGTGTTTTGCTAAGCTTGTTCTAAGTAGGTGCTTTAGACCACTGAGCCATCTCACCAGCCCCCCCCACTTAGGTCTTGTAGCTAACTAGTAACTGATTGGGTTTTGATTGCAGCCGCCAAATGCCCCATCCGGCTCCTCTGGCCTCAGCCTGCCGAGTATCAAAGAGGACAACAGCCTGCTCAACCAGGGCTTCCTGCAGGCCAAGCCTGAGAAGGTTGCGGCGCCCCAGAAGCCCCGGAGCCACCTTCCGGCCCCCGCCCCTGTGAGTGCTCCTTGTCCTCCTCTGCCTCTCTGCTTCCCTCAGGCTTCGCTTGGGCCAGGCCTGCTGCCTGTGCGCCTCCTCTCTGCTGCCTTCCTGTGGCTGTGTTGGTCTCATTGACTTATGCTTCCGTCGCCAGTCCAAATGCCACTTCCTTGGTGAAGCCTTGCCTGACCCTGCCTGGCTGTGGCTTCTCATGAAGATGACAAGTGCCATCGCCTTCTGCTTTATATTTAAGGAAGGCTACCGACACGGAGTAGCTTCTCGGGGGCCAGCCAGAAAGCTGGATTGAACTCAGGATAGCTTGTGGCGTCTAGAGGGAAGGTCATAGAAATGCCCTCTACTCTCGCCTGCTAGGACCCCCGCGGTTCACTGAGAGTGTGCTGTCCCACCTGCTTGATAACCCTTTTGCCTCCTCTCAGATGACCAGCGCCTGGAAGATGGTGGCCTGTGGGGGGACCAAGGACCAGCTCTTCATGCAGGAAAAAGCCCGGCAGCTCCTGGGCCGCTTAAAGCCCAGCCACACGTCTCGGACCCTCATCTTGTCCTGAGGGCCCTGGAGGAGGGAGGGTACACAGCATTCTCATGTTTACAGGGGGTGGGGGGGAGGGGTGGGCTCTGCATTTAGAGTCGCACTCAGGTGACCATTTGCAGGGAGCCTTCTGCAACACTGGCCCCTCCTCAGAGTGCTCAGGAGGCACAGGAGGGCTAACACTGTCCTGTTGTCAAGTCTAGCTGCGGGCGGCTCCTGGTGCTAACAGAACAAAGTCCCACTCCTAGGCCTGCCTGTCTCTCCCCAGCGCCACAGAGCGCCATTAGCTCTCCCAAGCTCTGGGCAGGGTTGGCCTCATCTCAGACCCCTGCTTAGGATAGGGGACAGGGCTAGGCTGCATCTTTCCTCAGCCTCTGTCGGTATATTTGCTTGAAGTAATAATAAATTACCTTTCTCCTTGTACCACTCTGGACTCTTGTCTTCTAAGCCTTCATCTCCAGAGTGCGGCCTTGGCCACAAAGCTGGGCCTGGGGGCACCCGGTGAGAGGGAGGCATTTCTCTGCAGGCTGTACCTGCAGTGGGTGTCTCAGCAAAGCTCCCAGAACTCTTGGGCTTGGGGTGGGTGGTTGGATAGAGACTAGGGTGGGAGGAGTACACCGTGCATGGCCTTGCTTGGTGCTAGCCACAGCTGGCTTACCTGCATCAACCCTGAGCCAGCCCCAGACTTGTGCTGAGGCGCGCAAGCTACTGTGCATCTAGCCACAGTGGCCCTGGTGAGCAGGAGGTGAGCAGGCTGGCAGTCCGAAGTTCCTGAGCTGGCGGCTCTCCCAGGCTGGGCAGTAACCTGCTTTGCTCAGGCCCTTAGCGGTCAGCATGGTCCTTGATTGGTGGTCAGAATCAGGGATAGTGAAGGGGAGCTGCCAGGCCTCAGAAAGTCCAGATCAGGAGATGACTGGTGTGTTCTATCTCAAAATTTAAAAGTAAGCGGGCTTGAGATGAAGTGTGAAGGCCCTGGGTTCAGTCCCTCCCAGTGTGTGTACACAACATGCACACATGCAGCAAAGGAAAACCTCCCTGGGCATGGTGCAACCTGTAGTCCAGCTACGAGAAAGCTAAAGGCAGCAGGTCACTCAAACCCATGCGTTTGAGATGAACTGACAGTTGCTTGAGGCAACATACCAAGACCTGGTCTCAAAACGAGACCAAAACTTCTAGAAGGGAAGAACACTTCAGAAGGACAGTAACATCGAATAACTAATAAATATGAACAGGCATGGTGGCGCACAGCTGTGCTCCCAGCACTCGGGTACAGCCAGGGTTGCTCCTCTTCAGGCTCAGCCCAGGCTATATAGAGTTCAAGCAAGACCCTGTCTTTTTTTTTTTTTTTTTTTTTTTTTAGTACAGGGTTTCACTCAGCATGTCCCAGGGTGGGGCTGGCATGGCAGGGGGTGGGGATCAGACCCCAGCCACTGTGTATGCCTAAGCAGGCGCTTTTGTCTGCTGGGCTATGGCCGGCTCAAGACTATCTTAAAAAGCAAAAAAAAAAAAAAAAAAAAAAAGAATATGTTTTCTTTAAGAAGAATATGTTTTCCCAAACTAGGCGAAAGGAGAGAAGATACGAGATTATAGAAAAAGTGAGTTCAGTGGGCCTTGTGATCTCCTTTGGCATATGAGGTACTCGTGGTTCTGCCGGGCACCGTAATGACCCAAAGGCCTCATTCAGTCTGCTCAAGACTGAATCTTTTCTCAGGCTGCACTCAGCTGGTTGTTTGGAGTCCACTTGGAAGTGTGCAGTGTGTTCTTCGTTGTATGCTCCTTTCCTCACTGAGACAAAATACCCGGCCCCCAGAGTTAAAGGAGGAAAGGTTTAGTGTAGCACACAGTTCCGGAAAGTTGCAGTTCCAGCTTTGCAGCTGCAGGGCAAGGCGGCATGGCTAAGGGGCACTGCGGAGGAGCGAGTCCACGCTGGGCAGGAGGCAGCAAAGCCTGCAGTGAGGGACAAAGCTTCTCTGCTTTGTCCACGGTGCCCGCCTTGGGGGCTTTAGCGCTCATGCAGTCCAGCACCACCCCCAGATCAGCTGCCTCCAAGGAAAGCCCTAGCTGTGCCCACACAGGCCTTCAGGGGACATCGAGTTGCAAGTGGGAACAGTTGTGCAACCGATCTCCAGAGCTTTTTCTTCTGGCCTTAGGGTGCGAAGAGTTGAGACTGCATCTCCATCTTCCGCTCCTTCCTCAGCCCCAGCAGCCACCGTTCCTGTCTCTAGTGACTGGGTCCTCATCTAGGTGGGATCATGCGACATTTGTCCGCAGTGTGCTCGGGATTCATCTGTGTTGTGGCCTGTGTCATGCTCCTTTTAGGCTGAATGATGCTCCAATGCCATGTCTACTTTCTACTGTAAATTATGCTGCTGCGAAGATGGACACGATATGTCTTGAAGACTGATTTTAATCCCTTTGGAGCTCAGAGGTGAGGTTGCCAGGCCACGTAACAATGACATATTTATGTTTTTTGCTTTCTGGTGTTTGAGATAATTGCTGTGAGGCTGCTAGAGGCTTTGCCATGATGACGCTGTTCTACTGCCACCTGGTGGCCATTGGTGGCCCTGCAGTGGTAGGTAAATCAGGCCGCGCAAGACTCTTGAGGCCCGCAGGTCTTTGGAGCCTTTTTCCGACTTTCAGACCCCCTCTTCAGTCTCCTCATCAAGCAGTTCTCTGGCTTTTGCTTTCTGGCTTGCACTGGTGGGGAGGCGCTTCAGTTACGCTGCATCAGGGGTCCAGCATGCAACTGGACAGCAGCTGTGAAGGGAGCGATCCCCCCACTTCACTAGTACATGTTTGCAGTACATGCATTTTGCAGTCATCTTGGGGAGTGGGTACGTGTACATAATTCAGCTTGCTTTTTTTTTATTACCCCCTTCCCCATTCTCCCTCTCCTCATGTCTTTTCCCCATTTTCATTCTTCTTTATGTTATTGATCTGATCTTGTTTATGGCATATAATGTTTACATTCATTGAGGTTATTAGGTTCCTGCGCATGGCATGTAACTCTTCCTTGTGTCTGGAGTAGAGGGTGCCCAGGAAGCTGGTGTGTATGGTCATCAGTGTTCCGGGACAGTAGTGACCTAGTAGTCGGGCTCTTGTCCAGGTAGCCGGAGTCCGAGTGAGCCGCTGTCTCAGCATCCCTCAGTGTGAGTCAGTTGGTGTCATTCTTTCTAGCCATTCACTGAGGTTTTGGTGGAGTGATAGCAGTGACTTCACTGGAGTTCCTGTTTCTACCTCTGGCCAGGTGTGGTTGAAAAACCATTAAAGCGCTTGGTACCACACACACAAAGTAAAAAAGAAAAGCATTAAAGCTGATTGGCCGGGGTCAGGGAGATGGCTCAGTGGAATAAGCGCTTCCTTGGCAAGCTCAAGGGCCTGAGTTCAATCCCCGGTTCTGCCAAAAAAACCCAAAAAAAAACCCCCAAAAAACAAAAACAAAAAACAAAAGTGAGCTAAAGCTGATTGGCCTAGCAATCAAACTTTACATTGATTATGAGTAATGGTCCTCCCTGGCCAGGCCTCAGAATGTTTTACTTATATATTAACTGGGGCTGACTTCTGGGATTTAGTTGAAAGTAATGTTTTTATTTTTTATTTTTTATTTTTTTATTTTTTTTGCATAAGGTCTCACTATGTAGCCCATAGTAGTCCATAGCCTCAGCTTTTGATCTTTTTGCCTCAGCCTCCCAAGAGCTGGGATTGCAGGACTATGTCACCATGCCCAGCTCTAGATAAAAGTCACACTAATGGTTGACAAAGATAGCAGAGTCTGAGGTGCTTGAGTCACAGGTGCCTCAGACAGGGGTTATTAGAACAGTGTCTCCTTCCCCTGAGTGTCTGCTTGGCAGTAGGCAGGCCTGATGTACAGGTGCTCAGAAAACGTTGCGCATCCTGCTGTGGAGCAGCGGGACAAAGCACAGCGAAGGCAGATCAGAGGGGTGGGGAGGGCTTTGTCATTTTATTTTTTGTGATGATGTCTAACTACATTCTCTTGTGGTCAAGGAAGGTAGTCTGTGTGGTGATAACAGTGGCTTAACCCTCTCCACAGTGGAAATCCGAAATTTCTTGAAATTCAATTCATAGTCAAGCATGTAGTAAATTTTGGAAATGATTTTTATACATCTGGAAAGAAGGTAGTTGCAGATGGTGAGGACCATGTCCCGTTTTTGGACATTTGGTCATCCTCTGATGAGTCACCATCCTGGTTTGTTGTTTTGTGGTACTGGGATTAAACTCCGTGAGAGCCACTGAGCTAGCTCATCCCTCCAGCCCTTTTGAGAGGGTCTTGCTTTGTAGTCCCGGCTGCTCCTGGAGGTCACAAGTCCTCTTGCCTTCGCCCCCCAAGTGCTGGGGTTACAGCACGTCCCACTATGTGTAGCTTCTCCCAGCCCTTCCAATTTATGATGGCAAGCACAAGGTCCTGAGATTGATCCCCAGTACCAAACATTTTTATTTTATTTTATTTTTTGAGACAGGGTCTTGCAGAATTGCCCAGGTTGGCCATAAACTTCTGATGCTTCTGGCTCAGCCTCCTGAGTACACGTGTGCTACCACACCCAGTCACCCAGTCATTCTTTGTTTGTTTTTTGTTTTTATGGACCTAGATTAGCCATACTCCAAGAAACACAGAATAAGAACGTTTTAAAGTCTAGATATTGAGACAGTTTTGTTACTTTGTAATTTATTTTATTTTTTGTCTTTTTGAGACAGAGTCTCACTATGCAGTTCAGGTTGGTCTCGAACTTGCAATGATCCTCCTGCCTCAAGTGCTGGGATTACTGGTGTGTACCACCACGCCCAGCTACTTAGTATTACTGAGGCACTAATTAGTACATACAGACAGAATTATGATTATTAAATACCCTTCAGGAAAATGAACTTGCACCATGGGCTCAACTAGATGGTAGAGTAGTTTAGGTGCCCCGAAGTTCCCAGAGCTGGCTGGAAACTAGTGGGATGAAGGGTTCCGGCACCCAAGGCCATCATGGTGATGCTGTCCTGCTTATCCTCTGGGCTGGAGGCACTTGGGAAAACAGGGCCTGCTGGATTCTTACCCACTCCCCATGCTTCAGTCTGCTCTGATGACACTGTCTTGGGGTCCCACAGACCTGGACTGTTACTAGCTGCAAGTCTCTACCTGTGTTTTGTTTTGTGTGATGAGAACATTCCAGATCATTTTTTTCTTTGGTTTTGGTTTTTTGAGGTAGGGTTTCACTATGCAGTTCAGGCTGGCCTTGAACTCACTCAGTAGCTCAGGCTGGCTTCAAACTCACAATGATCCTCCTGCCTCAGCCTTGTGAGTGCCGGGATTACAGGCGTGCACCACTACACTTGGCTTAAATCTACTCCTCTTGTACATTTCAGAATTGTTAGTGTCCTACTGTGTGACTTTTCCACAATTGCCCATCTTCCCGAAGGATGTATGCGCAGTGCCTAGTTAGGCTGCCCTCATGTGCAGCTTGTCTTCATATTGGGGAGAACCCATGTACACGTTTTTGGTTTTTACTTGTCTAGGAGTGGAATTGTTGGGGATGGATTCCATTAGGCCACTTAGCACTTGGCCAGCTTTGTCTACCATGGCAAGTTACTTCATTGCTAGAACTCTCTCTCTCTCTTTTTTTTTTTTTTTTTTTTGAATCAGGAATTGAACTCAGAACCTTATGCTTGCCAGGCAGGCACCACGCTGCTGAGCTATACCTCTGGCCCTTGGAACTCACTTTTTATTTTATTTTTCTTGTGGAACTGGGGATTGAACTCAGGCTCTTGCACTTGCCAGGCAAGCGCTTATTCTACTAAGCCATCACCCTGGACCCAGAACTCACTTTTTAATCTGTATGTTGGAAATAAAAATACTTACCCTGTGTCCCCCTCCCCACAGTGTTATGACCGGGACTTAAGATAAGTGAGGCTCACGTCCCTAGCACAGCTCCTCCATCTTCCTTGTTTTCCACTAGGACACGAGTTCTCTACTAGCCTTCTCCTGCCAGTCGTCCTTGCCGTGACCTTGGAAAGCCTGCCCTTCCCTGGCCTGCTCACCTGTTCCCCTTTGTGTCTTAGGTGCCAGGACAGCCTCAGCACTCACTGGCCACAGTCATTGTTGCTGCTAGGTTTCTTGACTTGGTGAGGGACGGGCCTGGTGGGGGCAGGCTAAGAGGGACAGAAGAGTTGGCTGAGATCTAACTCAGGAATGCAGAATAGGTGCTCAGGCCAGGTCTTCCTAGTTCTCCAGATAGGAGTTGTATGCTCCTGTATTTTCTCTTCCTAGAACACTCAATCAGTCCTGTTGGGTGACTGTGAGCCTAGTAGAACCAAGCCATAGCAATAGAGAGCTCTGCCAATCCGATTTCTATCACTGTGTAGCAGTAGCATCCTAGTGAGATTCTGAAGGTATTATCTGGGCTCAGGAAGGAGCTCTGATTAGTTATGTCTGTTGTGTGCATGGGAGATGGTGGTGATTAGTTATGTCTGTTCTGTGCATGGGAGATGGTGGTGATTAGTTATGTCTGCTGTGTGTGTGGGAGATGGTTGTGGAATATGCTATCTCTGACTCAAAGGTACTGGCTCTTATGGGTGAGAAGGGATATGCACTTCATAAGTTAAAGAGTGGTTTTTAAGTAGATGAGTTAAATCCCTTTCCACTTGTATGATATATTTGGATTTATTTCTACTATATAATTTTGTACTTGCTCTTTATTCCCTTTTGGTTGAATTTATAAAGGTTTCCTGTAATCTGATCTTTTCTCCTTTTGCTTAATTTAAAAAATGTAAAACATTTTATCTTAGAAACGATTTACATTTTTTTATTGTACATATTTGTTATTCATTTACTGTCCTTGTGAACAGTACTCTTTACCTGTTTTGTTTTGACCTAGGAGGCAGGGTCTTACTAAGTCCCCCAGCTGACCTCAAACTTGTGGGCGTTAAGTGATCTTCCTGC
>NW_004524613.1:14961956-14965851 GCF_000260255.1 Octodon degus
GGGGGTATGCCAACCCAGCTAAAATAGTTTTAAATGTGCTGAAAATTTGCAAAGATGGTATGAAGACTACCATATATGCTTTACTCAGCTCCTAATGTTCACATCTTACAAATGATGGTGCATTTAACAAAACTAAGAAAGTGATATTGGTGCAATAATGTTCCAGACCTTATTCGGATTTCAACAATTTTCCCGTCATGGCTTTTTCTGTGCCAGGATCAAATCCAGAATAGTATGTTGCATTTTATATATATCTAAAACTTCAAATTCATGTACAAGTGGAGAAGGAAAGCATGTGATTAGCGTGTGCACGGGCCTGGGTTCAGTCCCCATCACCTAAATAAAAGAAACATTTATAAACAAGTAGAAGGCGTAATGAAGTCTGTCCATCGCTCATCTTCAGAAGTGATGAACTCCTGACCAATTTCTTTTGGTTTATGTTTTGTTTTTGGCAGAACCTGGGATTGAACTCGGGACCTTGTGCTTGCCAGGCAAGCCCTTATTCTACTGAGCCATCTCCCAGCCCCTCTGACCAATTTCTTTTGCTCAGACTGCAAATTAATGTCTCCTTTTCCTGGTCTTACTGGCTTACAATTTATAGATTTGTAAAAGAACCCTTTAACTGCTTTTATTTCCCTTGCTTCCTATTTGGCAATGTTCGTTTTAAATTAAAGAGTTCCTAAGGTCAGCAAGCACCTCCCCAACCCTCCGTGTTAACTTTTTGGAAGCGCTCACTTTGAAGGGCAAGAGTGGGATGGTGGCAAAACTGTAATAATTTTTTCAAATTAGCAGTTAAGATTCTTTTGCTGAAAACCTTAGGAAAGACTTAAGTCTTCCATCTGTTATTTTTAAATTTTTTATTTATTTATGTGTGTGTGTGTATTTGTGTGTGTGTGTGGCCAGCTCAGCCCACCAGGGGGCGGTGCTGGCTGGCATGTGGTGCTGGGGGATTGAACCGCAGTCCCTGTGCTTTGCTTAGCTTGTTCTAAGTAGGTGCTTTAGACCACTGAGCCATCTCACCAGCCCCCCATCTGTTATTTTTAAAAATACACATTTTGATTTCGTGACCAGTAACATATTTGCATGTATTTCCATATAAAGGTCAAGGTCTCCGCTGTCCCAGTTACCTAAGTGTCCTTCCTAAGGGCGGCTGGCATCACAGCAGCTTCTAGGGAAGAGGCCAGAACACCTCTTGCAGAGTTCCACTGCAACCACAGGAGCCCGTCCTAGTGTACGCCTGACATGGAACGGTGTGCAGATCCAAGCACGTGCAGAGAGAGACATGTGTTCCCGTCTTCTCCCAGAACCCCGTAAAAATGGTGGCATACTCCGTAGACTGCTCTGGACTTGGCTTTCTCAGTTAAATGGGGGGAGGGAGGGGGGTGGCAGACTGTCCCACTAGCCAAATCCAGCCCGCCACCTGTTTCTGTGCCTGGTTTTATTGGAACCTCCGTTCACTCGTTTACATGTTATCCAACTGCTTTCGTGCTACGGAGCTCAGTAGTCACAACAGTGACTGTGGGGCTGGCAAAGCCTGGTCTTTACTGGCTGCTCCTTCAGAGAGCAGGTTGGCCGGCCTCCGCGTGCTTTCCTTGTACAGCCGCACGACAATCCACTTAGGCGCTCCCGACGCGAATCAGATCAGATCTTTGTACTAACCTCACTTTCAGTGTGCGTATATTTATAGAATAAAGACCTAGAAGTGGAATTGCTCAGTGAAAGCTTAATGTATAGCTGTTGTCAAACCACCCTCCACAGAGGTTGAACCGGTTTACATTCTTACCAAGGCTATTCGTAAGGTTTTTTATATTTACCATTCTACTACGTGGTAGGAAAAAGGCACGCTAGGGTAGCTGGTTTCATATGCCTTTTATTCTGACGAGCAGATTATCTTTCCGTGCCTTTGTGAGACCCTCATCCCTGGTCTGAAGATCTTCTAGGGGGTGGTCTCCTCTCTCTCCGATTCTCCTGCGTCACTTTCACAAACAAGCTTTTGGGGAACGAAAGTCTTAAGGACAAACTTAGGGTGGCTATCAGCGTCATCAACATTCCAGATATCAGAGGTAGGAAGGGAGAGCGAGGCCGGCGGGGCTTCAGCCCTCTGCTCCAAGCTTGGAAGGGTAGCCTCCATGGGGCTTGTGCTGCCCTCCTCCTCCACTGGGCTTCTGTTGACACAGGCGGCCTCGTGCTCCTGCAGCTTCTTGATGGGCACTACATGGCAGGCATTGTATTTGCAGCTGGCCATCTTTTTAGCTTGCTTGGGATTCTTTCTCTTGCACGATGCCAGGTGGTACTGGAGTCTGCTGAGTGGAATTCGGTGGTGAGGATTGTAAGGACAGATCTCTAAGACCTCTGGATCCATGAGACGTTCTTGAAGTTGAGTATCCCAGTGTCCAGAGTCTAAAGGAAAGGTACTTCCCAGTAGAGTGCTTTGCTAGGAAGATGGAACTGTCCTCTGCCCAGCAGTGGCCCTTGGAACCCTGTTGCTCTGTCAGACACTTATGGGAGGACAGAGTTCGCAAGTCGTGTGCGAGGCAGATCAGAATCCACAGCAGCCACACTGGGAGCTGGGAAAGTATGCCGCACCCCCTTGGCTCAGAGGGGAGGGACACCTTGTGATGTCAAGGAGCAGCCGAGATCACAATGGGCACTGGCATCATCAGGCAGTGGTTCCTGCTTTGTCTCTTGTGGGAGGAGCCAATGGGCTTTGGGGAAAGATGCTCTTTAAAATATTCATGGCGTCTGTGTTGCTTCAGTCACTTCCAATATATTTGGGTGTAAGTCTGCCATCTTTTTATGGCTTTCTTTTTTTTTTTTTTTTATGCAGAGCTGGGGATTGAACTCAGGCCCTTGCGCTTTCCAGGCAAGTGCTTGTTCTACTGAGCCATCTCCCTGGCCCCCTGGCTTTCTAACCAATTTTTGGCTTATTTCCTTTCCTGTTGTTTCTTATTTTTTATGGTGCTGAGAACCAAGCCCAGGGCTTCGTCGGTGCTTGGAAAATGCTCAGCCACCAAGCTACATTGCCAGGCCCCTTTTCTTATTTTAGAAAAAAACATTTGTTTGTTTGTTTATTTGGTACAGGGTCTAGCTATGCAGCTCCGAGTTGACTGGTAGTGATCCTCCTGTCTTAGCCTTCCCAGTGCTGGGATTTTAGGCATATGTGTGCCCTGGGCCAGGCCAGCACAACACGGGGTACCGGAGATTGAACCTGGGCCCCTGGATCCTTGAGCTTGCCTTGGCAGGTACTTAGACTGCTGAGCTAGCACCACAGCCTGTATTATTACTATTGTCTAGGTATTGCTGTTGTCATCTTTTTTTTGGCTGTTGTCATCTTGTAATGTGAAAGTTTATTTGCAGTTGTTCTCATATTTAGCCCTTTCTTTGCTGGTCTGTTCTTTCTTGTATCTCAGACCTACCATATAGGATCACTATCCTTCTGCTTTAAGTTTTACATTTATTTGTTTATTTTTGAGACTGTGTCTTGCTGTGTAGTTGCACCTGGCTTTTTGCTCACTACGTAGCCTGGGCTGGCCTCAAACTCAAGGCGATCCTCCTCCTGCCTCTGCCTCCCCGGTGTTGGGATTCCAGGGTGCACCACCATGCCCAGTTCCGTTTAGTTTTGAAACACAAAGTCTTGTATATTGGCCAGACTGGCCTCAAACTTCTGGGTTCAATCAATCTTCCTGATTCAGCTTCCTAAGGAGTTAGGATACCTGACCTGAAATCTATTTCTTTATTTTATTTTGACTTTTTAAGACAGGGTCTTGCTATGTAGGTCAGGGTGGCCAAAGCCCAGGCTGATCTTGAACTCATAATGGTCCTCCTTCCTCAGCCTCCTGACTACTGGGATGACAGGTGTGTGCCACCATGCCTGGCCCCTGAAACCTCTTTTGAC
>NW_004524613.1:14965951-14967974 GCF_000260255.1 Octodon degus
CGCCTGTTTACAACCTCCCAAGAGCTGGGATTACAGGCATGTGCCACCATGCCCAGTCTTAATTGCCATCTCAGTGTGCCTCAGGGGTGGGACTGGCACAGCAGGCCTGGGGATCGAACCCCTGGCCCCTGTGACTGCTTGCAGGTGCTTTAAACCGTTGAGCTATATGGCTGGCCCTAAAAAAGCTTTTCCTTTTTTTTTTTTTTTTTTTTTGCGGAACCGGTGATGGAACTCAGGCTCTTGTGCTTGCCAGGGAAGCGCTTATTCTACTGAGCCATCTCCCTGGCCCCTATATTTTTGCCTGCAAGTGTCTTTGTTTCCCCTTCAATCTGAAAACATTTTCACTGGATGTAGCTGTTTTCTCTGCACTGGAGCAGAGTCCAATTTCTTGCTGTCACTGTTGCACCAAGAGTTCAGCTGCCTAGTGTCACCCAACTTCTTTGGGAGTTCACCTACTTTTTTCCCTCACGTTTCTGTCCAAGGCCTCACAGACGTGAGGCAGACACTGTACTGCTGAACTACTCAGCCTAGTCTATTTCTTCTTCCGGCCTCTTTCAAAATATGTTAAAACAGGGCATGGTGGTGCATGCATGTAACTTCAGCACTCTGGCTGAGGTAGGAGAATCACAAGTTTGCACCCCGCCTGGGCAACTTAGTGACTTAGTGAGAACTTGTTTCAAAATTTAAAAAGTATGTATAAAGGGCCAGAGATATCCCTGGGTTCAAACTGAAGTTGCAGAAAGAAGATATATCATTCCATCATATCCTTCAGCAATAGACTTTTTCTTTTGATGCACGGTTTTAGTATAAGTGCAGGCTGACCTTGAACTCATTTATGTAGCCTAGGCTGGCCTCAAAACTTGTGGTGATCCTCGTGTCAGCCTCCCAAATGCTGAGCCTGCAGGCTTGTGCCACCACACTCAGCATGAATATTTCTTTAGTTTTAGAAGTTGTTTACCCATGGTTTCTTTGTTTGTTTGTTTGTTTGTTTTTTAGGGAAGGGTCTACAGGGTGTTCAGGGTCTCACTACTAGACTAGACTCAAAGATGTGCCTGTTTACAGCCTCCCAAGAGCTGGGATTACAGGCACGCACTACCACGCCCAGTCTCAACTGCTGGCACAGCAGGCCCAGGCTTTGAACCCCTGGTCCCTGTGTCTGCTTGCAGGCACTTTAACCCGCTGAGCTATTTGGCCTGCCCAGCCATGGTATCTGCATATTGCTTCTACATTATTCTCTCTCTGCCCTCTCTTCCTGGGACCCCCTCAATGCTAGACTTTCTTACTTACAGCTTTTTTTTGCAGAACCGGGGATTGAACTCAGGCCCTTGCGCTTGCCAGGGAAGCGCTTATTCCCCTGAGCCATCTCCCCGGCCCCTATAATTTTCATTTTTATACTTCACATTTCTAGAGGTTTTTTCCCAAGTTGTAGTTTCACCTTGTCTACAGCTGTCTCCAGGCACCTTGGTGGCTTCTCTAGGCCAGGGGAGCTGATGGCACCATCCGGGTCTGTGGTGGCACAGGTGTTTTTGCAGGTCTGACTGGTGTGCACTGTTCCTTGTGTGAGTGCTATCTTTGGTGGCTTGTTCACTGTGCTCAAAAAATGATTTGTGACGTTTTTCTCCTGAGCCTTGGATAGAAAGGATGTGCCTTTCTTGAAAGAGGCCAGGCAGAAGGTGCCGTGGTCAGAGACACTGCAGTGCAAGCCACTGCATCCTTAGCAGAGCCAGGCTTGTGCGCGTGGTGCTGGATGTGGCTTGGGACTGGCGTGCGGCCCGGTGCTTGTCTGTCTTTATCCCGCTGCTCTGTGCAGCCCCAAGGTCGCCTCTTGTGGTTTCCTTGGAGTGGCAGGAGGGCTTAGATCTGTCCTTGTAGCTCCGTGAGTGGAGTCCTTTGGTGTTCAGGCTGAACATGGAAACTCTGGTTTTAGGTTTTTCTCTAAAAGATGGTCTTGATTTTCCAATGGTTAGGCTGTTTTTTAATATCCTTGAATGATCAGATTCAAGACAATAAATAAATGAAAATC
>NW_004524613.1:14968294-14970592 GCF_000260255.1 Octodon degus
CATTGGCTATAATTTGGCTGACCCATTGTTTGGTCGATTATAACCTTATGTGCATGGTTGTATTTCAGACCAAGTCCTGGGTTATTATTTTGCTTTTTTCCAAAAAAAAGTTGTGAGTGCTGCTGGGATTATGGGGAGCTGGGGAGCTGTCGGCAGAGTGTGGATAGTTCCCTGGTGAACTGTTGGCCACACATTCAAGTACATAGGACACAAGGTCTCAGGCTTCAAAAGGCTCAGGGCTAAACATGGCCCATTACATTTTATGCTTAGGCATCAAATATAGTTCAATGTCCAAGCCACCCCAACTCCTTTGTACTTTAATAAATAGAAGCCCAAGAAACTGGGCATGCCGGGGGGGGGGGAGTTGTGAGTGTCTCCAAGGATTTATTCATTTAAGTCAGGTGTCAACAAATTCCTTGGCCCAGATCTAGGTGGCTGTCTAATTTTCAAATAAATTTTTATTAGAACATAGCCCACACCCATATGTTTCTGCATTGTCTATCTACTGCTCTGGAGCAATGTTTGAATAATTGTAACAGAACTCAGGTAAGCCACAAACCTTAAATATTTTTTGGTGGGCCCATTCCAGAAACAGTTTTCAAACCCTATTCTTTCTTTCTTTTTTTTTGGTACTGGGGATCGAACTCAGGACCTTGTGCTGCCAGGCAGGCACTTATGCTGTTGAGCTATCTCCCTGGCCCCTTCAAACCCTATTCTTGATGACTTTTATACTCAACCTGTCAGTTCTTTCCCTTAATTCACCGGAGATTCAGAACGTACACTGTGCAGGTCCAGCACGGTGGCATGCACCTGCAGTGCCAGCACTTGGGGAGGCTGAGGCGGAGGACCATTTTCAGCCAGCCTGAACTATATAGCGAGACCCTGTCTCAAAAAACCAAAAACAACAAAAGACAGAAGCCAGGTATGGTGTACACACCTAGAATCCCAGCACTCTGGGAGGCGGAAGCAGCAGAAATCACAAATTGGAGTCCATCCTGGGCCATTTAGTGACTTTTAGAGAACCCCATCTCAAAAATAAAAAATAGAAGGAAGGGCTGGCCGAATAGCTCAGTGGATTAAAGCACCTGCGAGCAGACACAGGGGCTCGGGGTTTGATCCCCCGGCCTGCCATGCCGGCCCTGCCGCCGGGGCGAACCGAGACAGCGGTTGAGACTGGGCGTGGTGGCGCACTTGAAAGCTCTTGGGAGGCTGTAAGTGGGCAGATCACTGTGACTGATCTAGTAGTGAGACCCTGAACAACACCTGCAGACCCTTCCCTAAAAATACAAAAAAAAAAAAAAAAAAAAGGGATGCAAGGGGATATAGGGCACTGTGAAAGGCTGGGTGCCCCAAAAGTGAAGCAAAACAAGCAGAAGCCCCGAGAAGCAAGATGAAAGCTGGCTTCTCGGGTCTAACTCTCCCCCACAACTTGCTAGCTGTGTGCTCTTGGGCAAGAGGTGGTGAGGGGGAGGCCTGGCTTTCTGAGTTGTCAGTGGTCTTTTGGCGTAAGTTTTGTGGGTTTTCTTCCTTTGCCTGCCTGCCCGCCCTCTCTTCCTGCTTGCTTTTTTCTTTTCTTTCTTCTTCTTCTTTTTTTTTTTTTTCCTGGTGCTGGGGGTGGAACATTAACATGCTAGGCCAATGTTCTATCATCCCAGTTACATCTCCAACCCTTTCTGTTTTTGTGATGTTGATCTTGCTTTTTTTTTTTTTTTTTTTCCTAATTATTTAGTACATGGTCTCACTATGCAGCTCAGGGTTGTAGTGACCCTCTTGTTTTCAGCCTCGCTAGTGCTGAGATTACAGGCATGTACCACCATGGCTAGCCCACTATGGTGCTGGGGATCGAACCCAGTCCCTGAGCTTGCTTAAGCAGGCACTTAGTCTGCTGAGCTATCTCACGGGCCCTTGGTCTTGCATATTTTAATTTCAGATCTAACCTTAGACAACCACACCTTTAAATGGCATTTTTCCCATCTCTCCACATCCTGACTGGTGTGCAGCCTCACCTCAGTCTGGAAGCCATTAGCTTTGTTCCCATTGTTACTGTGCCTGGGGATGTCTTATTACCATCATGTGACACGTGGACCTCATCGCAATGTGACAGTGGTGTCATAGGAAGAAACTGTATTGCAAACCCAGGTTTAAAGGAGTCCAACAGACCAAAAAAGCTACAACTCTTGTTGCACAGGTCCTGCTTTACCTTGGTCTTAACTATCCAGTAGAAAAGTATGAAGACGAAATATAGGAAATAAAGCCATGCTGTTAAGTTGAGCTGTGGGGGACTCAGGTCAACAATTT
>NW_004524613.1:14971507-14976169 GCF_000260255.1 Octodon degus
AAGAAGAAGTCCAGGAGGCCCTATCCTACCCTGTGCCACAAGGAGGAGAATAGGAACTTTGTCAAGAGTCCCATGGCCTTCTCCTGTCTGTTCTTGTCCCCTGCTCATTTCTCTTTTCTCCACACTCAGAACAGACTCCCTCCTCCCCAAAGAAAACCCAAGTTCCCACTTGCAGTTAGGGGTTGCGGGCTGGGTCACTGCACATGGAGGGCTTCTCAGGCCAGAAGGCTCTGGTTCCCGGCAGTGGGGTTCTAGCACCCCCAGTGCAGCTGTGTCCCCGAGAAAGGGTGCACGGTGCTCAGCCCACTAGCCCTTGGGAAAGCCGTTTCGCTCTCTGGGAAGATGGCCTTGGGAAATCTTAACTTCAGATCACCTATGTGCCAGCGTGCCCATTCTCTCCAAGCCTGCGACTCAGCACTGGAGGAACCACGGTGCCAGCCTAGGGGAGCCAACAGATAGCTGCTCTTCCGCACAATGCAGGGCCTTGCACTCCCAGTGCCACAGCCATATTCGTGGTTACAATAAGGGCAGCCCAGGATAGAGTACTCAGGCCTCCACATGTCTGCACATGAAGGTCGCAGTGAAAGCACTTTATTCACCATGGACATTGACAGAAAGAATGGGGCATTAGTTACTTCTGGATGCTTTGTGGCTGAGCACCCATTAGCAGGCATGCATTAAGTCCATTACACAGAGAGAGCGAACCCTGGGTTGTTTGTGCTTCTAGTGAGTGCTGTGAATGGGCCTCAAGCCCACAGCGGTGTGCGCCAGCATCTGCTCTGGACTTAACAGGTTGGTCACCATGGCAACCTGGGGGAGTGAGGGATGCACTCACCTGTCTGCCTGGTACTTCTCAGCGCTGCGTGCACGGATGTGACCAGTCATGGGAGTGAGGTTGGACCTGCTTTCCGTTCATTCCCATCTCGAGAGATGTTGCCAAAGCTTGTAGTGTAGGCATAGAGACAGGAAGATGGAAGGGTGTGCCGAAGACGTCTCTGAGAATGAAAATTTGCCTCAGTCAGCCAAGTCTGCAGTTATTGTTACGGGATAGAATCATGGGGGTATTTGAGTCCTTGTGAGTCTGAGTTCTTCAGACTGGGACAAAGTCTGCTGTCGTTAGGCTGGTTTCTCTCCCATTGCCAGTGTCACCCCAAGAGTATCCAGAGGGTAGGAACACAGGCAGATGGAGTTCATTAGCTCTCTGGATGGCTCAAGGGTTAGTGTTACACTGAGCCAATCTGTGTGTCTTGCAAAGCAGCAGAGTGGGCACTGCGTGGCTGCAGGAGCCGCCTCCCGGGTGCAGGGATAACCTGAGCGGCCAGCATGCACGCTCGCTGGCATGCTAGGGTGGGCCTGGCAAGGCATCCTGGCTCCTTGACTCCCTGCTGTGCCCAGGAGACAGGTGTGGAGTGAGCCCCTGAGCTCTGAGTTGCCCGTGGCCTCGGTGATTTGGGCTCCTGCTGGTCATTTTGATTTGAGGATCTTGTTTCAAACTCTCTGTTGCTGAAGCTCTCTGCAGTGCCGGTGCCGGCAGTGCGCCTCACACTCTGCCATGCACACAAGTCACGGGATCTTGTTATGTTGCCCAACTTGGTGACCCATGGCTGCCTCTGGAAGATAAGATGTCAAGGCTGTGCTGGCTTTGTAAAATGAACTGGAGTATATTCTATGGTTTTTGTTTTGTTTACTATGTAGTTCAAAAAGCCCAGAAACAGTCTTCAAAAGTCTGCAAGAACTTACCTACTACTCTGATCCATACCACTTTTGAAAATAGTTTTGTCAGCTTTAAAATGAATTCCAATTCCTTCTTTTTTTTTTTTTTTTTTTTTTTCCAATTCCTTCTTGGGCTTTTGGATATTCCCAATTTGGCGAATGTGGTGGTGCATGCCTGTAATCCTAATACTTGAGAGGCTGAGGCAGGAGTATCATTGCAAGTTTGAGGCCAGTCTGGGCCGCATAGCGGGTTCAAGGCCAATCTGAGCTGCGTGGCAAGAACCTGTGTCAAAACCAAACAAAAATATAAACAGAAATTCTCATTTTTCTAGAAGCATCTTGTGTCCTGAACTAGGCGCCCTTCTAATTCATATGTTGAAACCCTGGCCCTCAAAGCGATGGTATTTCAATACAGAGGCTTGAAGGAGAGAAAGGGAAATGAGGTTTTAAGAACAGGACCTTAATCAAAAAGGACTTCTTGGAAGAAAGGGAAGGGACACCTTTCTGCTCATGCACAGAGGACAGGCCGTGTGTGTGAGGACCTGTGGAGAGGGTTTGCAGTATACGCAACTGTGAGAAAACACCTTAGTATTGTCTGTGGTATTTCGTGATGGCAACGTGAGTTAAGACACATTGGCAAGGCCTGCCTGATAGCTCAGCAACTAAAGCGCCTGCTTAGGCAGAGTGCAGCGGCCAGCGTTGGATCCCCAGCATGCCGCACAGCCCTGCCCCCGGGGTGTGCTGAGGTGGTCCCTGAGACTGGGCATGGTGGCACGCACCTGTAATCCCAGCACTTGGCAGGCTGAAAACAGGTGAATCACTAGGAGCCCGATCTACATAGTGAGACCCTGAACACCCTGTAGACCCTGCCCTAAAATACAGGAAACAAAGAAAAAGACAGACTGGTAGAGGTGCCACTGAACTCTCCAAATGTCACACATCCTCCGTGTGTTTAGTAGTGGCTCCTAGTCGGCAGGCTTTCCTCTGGGCTTGCCTTCGGTTGCTTCACCCTTCTCTTTGTGTTCACACCGCTCGCTGGCTTCCTGACTCCTCCCCTAATTGGGCGTCCGAGACCCGCATAGGTCACAGCTACTTCAAACAGACATGTCTGAAACTGGTCGGTACTACTGATTTTCGTGTGGTCTGTTTTATCCGCTTTTATCTTTATGTGTATTTCTCTCCCTGAGTTGATATGGTTGTTTATTTTCTGGCTCCTCGGTTGGCGACTTCACTTACTTCCCGTCCGTCTTGATTAGTGATGAAAGCGCTCAGAGAGATGGGGCGCGTGTTGGCCATGCACCCTAAGGCTAGCTGCGTGGAGTCTCAGTTGTCACTGTGCTCTGAATGGCCGATAATTGCACTTCTTTTCCCTTTCTGATGCATGTTAGTTACCAAGGAATAAATTTCCAAGCGATTTTATTTATCTTTATTCTTTTGTGTTAAATTTTGTTTTTAAATTAACAAGATGGCTGCTTGTTAGTGCTGCCGAGGAGCTGTTTGCAGCCCAGAATGTCACTTCTTGTCACTTCCTTACACATGTTTGAGTTAAATCTTTTCTGGTTGTCCACATCATTTATTTAGTTACCAGGAATTGAACTGCCTGAGCTGCAACCCTGGCCCTATCAGTTCTTTAAATGAAGATTGTTTTTCCCAGCTGGTATTCCTCAGAACAAATCCCACAAGAAGCCCCAGGGAAGCACTCCACGCCCTTCGCTGGATTCCTTGTTCCCTCAGTCTGGCCTCTTCCCTACCTCATTCCCAGCACTACAGTCGGACCTCAAATGTCCTGGGAAGGGGCATGTGTTGAAGGCTGGGTTCCCAGCCTGTGGCCCTAAGAGGAGCTGGGGCCAGATAGAAGGTCTTCAGGCCACTGATGTGACTTTGAAAGGGATATTGGGCGGCTCCCTCCCCTTGCTGGGGATCAAACCCAGAGCTCTTGCATGCCAGGCAAGTGCCTCCTCTGGCCCACACCCTGAGCCATTTCTCTCAGCTAGAAACAGCTATTCACACAGGCTCCTCAGGGCCCATCGCCCAGCTCTGATGGCTCCCTCGGAGCAGATCCCTGAGAGCGCGGCTGTTTCTCAGGAGCAGCTGGAGTGGGAAGTCTGCCTGGCTTCTGATGGTGCCCTGGCTCTGTTCTCTTGGAGACTTCCTGTCTGAGGGACCCGCTGGAGAGCGCCGTCCATGGCCAGGACGTTGCTGCCACGCGCAAAGGTTTCCTGAGTGCCGCAGCAGCCCGCAGTTAGCTGGACCCCATTCTGTGCCTGTCTGCAGGGCACCCCACACCTCCCAACAGCAGTGAGAGAGCAGGGGAGATGGGGCCACAGCCTGCCATACCAGGGACTTCTGCATAGAGTGCACTCCCCAGTGCCACTGCTACCTGTGACATTTGATTCTGAGCTGGCTAGGGGCCCCGAGTCCTTCAGGCTTGTGCTTGGGGTCTCTTGCAAACAGATCCTAGGACAAGGGTTCAAGTGTAAGTAGTTTATTATTTATTTAGTTATTTATTTATTTGGCGGAACTGGGGATTGCACTCAGGCCCTTGTGTGTCAGCCTGTAGGAGAAACATTATATACAAGCTAACATACACATCACATCCTAAAAAAAGAGAGACAGAATGTTATTTTCATTTTTTATTTATCTTTTTATTTTTTTGGTATTTTCTAAAACTATTTAGTACTGAGGATTGAACATAGGCCCTTCACACTGAGCCTCATCTCCAACTCTCCCCTTTTTGTAGACAGGGTCTCCATAAGTTGCCCCTCATCCAGAGTGCTGGGATTACAGATGTGCACCACCGCCCGAGCCATTTTGTAAATTTTAATGTGTATATTTTTCTTTTTTTAAATTTTATTTATTGGGCTGGAGAGATGGCTCAGTGGTCTAAGGCACCTACTTAGAACAAGCTTGGCAAAGCATCAGGGACCTCGGTTCAATCCCCCAGCACCA
>NW_004524613.1:14977169-14982054 GCF_000260255.1 Octodon degus
AGTTCCGTTATTTGAATATTATAGGTGTGTAAACTCAGCAAAATATTCTAAAAGAGTCCAGTAGCCCATAATAGCATTGGGTCTTCTGTTTAACTGGTAATGTCAGAAATTGTTGACCTGAGTCCCCCACAGCTCAACATAACACCATGGCTTAACTTCTTATATTTTGTTTTTGTACTTTTCTGCTGGATGGTTAAGACCAAGGTAAAGCAGGACCTATGCAACAAGAGTTGTAGCTCCAACGAATGTTTTAACAACCAGCATTCAAAAATACCAAACCAAACCAGAAGAAGCAGAAAAAAACAAACTCATGTGTGTAGCACCTGCCAATTCCTGTGACTCAAATTCTCACACCACGGCCAGTTTTTTTCCCTTTAATTCTATTGTTGTCTTTTTTTTTTTTTTTTTTTTTTTTTTTGGCGGAACCGGGGATTGAACTCAGGCCCTTGCACTTGCCAGGGAAGCACTTATTCCACTGAGCCATCTCCCTGACCGCCTATTGTTGTCTTTTGATGTACATAATGATCACATTCATCGTAGGGAATTTGTACCTGGACATTATATCTTGATTCTTCTTTTTCCCCCATTCCCCCCACCCCGGCTTCCAACTCTTCTTCCCCTCCTTATTTAAACAAGCTTGCTTCTTTTTTTTTTTTCTTCCTCCGCTCCCCCCTCCCTTGTTTCCTCTCCATTTGAACATTTTCTGCCTACTCTCTGATATCAATCATCCATTTTGGTCCATATTTTATACTTTAGTTTCTCACGCCAGAAACTGAAATATTTACACATGTGTGTCTGATTTACTTTATTTAAGAGTGTGACCTTGCGCTTCAGCCCCACACCTAGAAAAGTCTCAGGTTTATCCTCCTTTATGGCAGAAGAATGCTCCATTGTATAGGCCTATATAACATAACTCCTCTTCCTTATCCTCCCTTACGGGCAATCTTACCCACAGGGGAGAAAGTTTAAAAGGGCTTACAAGAAAAATACAGAAATAGCGGAAGAGGAAGAGAGTAGAAGCCAGTTGGAAGACAAAGAGATTATACAAACTTTGGGAAACTGGTGAAGAAGAGGGAAAGAGAGAAGAAAGAAATAACAAGAGCAGAGCAGAATAACCACAAGAAAACTAGGAACAATGTTCATAGTATAAGACCAATCAGGAAGAAATGAAACAAATAAAGAAAAAACAAGAAAAGAAAGAAAACTATGTCCACTTTAAGGCATGTCTCTGCTGTCACCGGTGGACAGTGTGGGCAGACAGAGTCCAGCTCTGAGCTGACTAATCCCAGCAGGCCAGTCGTAGCTTTGCATCAGGGTAGTGGATCAGCCCAGCAAGCCTGCACCTTCAGCACAGTGAAAATTATGCTGGTTTCTGGCCGTGAAGCCGGAGCAGGATTTGGTCCCCTTGTAACGCTCTGGAAGCCTCAAGTGAGTTCTGTTTTTTTTTTTTTTTTTTTATGTATCTTTTCCCCATGCTGATTTACAGGATTTTCAAGCCAATATAAATATTTGCCATTTGGGTGTACACCTACTAAACACCTTAGCAATATCTTTCAACAAGATAAGCACTGAAGAGTAAAGACCTGACACAATGGACTAGGTGCCATGAAAATCTCTAAATATTTGTTTCTGAGGTATAGGCATCACACATTTGTTCAATTAAGAAAACCATCCTTACGACACGGTGATTTTCTATTTTTAAGTAGAAACCAAGAACACTTAGTCACTTATTAGGTGCTGAATGGCAGAGCTCCACCCCCAGTTTATGCCATGGATTCATAGGGATTAGGTTCCAGCAACTCAGGCTCCTTCCCTTTGGTTCTAACAAAGTGTGCTCCTCTGGGTGGGGCAGGCTGGCGCTTCAGTTGAACCCAGGTACCTTTCTCTTTGGCTTCCTTTTTCTGATCATTTTCCTTGACAAGTTTCAGGAAGCTATCTTGACTCTGCGTGTTTCATATGGCCAATACACTCATTAATCCTCTTGGCAAGTATCTTGCCTTTAACTTGTTTGTTTACAATGAGCCAAGAGCATGCTGGGTAACATTGCAGACTCTTCCTGTTTTGCGATGGTAACATTTGTGTGGCCTTTGCTTTTGCACAGTACCCATTCCCTTGATGTCCACAATGTCACTCTTTTTGTAGATTCACATGTATGTGGCCAAAGGAACAACCCTGTGTTTTCTAAAGGTCTAGAGAACATGTACCAGGTTCCCCTCGCTTTTCCCTTTGTGTGTTTTCCTTTGGCAAATTACTGGAAGATGGAAGTTCTGGCCAAAAGATGGGACCATACTCTTAAGTTAAATGAATCAGACACACATGTAAAAATTGCAAATGGGATGGGCAGATGGCTCAGTAGAATAAGTGCTTGCCTGGCAAGTGCAAGGGCCTGAGTTCAATCCCTGATTCTGCCCCCCCATATATATATATACATACTATATATATATAGTATGGTTTCTCAGTGTGAGGAACAGAAAGTGAGAAGACTAAAATGTATACTATATATTATGAAATAGGAAGAAAATGTTCACACGAGAAGGGGAACAGGGTGGGGAAGGACAGAAGGGAAAAGAAACAGAAGAATGGGAACACAGCTTTTATAAATGAGGGGGAAAAGCACTGATGGCCAGGGAAGGAAATGGGAAAAAGAGAAGCAAGCTATGTCATGTGGAGTTCCAAATCCTCTATGATGAATGTTATCATATGTACATCTAAAATGTACCAATAAAAAAAAATTTCCACTTTGTTGTCTCTTCAATCTGTTTTTTCACCCCTGTGCGAAAGCTTCTTAGTAGGATGAGATCCCAGTTGTTGATTCTTTGTAGTATTTCTTGGGCAAATGGGGTTTTGTTCAAAAAGTCTTTTCCTACACCTATGTCTTTAGGGTTTTACCTGTTTTATCTTACAGCAGGCTAAGTGTTTCTGTTTTAATATTTATTTAATTTTATTTTTTGGCGGAACTGGGGATTGAACTCATATCCTTGCACTTGCCAGGGAAGTGCTTATTCTACTGAGCCATCTCCCCGGCCCCTGTTTTAATATTTAGATCTTTGATGTCTTTTGATTTTAGTTTAGTTCATGGTGAGAGATAGGAATCTAGTCGTTGTCTTTTGCTTATGGCTTTTCTGTGTTAGATTTATTCCTAAGTATTTCATTTTTTTGATGCTATTGTGAAAGGTATTGTTTCCCTAATTACTCTCAGTGAGTTTGTTATTCATGTACAGGAAAGTTATTCTTTTTTCCCATGGAGTAAAAGGCAGAATTTTTAATGAGTGGTTTTTAATTTTTTTTTTCATTTTTAAAGAGAGTACAAAATAGTATTACAATAGAAAAATTACAAATGATACAAAATTTCGCTAAACAAAATAACATGAATTTCATAGTAAGGCTATTGATTTTGGGGTGTTGACTTTTTATCCAGCTATATTACTGAGTTGCATTATTAAATCTACAAGTCTTCTGGTCAAATTTTGAGGGTCTCCTTTGTACAGTATCATGTCATCTACAAATAATGATAATTTAACCTCTTTCTTTTCTGTCCTTATTGCTTTTATTTCATTCTCTTGCCTAATTCCTCTGGCTAATGTTTTTAGAACTATATTGAATAGGAGCAGTGATAGTGGGCATCTTTGTCTTGTTTTATAGTGAAACCTTTAGCAGTTGAACATTATGGTGTTAGCTATTGATTTGTCATGGATGGCTTTTATCAGATTGAGAGAAAGACCTATCACAACTTTCTGTAGATTCTTTCTTTCTTTCTTTCTTTTTTTTAATTTTTTTGGGCAGAACCGGGGATTGAACTCAGGCCCTTGTGCTTGCCAGGGAAGCGCTTATTCCACTGAGCCATTTCCCTGGCCCGCCCTTTCTGTCTGTCTGTCTGTCTTTCTTTCTTTCTTTCTTTCTTTCTTTCTTTCTTTCTTTCTTTCTTTCTTTCTTTTCTTTCTTTCTTTCTGATTTTTATTTTTTATTTTATTTTATTTGCAGAACCAGGGATTGAACTCAGGCCCTTGAGCTTGCCTGGCAAGCGCTTAGTCTACTGAGCTATCTCCCTGGCCCCTCTTTCTTTCTTTCTTTCTTTCTTTCTTTCTTTCTTTCTTTCTTTCTTTCTTTCTTTCTTTCTTTTTCTTTCTTTCTTTTTTCTTTCTTTTTTCTTTCTTTCTTTCTTTCTTTCTTTCTTTCTTTCTTTCTTTCTGTATTTAGTACAAGATCTACAGGGTCTCAATATGCAGCTGGACTCATAGTGATCCTCCTGTTTTTGGTCTCCCTAGTGCTGGGATTACAGGCGTGCGTCACCACGCCCAGTCTTCTTCTTTTGTCTTTTTGAGACGGGGTCATGCTGTGCAGCTCAGGCTGGCCTTGAGCTCACTTTGTAGCCTAGGTTGGTCTCAAACTCCCAAGGATCTACCTGCTTCAGCCTTCGAGTGCTGGGATTACAGGCATGAACTTCTGCCCTGCTAATTTTTTTTTTTTTTTTTTTTTTTACCATGAATGAGTGTTGTACTTTGTCAAAGGTTTTTTTCTTCATCTATTGAGATGATCATTGGTTTCTGGTTTTGGCTCTATTAATGTGGTATATTACATGTACTGATTTTTTTTTGTTTTTTTTGTTTTTTTTTTGCATGTACTGATTTGTTTATGTTGAGCCATGGGTGCATCCCTGGGATTATCCTACTTGTTCATGATGTATATATTCTTGATGATTTGCTGCATTCTGTTTGCCAGTATCTTACTGAGGATGTTTCATGTTCATTGAGAATGATTAGCCTGCCGTTCTCCTTTTTTACTTGTTCCCAAGAATGAGTTTGGGAGTATTGCTCCTCTTTCAATTTCTTTCTTTCTTTCTTTCTTTCTTTCTTTCTTTCTTTCTTTCTTTCTTTCTTTCTTTCTT
>NW_004524613.1:14982194-14983023 GCF_000260255.1 Octodon degus
TCTTTCTTTCTTTCTTTCTTTCTTCCTTTCTTCTTTTTTCAGTGCCAGGGATTGAACTCAGGACCCTGCACTTGCCAGGCAAGTGCTTATTCTACTGAACTATCTTCCTTGCCCTCCTTTTCAATTTCATTAGAGAGTTTGAGGAGAAGCAGCATGCGATCTCTAATGAATCCATAAAGACCTGGACTTTTCTTTGTTGGTAGTTTTTAAAATTGCATCTGCAATTTCATTGACTGATACTGGTTTATTTAGAATTTTTATATCTTCTTGATTCAACTTTGATAATTCATATATATCTAGAAATTTGTCCATTTCTTCTGTTTTCCATCTCATTAGAATACAGTTTCTCGGGATAGGCATCGATGATCTTCTGGATTTCTGGAGGATCCATTGGATATCACCTTTTTTTTGAGACAAAAAAAAGGGGAGTTCTGGCCATGAACTCCCTTTGTAATCCATGCTGGCCTCAAACTTGTGGCAATCCTCCTGACCCAGCTTCCTCTGTGTTGGAATTTCATGCGTGTGCCACCACAACAGGCACACTTTTCATTTCTAATTGCATGGAGTTGAGTCTTTTCTTTCCTTTTTTTGATATAGTTGGGTAAGTTTTGTCAATTTTATTTAATCGTTTGGAGAAAATCTTTGATTTATTGATTTTTTTAGTTTTATTCATTTATTTATTTTTATGTATTTAGTACAGGGTCTACAGGGTCTCACTACACAGATCAGACTTGTAGTGATTCTCCTGTTTTCAGCCTCCCACGTGCTTGGATTACAGGCACATGCCACCATGCCCAGTCTCAATCTCTGTCTCAGCTTGTCCTGTGGG
>NW_004524613.1:14983768-14986284 GCF_000260255.1 Octodon degus
GCGCCACCACGCCCAGTCTCAATTGTCCTCTCAGCGGGGCGGCACGGGGCAGGCCTGAGGATCAAAACCCCCCACCATGCCTGCTTGCAGGCGCTTTAATCCACTGAGCTACCGGCCCTTTCTTGTGCCGTTGATTTTCAACTTTCTTGCACCATGATCTGATAATATGCATGGGATAATTTCAATTTCTTTGCATTTACTTAAGCATGTCCTGTGAGCTAGTGTGTGGTCTATATTGGGTCTGAGAAGAACGTGTATTCTGCTGTTGTGAGGTGGAACATTCTCTAGATGTCTACTAAGTCTACTTTTTTCAAAGGCTTGGTTCAGCGCTGACCAGTCAATCTCTGTGTTTGTGACAGTGGAACATTGAGGTCCTCCATTACAACCCTATTAGTCTTATTTGACATTTTCATGGCCATTAATGTTCGTTTTACATAGTTGGGTATGCTGGTATTTGGTGCACATATATTTATGATTGTTATCTCTTCCTCTTGAATTGTTCCAAGGATGTGGGATATATTGACCTTTTTTGCTTCTCTTAATAAATCTTGGCTTGAAATCCACTATGTCTGCAAACAGAAAAGCTACCCCTGGTTTTTCTGAGTCCTGTTGCATGGAGCATTGTTTTCCATCCTTTGAATTTCGGTTTATGAGTTTCTTTTTGAGCTAAATGTGCTTCTTGTATGCAGGATACTGTGAGATCCTGTTTCTTGACCCTTTCTGCCAGTTTGTTTCTTTTCACTGCTGAATTGAAGACCATTGACCTTGATGATTATAACTGATATGTTCTGACTTGTCCTTGTCATATTATTTTCCTGTTTTTTGTTTCCTTTCCTTCCTCTCTGCTTAATTGCTTGCCCTGCCTGGTGAAGTCATTTTATTGGGATTCATGGACTTTTTGTCTTTATTGTGTTTTTCTAGAATATCCTTCAAAAACTTTTGGAGCAGCCGGTTTGGTGGTTGTGAATTTCTTCAGGTGCTCTTTTCATGGAAATATCTTATTTCTCCATAAATTTTGAAAGATCGTTCTGTAGGACACTTCAATCTGGGTTGGAGATTGTTTTCTTTTAGGGCTTGAAATATGAACTTCAAATTTAACTTGGCATCCTGTGCTTTTCTTTGCTCTTGCGGGTGGTTTGTTGTTGTTGATGCAGAGTCTTGCTACTCAGTTCTGACTCATAGTGCTCCTCCTGCCCCTGCCTCCCCGGTGCTGGGATTACGGGCATGCGCTACTGTTCCTGGTGTTGGTGGCAGGCACGGAGGCATTGCACTCAGTACCAAGGATCGAGCCAGGGTCCTTGTGCTGGCCAGGCGGGCACTTAGACTGCTAAGCTATTTCCCCGGCCCTGGGCTTTTATCTGCTAAATGTGGCCACTGCACTTGGGGAAATCATTGTTTTCTTTTTCTTTTTGCTTGTCAAACATTGAGAAGAAAACAATATTGGTTCCCACCCCATACTTTTATTTCCTTCACATATTTTGTGTGTTGGTAATTTATTTGGAATTTTCAGAATCAGATGATATGAGAAGTTCATTAATAATAAATTACTTTTCATATATGTTCAACTTTAATATTTATTAATGATTTTTTTTTTCCCCTACTTGGGGGATTGAATCCGGGGCCAGTGCTCCACCACTATTCTATCCCCAGCCCTATTCATGACATTTGCAGTAAGTTTCACGACTTATTTATATTTGGGCATTTTAATTGTTAGTTTGAGATTGGATCTCACTAGGTAGTCCAGGCTGACCTTGAACTCACAGCAATCCTCCTGCCTCAGTCTTCCAAATCCTGGGATTATAGCTATGTACCACCACACAGGGATTATTTATTTTCTGTTTATTTGGAAGAATTTTTCCCTTATCCCTGAATCTGCTGTTTATTTTTAATTTTTGTTTTTGACTTTGCTGTTTAGATGTCTCAGTCTTGCCTCCTGCTAGTAGCCCATGGCATGGTGGCACACTGGGCTAGGTTTCCATTCTGTCCTATTATCTTGATCTAGATAACCACTCACCCCAAGATTGGAACCATCTGCTTCCTGCACACCTGTGTCGCCACCTTGCTAACAGATGGTCTCCTGGGGACATGTCATAGGCAGCTAACAGCTAGCCTGCCCCAGACTAATCTAAAAATGGCCTTCCTGCCTTAACTTAGTTCTTTTGCAGCAGTAGGATGCATTTGTCAGGGTCCTCTAGGGAAACAGAACCAAAGGAATGGGAGAACGTTGAGCAGATATGTGGGGGATGGAAAACATGAGTCGGGTGAGTGTGGAACCTGGGAAGTCCCACAGCCTTCCGTGTGCAAACTGGAGACCTGGGAAAGGTGGTGATGTAATTCAGATCAAGCCCGAAAGCTTGAGAACCAGGGGGGCTGGTTGTGCCAATTCCAGTCCAAGCACAGGAGAAGATGAGTTGCAATGTCCCGGGTCAAGCAGTGAGGGAGGGGAAAGGGTAAGCCTGCCTTCCTCAATCTTTTGCTCTATGCATGTCATAGATAGATTGAATGATGTTCCCTAC
>NW_004524613.1:14987979-14991252 GCF_000260255.1 Octodon degus
ACAAAATGATTTTTCCTTTGTATCCCCTTTTTTTTGTTTAGTCCTGTTAGAGGTGGATATTCTATTGGCATCTAAATACTATAGGTGTTTGGATTCAGCTAAACAATCCAATACTGTCTAGCAGTCTATAATATTAATGGGTTATCCTCACAAGTTATTGACTTGAGACTTTTACAGCTCATCATATTAATATGGCTTTCCTTTTACACCTCGTTTTTATACTTTTCTGCTGGATGGTTAAGACCAAGATAAAGCCCCCACTAGACTCTTATCAAGAGCCTTCAGATGGGGTACAGGGCCTGCACCTGGCCACACAGCAGGTGTTTCCTGTCTGTACCCAGCACCCTCGGCTATAGGTCATGGCTGAAGCTGGAAATCAATCCCAAGTTCATGGCTAAGATAAAGCTGGCAGGGAACTCAGGGAGCTCCTCCAGCCATGTAAACAAGCTGTGCCAGCTGCAAACTATTTGCTAGACACAGAGGTTGAAATTGCCATCCACCTCCTGAGCGTATACATGAGGACCTCCAGGTGGTTGCTCAGTTCCTTTCCTCCCATCAGGAAAGAGAGGGCTCCACCTGACTCCAGCTTTCTTCTCATCTTTATTTCTTCATCTTCTCACACCTGGAACATCAAGGGCTGCGAGGGATGCAGCACTCAGCCAGTCCCCACTCCCCGGGGCCTGTATGCTGCCTGCCACCACAGGGTGGTGCACTTCCTGCTTTGCACCTTCTCAGTTGTGTGCCTAGGCCTCCCCTTCAGAGCACTTTTGGGCCGTTGTGTCCACATGTAGTGTCTGCTGTCCTCTGATGGGCATCTGCTTCCCAGTGGACTTCCAGCACTCCAGAAGCTGCATCTTGTCTTCCTCAGTCACTCCTGCATCCACAGTGTCTAGCACCTGCTCTAAAGCAGGCGCCCAAGAAGTAACCATCATCACATAGCGACTAATGCATCTTGTGTTGCTATAACAGATTATCAAAGCTTGGGTAATTTATAAAAAAATCAATTTATTTCTTTAGTGATTTTCTTTTGTTCTGGAGACTGGGAAGCCCATTAGCTAGGGTGGAATCCCATTACACTGGGTGGAAGGGCAAGAGAGGGCTTGCAGAAGCTCAAATGATGGAGTGCACAGCCTCAAGCCTGTTTCTTACTGGTGTTTATCTATTGTTTGTTTGTTCTTTGTTTGTTTTTATCAGAAATTGAAATCAGGTCCTTGCCCTTGACAGGCAGGTGCTGTATCACTGAACTATAACCCCAGCCCGTGTTTACCTGTTCTCAAGGATAGAGTCCTTGTGACCTAAACACCTCTACCATGACTCTGCCTCCCAACACCACCACGTTGGACTACATTTAGTGTGCAGGTATTTAGGGGACATAGTCAAACCATTGCAGAATACCACTGAAAGTCATCATCACCACTGTCATGATCATCAGCAGTGCTGGGGATTGATGTCATTATTAGTCAAGTAGATGTAAAGGTGGAAGAACCAGGGAAGGGATGACCCCCAAAGAATCCTGTAGGATGAGACAAATTTCAGAGATTGAGTCCCTCCTTTCTCTTGAAAGGCATGATCTTTTTCTGCAAGAACCAGAAACAAAAAGAACAACCTTGTTTACTTACTTTTAGTTTTGTAAGCCTGGCTGGGCACATCCCACACAATGCTAAAGGGAGCCAGAGCATACAGTTTCTTCCATGGGGAAGAAGGGCAGCAATGGAGAATGCTCTCCTGACCCAAGGAAGAAGAGGGCAACAGTAAGAGCGAAGAGCCCAGAAGGAGGAGGTGTGGGCAGGATTGAGAGCTACTGGTACCCCAAAAATGAGTCTCACCCCCTATCTTCAGGAAGATAGACAGTAATGTTAGGATCATAGGGATCCCAAGAGATTTGTAGGAGAGACCAGTATGGCACCCACATGGTGGAATGGTGGTGACCGGAAGTCGTGTGGACGTCATGAGACCAGTGCTCTTCACACAATGCAGGGGAACAGACTAGACTCTTCAAGCCCCAGAGAAGGAATGAATGAATGCAGCTGCTATAGTTAACCATCCTTAGTGAGCCTCAGTGTCCCATTGGTGGAGTATCAGGGACCATGATAGAATGATAGTCACCTTTGCAGAAGCATTGGGGAACAGACTGACACATTCCAAGGGGGCCATTGAGGGCCACTCCAAGGAACTCACCGTTGGCTCTTGTGAGAGATAAAGACAAAGCATCTCCTCCCGGCTGGCCCCCCCCGGGCGGTGTGTACATGCCTGCGTGCGTGTATATCTGGAATCTTGATACAGTGAATTGAGTGACAGGGCTGCCTATGTTGTCTTTACAACTTGGTTCTCACCTTCAGTGGAAATGGGAGCTTAAAAGCTCAGATGAGATCAATATAAAGAAATAGAGACAGCAATTGTTTTGCTGTTTGTTGTTTGATCCCCAAGGCTGTGAGCCGGGAGTTTTCTCTGTTCCATAGACTGACCTGTAGTGCTTAAGGTTCCGACAGGACGCGGCATGAATCTCAGCAGGTTTCATGGACTGTTACAGTGGGACCCACTCAAGTCTGGGGACTCCAGGCCCCAGCCACAGTGGAAGCTGGATGGTGCTGTTGGAGGCTTCCAGAATTGGAGACCGAAAACTGGGCCACTAGGCAGGAGGATAGCTGTGAGGGTCCTGGCGGCTGCCAGAAATGAGGCCCAAGAGGGCAGGAAGTGGCCTCCGGACAGTGAAACTGGCCAGCAGGGAGGCGTGTGCGGTCTGCAGGAAACAGCCTTCCAAGGCCGAGGTAGGCGCCAGGAGTAGGGCCTGGAGCAGAGAGGAGCTAGCAGAGCTCCAGGAGGAGGGAGGAGGGAGAAGCCCAGGCAGGGCCCGGGCTCCCCTGGGGTCCCTGAGCGATAGGTGAGCGCCGCGAGGATGCAGCCCCGCGCCTCCCATCCTCACATTCACAACTGCACTGCTCAAGTTCCTTCACACACCACCCATTTCTTCAGTTTTTAACCTTATTGGAAAAGAAATCAGAGAACACAATCCTGTAGGAGAAGCAGGCATGAAGGTGTCATGTCTCCTGGATTACCTCTCCTACATTTAACACCAGCGAAGTGGGTTGAGAAGGCGGGAGGGGTGGGGCCACCAGGGAACTTGGTAGCGCTGAACTCTGAATGTTTGGAAGAAAGAAGGGTTCTTAGACTGGGAGTGGTGGCGAACGCCTGTAATCCCAGCACTCGGGAGGCTGAAAACAGGAGGATCACTGCAAGTCGGATCTGTGTAGTGAGACCCTCTAGACCCTGTAC
>NW_004524613.1:14991577-15000338 GCF_000260255.1 Octodon degus
GGACGTCAGCATTCCTCTGTCTTGGGACTGTCTTCTGCTCCTGGCTGTTTACTGCGCCCTGTTGGGCAGGGCTGAGCGCTGCTGATGGGGAATGGGGTCACTGGGGCGGGTGAAGCCCAGTGTGCCCTGCAGGGGGTGTGTGAGTGACAGTTGGTGGTGTTTCAGTGGTCGGGTTTTATTTTAATAATAATCCTTCTTCCCTCGCTCCGCGCCTTGCTTGCTTTCCTTCCTCCTTTTTGATGCTGAGGGTCAGGTCCAGGGCCTGGCACACGCTGGCAAGTGGCCTGCGCCTGAGCTCATGCTCAGCCCAGGCACGTGGTGTTTTGTTTTGTTTTTGAGACAGGGTCTTGCTATTTCACTCAGACTGGGCTTGAGCTCAGTTTGTAGCCCTGGCTGGTCTCAAACTCACAAGGGTCCTCCTGCCTCGGCCACCTGAGTAATGGTGCGATTACAGGCGTGCACCACCACGCCAAGTTTAGGCATACGTTTCAATGTGCATCAGTGGCGTTCATCAGAGACCCATTTGGCCACTAGTGTACCTGCGCCAACCAATCAGAACCGGTGGTGCGGGCTGTATATAACCGGTGAAGGCCTCCAGCTGCTCTAACCAAACAAAGCAGGGAGAGCTTGATTTTCCCTGCCTGCCTGGCGATCTGGGTGCTGAGGGTCTGGCCTTGCGGGAGAGTAGATTCCTGTTGTTTTCATCGGCTTGCTGTCAGCTCCGGGCCCTACGGTTGCAGGAGAGGGAGCGCAGAGGACTCTGGGAGCAGGCGGGGCTGCGGCCTGGGGCGCACCTCACCATACTTTGGGAGCCCTGGGGGCTCAGCTTGCATGGGGATTAAGCCCCAGGGACTGTGTTGGGGATCACAGCCCCCACCCCCACCCCACCCCAGTGGCTGTCTCACCCTGTGCTTACTCCTGGTCACTCCCCATTGTCAGGGGTCTATAAATGTCTTGTATTTCACTGGTTACTTTTTTTAAATTTTTCTTCCATAACGGTTTTCACTGTGAGATACAAAATGCAGGAAAAAAATGTACAAAACATGTGACTGTGCTAATTTCACAGGCAGGTCTGTCCCTTCCCAGTGACAGCCTCCTCCTAGCTTTTATAATAATGATTATAATCTCTTTACTCTTCTTCATAATTTGCACAGCCAAGGGAAGTCATTGCTTATTTTTGCTTGTAAAATGGGAACCTTTATCTTTTAACATTTTGGTAATCCTAGTTTTGCTTTCATTTTTCCATGCCTGCTTCCCAATTATAGTACAAGACGCTGATTTTCTTTCATCTCCTGTGGGTGTTCAAGTTTCTGTTTTAAAATGCATTATTGGACTGGGGATGTAGCTCAGCAGCACAGTGCCTGCCTGGCAAGTGCGAGATCCTGAGTTCGATTCCCTGTACAAAAAAGAAAAAGAATTATTGCTGGGCACAGTGGTACACATCTGTAATCCCAGCATTCGTGAGGCTGAAGCAGAAGGCTCAGTGAGCTCGAGGCCAGCCTGGGTTACACAGATTTTGTCTCAACCTCCCCACCTCCCCCAAAATGTATTATTTGCGTGTAGTACATTTAGAAAGAAGTTAATAATAGTTCATGTAGCACATAAATGAAATGGGCAAAACGGTGAAGGTGGTGTCCCCAAAACTGGGACACATTGTTTGGGAAACATGGATTATATCATGCTTATTAAGAAACAGCCTTTGCGGGGTTCCCAAAACCCCCAGGAGCACCGACTCCGCAGCAAGGACCTCGCTGGCCAGTGGTAGCACACGCGGATGGCGTCCGCTCCGGAGGCTACGCTGTGTAGCACTGTCAATTACCGCCAGAGGGCAGCACGGACCCAATTTACAATGCTGAGCTGTCCTGGAGCCCGCGGGGATATTTGGCCCAGCGCTTGGAGGCTTTGCCAGGGAATGACGGGGAGCTAGGACCACCCAAGACTAAGGACCCTCGCGAGGAGGTCAGGGATGCACTCCCTTTACTATTGCTTGGTGTTTTTTAGCAATGTAGATGGGGCCTTGCTGGATGCATTAACAGCATCTTGAAGCGGCAGGCGCGCGAGGTGGGCAGTGCGGGGGTTCGGACAGCAAGGTAAAGCCCGAAATGTTTGGGGAACATGGCCTTGGGGAGGTGGGTTCCCGCTCCCAGGGCCAGAGTTTGGGTGGTGATATGCAGAGGGTTACCGTACACAGCACGTGGGGTGGACACTTGGCCTCCATTTGGGCCACCTCTCATTTGTATATAGGACACTTTAAAAAAAATGATTTTCATATCCTACCACCACCCATCCACACACATCTGCCCACCACCCACGCATCAGCCGTTGATCCACTCGGGACCCCGCAGGTGTGGTAACAGGCGCTTGCTACTGCTGGTTCTCACGTGAGGTCATGAGTACCGCTACTCTCCTGGAGCCCACCTTTTGTGGAGGGGCCGGATGATCGCAGGTGACTCCCTAAGTATGCAGTTGGGCTCTGGGATGAAGAAGCCATCAGGACCTTGAGGGGACAACGAGGAGTTCTACCCTTCGGAAATCAGGCTGCAGCTGACGTCTGAAGGGTGAGCGGGAGTTCAGTAGCTAGTGTCAGGAGGAAGAGAGTTGTGGACAACGCAGTCCACGTGCAAAGGCCCTGCGGTAGAAAGAAGCTCAACCCATGAAGGAAGTGGAGGTGAAGAGCGTGGGGGCACCAGTGGGCTGGTGTGGGAAGGAGCAGGCCGGACGTGGGCTTTGGGCAGGAGGCTGGCGCTGGACCCTTCATGTTCTCCAGTTGCTCGTTTGCAGAACAGGGCAGTCAGATCTGTCTTACAATTCAGGATTAAAGGAAGGAGGAGCCCAAAGCATCTTTGTAGAGCATTCAGTGGATACATAGTGTCAATCTGGGGGCACATCCGGGCACAGGCATGGCCAGATGAAAGAGTGAGTCTGGGGCAGGCCTGGCAGGTTCAGGGACCAGGGCTGGCTTGGATGACTGCGAGGACCAGCTTAGAAGCATGTTTTAAGCAAGGTGAAAATTACCGTTGACATCTTTCTCTTGTTGAAAACAAAGTGAAATTGGAGAACATACTGTTTTCTTTAACTAGGCCAAGATGACTAATTATTAGACTCGTTTCGAAAGGTTACCATATACAGACATGCGATGAGATGGAAGGAGGAGAGTTTGGAGCCCTGATTCATTCTGAAACCCCAAGATGGAACTCGTGCGCGGTTTCTGAGCATAATGACTATGAACATTTGGTTTAACTCAGCTGTCACCACAGGCATGACACAAAACAAAGTGTTTTGCATTGGCTCCAACTCCGGCCAGCTCTCGGTGGGCTCATCTCTCTGCCAAGTAGTAGGGCTGTGTGACAAGAGCTGGTGCTGGGGAAGGGGACCTGGGATGGATGGCACAACCCTGGCCAGCTCTTTCCCATTTCTGGGCCTCAGTTTCCCCATCTGGAAAGTGAAGGCCTGGACTAGATGATCTTCAAGTGCCTCTCTGGTTTTGTTAATTTATGATATTTATAGGCAGTGCAATTTTTGCCACTGTGGGCTTTAGTTTTCTTTTGATCATTTTGCAGCTTCCTGAAGGGGCTGCTTTGCTTTTTCTCCACATTGGCTGTTTTCTCCTGGGAACCTAGTGACTCTGAGTCTTCTTATCAGAACCTATCAAGAAAAAAAAATCACCCTTGTTTCTTTCCTTTGGGATCAGTGGTTTAATCCAGGGATGGCTGAGGTTACCATGGGTCACCAGGGCGGCTCGATTAGGAATGTACGAGTCTACTGTGTTTAACCTGGGGACCATGTGGTTCCATAGGCTTAGCCCCTCAGAGCACTGTAGTCCCCCGAACCTCTTCAGAAGTCACTTCCAGTCTCTGGGACCAGCAAGAGAACATTCAGGAAGCTGGTGCTAGGGCCAGGGATGCACTGGGGCTTTCTCAGTGCAGTGCCTGCTGGGCAATCGGCTGGCCACAGCTACTTCTGCGGCATGTGGAAGACATCACTATTCCCACTGCGGGGCAGGAGCTGAGGCCTCCCCTGGGCCACATGGTGAGTCTGGGCAGAGGGCCATGCTTGTTCAGGCCTGTTTGACTCTGAACCTCTCAGCTCCACAGAATGACCCCCCGCCCGCCCCTCCCTGGCTCAATTCATTCTCAGTGGTAGATAAGGCCACTAGCAGGTGCCTAGCAGGTGCTGTGCCCCGGAGCAAACCAAATGGTAACCTTGTAGGTCAGTGGGAAAGTTTGCAGACTGCACTGTCACCCCTGCCTCCTGGCCTGGTTCACAAGGCAGGAAGGCTTCCCTGCCCACGAGGCTATGCTGAAACTTTCCGTGGGCCTCTTCCTGTGGTCAGGCTCAGTGGTACCGAGCTTCCCGGGGCAGAACTGAACGGTGAAACAGCTCTCTGGGCAGGGCCGTGGCCACACGTGGCACTGTAGCTGTTGTCTGATGCCTCCTCTGTGGTCATTTTAAATAAACCTCGTGTTCACTTCAGACCTGGCCTAGCTCCAGCACCACCCTGGGCACCCGAGGGCACTGGCTGCCTTCAGATGCATGCCACCCACAGAGTTGTGTCTGGCCCTGAACCTCCAATGTGCAAGGCTGCCCACAGGTCTGGAACTCATGAGAGATTGCAGTGGCCTGATCAGTTATTCTCGCCAAAGTGAGAGCCATTGGGGAATTGGACGTAAATCACTCATAGATACCACTGGCAATGGTTTTAAGAGTATACCTTAAATATATTTTGGTTTTTTTGCTTCGTTTGCTTTTTTTTTTTGGCAGAACCAGGGATTGAACTCAGGCCCTTGCGCTTGTCAGGTAAGCACTTATTCCACATTCCACTGAGCCATCTCCCCGGCCTCGTTTGCTTTTTGATACAGGCTCTCTTGAGGTCCTCTTGCCTCAACCTCACGAGTGCTAGGATTATAGATGCACGCCACAACGCCTGGCTCTGAATGCATCATTTACAGCAAGACTCTACTACATATAAATGGCTCAACAAGGCTAAAAGATCCTTGCTCAAAGAAAGTTCACGACTCTCTCAGGGGTGGAACCTAAAGACGACCCCTGGGAATGTGAGTGTGTCCCCTCAAGTTGCATGTCACCCAAAGCTGGACACTTCTCACCCCTTCCCTTTCCACCTCTGTCCAAGCCACCAGCGAAGGGCTCGACTTGTTCAGGAGCCTCCTTTGCTCTTTCTCCCTCCAAATTTGCTCCTCTTGATTCTCAGGTAGCTGCTGCAGGGCCCTGGTGCAGCCGCAGCCCCACAGCTGCTCCTGGTCCTCTCACTGCCCTCCGTGCCTCACCTGTCACTCAGAGGCAAGGCCAGTGTTCGCCCGGCCGCCCCCTCGCTCACTTAGCCCTGTTCCTCCTGGGGCTCAGCTCCTGCTCCTCCTGCTCCCCTTTTCTCCTTGCAGTCCCCCTGACCTCCTCACTCCCCCCCACAGGGCCTTCCCCCCTGCTGTTTGTGCAGTCTGAAGCACTCTTCCCACGGAGGCCCCTTTCCTCCTCTCCTCAGTCAGCCTCTGCTCAGCGGTCGACTTCTCAGAGAAGGTGCGCACATCCATTCTACCTGCAATACTGGAGCCCTAAAATACAGTCAAATGCCGGCTTCCTTCGCCTTTACCCTCTGCTTGCCTCATTGTCTTCATGTTCCAGCTACACCCAATGTAGGATCTGTTTACTTATCATGTTTCCCCCACTAGATTATGAACCTTAGTGAAAACAGTGACTGTCCTGCTGTCTGCTACATCCTGGAGCAAAGCTGAGTGTCTGGGCTGAGGCACAGACTCTGAGGAGACAGGAGCTGGGCTTGCACTGATAAGTATTTTTTTAAAAAAAAATCTATTTCGTGCAGGGTCTACAGGGTTTCACTACACAGATCGGACTTGTAGTGATCCTCCTGTTTTCAGCCTCCTGAGCACTGGGATTACAGTTGTGTGCAATCATGCCCAGTCTTAATCGCTGTCTCAGCATGCCTCGGGGGGCAGGGCTGGCAGGGCACACTGGGGATGGAACCCCGGCTGCTGCACTCTGCCTAAGCAGGCACTTTGGTCGCTCAGCTATCTGGTCGGCCCCTTGCACTGATAAGCACTTTTGTGCTTTGAGCACTTAGCAGGACTAGTCGGGACGTGGAGAGACCAAGAAAGAAAAACAGGGTCCTGGTGTAATGCCCTAGGGGTGTCAGTTTGAGGCCTGGATTCACCTTCAAGGCCCACACCCCGGTCTGCGATGGCACCCTGCAAACGCTGGGATGGCGGGGAAGGGGGGCGGGGGTGGCAGATAAGCTGCGGTCAGTGGGCGTGGTCAGTGGGCGCCCTGCTCAGGGCTCCCCTGGCATCCGTCCTCCTGGTCTTTCACTCACTCTGCGATCCCCTGTGTCTTCTAGAATCTACAGCGCAGCCTGCTGAGGGCTCCGCCCACTAGGGGAGCAGCACCCCTGGACGCCAGGAGCTAGGGGCTGCCCGGGCTCCCAATATCCTGGGGAGCTGCAGGCTTTTGGCCCTGTACCCTCGATCCCTTGATTTCTAAACTGCTCCCAAGGTCAAGGATGGAAACCTGGAGATATTTTGCCTTTGAAACCAGCTATAGATTTCCATCCTAGGCCCCATGGTTTTTTTTTTTTTTTTTTTTTTTTTTTGTATTTTTGAGATAGGGTCTCTATGTAATTCGGACTGATTTTGAACTTCCTGTATAATCCAGGCTGGCCTTGAACTTGTGATCCTTCTGCCTCAGCCTCCCAAGTGCTGGGATTACAAGCATGCACTACTTTGCTTGTCGATTTTTTTTTTTTTTCATTTTTAGATGATTCATTTTTTTCTAGTAGCATGCCTGAAGATGTGTTACTCAAAGCTTTTCTTTCTTTTTTCTCTTTTTTGCAGAACCGGGGATTGAATTTAGGCCCTTGAGCTTGCCAGGCAAGTGCTTATTCCACTGAGCCATCTCTCCGGCCCCCTCAAAGCTTTTCTATTTTTAAGAATACTTAATTTCAATTTTTAAGAAACTATGCATAGTTTAAAAAGTCAAATTGTGCCCCACAGCTTATCCAGTGGCAAGCAGCTATGAGCTGTCTTCCTCTGTGTGTGCCAGGCCACCTCCTTGCTCCCTTAAACTGTTGCTTTCTTTTGTTTAAAGTATTTCTTTTGGTTTAATTCTGTGTTTCTAGATGCCATGGCTGCACTGTTCCATCACCTTTATTTATTTTGCCATTTTAGAGATTCTCTGCAAAGATACCCTCAGTCCATTCTTTTTGCCTCTGAGCCTTCTGTTGTGTTGTTTTCTTTGGAGATGTGCTATGCTAGTGTTTGTCCTTTTCTTTCTTCTTGTGCTAGGGATTAGCCCCAGGGCCTCATGCACATTTAACTGGTGCTCTACCACTGAGCCACACTCCCTGCTTTGTGCTGTGTCCGTTCACCTTGGAAGCTTTCTCCAGATGTCTGTGAGCCTGGCTGGCTGCTCCGTACTTCAGAGAAAAGCACTAAAAGGTTTGTTGGAAGCTCTTTGTGTGTGTGTGTGTGTGTGTGTGTGTGTGTGTGTGGTGTGCCTGTTGGGCTGGTGGGCTTCATTCTGGGCTTTCTATGCAGGCAGGGATCACCCTGAAGGTTGGTCTAAGTCTTTTCTCCCAATTTAGTTTCCCCAGGCATGGATCATCTACCTTGTCCCCAAGGGATTGTCTCTCTGCAGTCACTCTGGCTTTACATAGAGGAGAAGGGTGGGCCAGATAGCTCAGCAGACTAAAGCACCTGCTTAGGGAGGTGCAGGGACTGGGATTCAATCCCTGGCATGCGGTGCCAGCCCTGCCTCCGGGGCACACTGAGAGGGCAACTGAGACTGGGCGTGGTGGCACGCGCCTGTAATCCCAGCACTTGGGAGGCTGAAAACAGGAGGATCCCTGACTCTGAGCTGTGTAGTGAGACTCTGTAGAACCTTTACTAAACATGTAAAAATAAAAATAGAGGGAGAAACCTAGTTCCCTGCCCTTGGTGGACAGATTTGCACTCAGTTCTGAGGTTTTGAGAACAGTATGTCACTCTCCCTACCCCCACCTCCATCCCCTGTCTAAGCTTCCAGCTTCAGCCTGTCTGGGGAGTAAATGTCCCTCCTTGCTCTGGGGAGTAAATGTCCCTCCTTGCTCTGCTGCAGGAAGCAGCACTGCCTGACTGTGCAGGAAGGGAACACAGCAGACAGACTCACCCCCTCTGTTGGCAGCACCTCTGGGGCTTTGGTTTCAGAAGCCCCTTGGCCGCCTTGGGGCTCTGAAGCCCGGATATGGGTCTGCTTACAGGGGCCTCCACCCTGTGAGCATGTGCAGGACTCAGGTTCCTCCAGCTGACTCCTCTGCATCCATTCACTTCTACTTCTAAATTTCGATGCCCTCTCCTCTCTGTTCTCATTTCTTTGGTTATATTCATTCTCCAGGGTTTAGCCTCCCAGATAGCCCTTTAGTGTGGTTTTTGTGGGGTTTCAGGAGAGAGTGAGGGCGTGGACTGTGGTTGATCCATCACGCAGGCAATGCCTCAGAAACGGAGTCTTCATCCATATTTCGATGGCTTAATAAATGTCTTTGGGGTGCGTATGCCACATAAATGCGTCCTAATTTTCATGATCAGGAGAATTGTCTTGTGTTGTTGCTCTGGATACTTTCCCTCTATATCATTTTGGCTTTGTCCTCTCCTGAGCTCGGAGAGTCTCTGGCTGTCTTCCATGTCTGGTGGCTTCTCCTTGTTAGTTCTCCAATCTTTCTTTCTTTCTTTCTTTCTTTCTTTCTTTCTTTCTTTCTTTC
>NW_004524613.1:15000438-15002736 GCF_000260255.1 Octodon degus
TTTATTTATTTATGTGTGTGTGTGTGGCCAGCTCAGCCCACCAGGGGGCGGGCTGGCTGGCGTGTGGTGCTGGGGGATTGAACCGTGGTCCCGTGCTTTAGCTAAGCTTGTTCTAAGTAGGTGCTTTAGACCACTGAGCCATCTCACCAGCCCACTTTCCTTCTTTTCTTTCTTTCTTTCTTTCTTTCTTTCTTTCTTTCTTTCTTTCTTTCTTTCTTTCTTCCTTCCTTCCTTCCTTCCTTCCTTCCTTCCTTCTTTCTTTCTTTTTTTCTTTCTGTATTTAGTGCAGGGTCTACAGGGTCTCACTACACAGATTGGATTCATTGTGATTCTCCTGTTTTCAGCCTCCCAATTGCTGGGATTACAGGCGCGTATCACCACGCCCAGTCTTCCAATCTCTTTCTTAGAGAGATGCCAGCGTCTCTGTTTCCCACTTTCAGCTGGGGCAATCCTGTGTTTGACATTCGTAGCTACTCTGTGGGCCCTGCCGTGCTGCTGCTTTGGCCTGGCTTATTTCCTCGGGCCTCCTTTACCTCACTCTGTTGGTTCATGCTTTCCTCTGTGGGATTTCCAAGTTAACTATTTGCATGTTGTAGCTTTATAGCAGAGATCGCGCGTGTTAAATTTCCTTCTAGCTTTGGGTCCTATTTGCTTGTTGATTGGATTTGGCTTTTGAGAGCTTTGTCCCGAGGTTTTGTGGGAAAGTTGTTTGCATAGTTGCTTTCTGCTCCGCACAAGTGTTGTGTTTGCCGTGGATACTGTAGCTTACACTCAACTCTCAATGTATCTGACACAGGTGTGACTATAGCTGGAGGCCTGGGTATTTTGTGTGCTGAACATTTTTTTCTGTAAACTGAGGTCAAGTGGGGGTGAAGGCAGGCCAGGGGACACTCACTAAGGCATGCAATCTTTAAAGATTTTTATTTGGTATAGGGTCTTGCTACTCAGCTCAGATTTGCAGTGATCCTCCTATCTCAGCCTCCCTAGTGCTCGGATTACAAGTGTGTACCACCACACCTGGTTTTCAGGCTGTCCTGGCACACCTGGAGTTCCAGGGTTGGCACAGCATGTGGTACGGGGGATCAAACCCAGGTCCTTGTCCTTGCCGTGCAGGAGCTTAGAGCCCTGAACTATCTGCCCAGCCCCTGTGCAGTCTTTAGAGGAAACACATTCCCTACATCTGAGCTTCTGTAAATATATTGTATGAGGGTTACACCATTCTGGGGAGAAGGAGGAACGCTTCTCTTTAGAGGTGGGACAGTTGGTGTTTCTTGCCCCCAGCCTTTGTGGAGAGGAGTTCAACAAGCAAAATGCCGGGCCGACCTGATAGCTCAGCAGACTAAAGCACCTGCTTAGGCAGAGTGCAGCAGCCGGGCTTTGATCCTCAGCATGCTGTGCCAGCCTGCCTGCAGGGCGCGCTGAGCTGGCACTTGAGACTGGGAGGGGTGGCGTGTGTCTGTAATCCTGGCTCTTGGGAGGCTGAAAACAGGAGGATCACTATGAGTCCAATCCACATAGAGAGACCCTGCAGACCCTGTCCTAAATACAGGGAAAAAACCCACTCACCATCCTGAAGCAAATCAATGGGATAGCTGGGGGATCCCTCTGGGGCCGTTGATGGCTGAGTCAGGTGGGTGTGATGGAAAGAGCTGGACCAGTGGTCCAGGGCATGCCCAGTGTCCCAGACACAGCTATGAGTGAGTGGGTGGGGCCGGAGGGGCAGCCCAGCCTGCAGGTACCAGCCATGCTCGAGCTCCTGGCTGACTTGGGGCTGTGTGCCAGGCAGGACCAGAACCTGTAGTTGAGGATTTGGGAAGTTCTGAGCAGATGGCTAAAGAGCCCAACTCCATAGCAAGGCCAGATTTCCAGGGACAATCTCTGGTGGTTTCTAAGGAGAGACAGGAAGAAATACAGCTGAATAAGGTGATGGGTGTTCGCTGCACGCACGATGTCTTTCAGGGCTGGGGAAGCACTTGCTTTTGTTTAATTAGCCATTGTAACCGTGTCTCCATGGCGACTATTATGTTAGTACTCACAATAGACACGTGTACATCCATTAAAGGGACACAGTTGCCAGCCATAAGCTGTGGGCCCAGGATGGAATGGCTTTTCAGAGCATGGCTGTCGGGACTGCTGTAGAAAGCGTCAGCGTGCAGGCAGACCGCGACACTGCTCATGAGGGGTGCTGGTCGCTGTGCCACACCTTGGACTCCTGCAAAACCTGGGGAAACTGAGAGCTCAGACTCAGACAAAACACCAGTGGGTCACATTCATTGTCTTTCTTTTTTTAAAAAAGCA
>NW_004524613.1:15003127-15008995 GCF_000260255.1 Octodon degus
AGAGAGAGAGAGAGAGAGAGAGAGAGAGACAGAGACAGAGAGATAGAGACAGAGAGAGACAGAGACAGAGAGACAGAGACAGAGAGACAGAGACAGAGACAGAGACAGAGACAGAGAGACAGAGACAGAGAGACAGAGACAGAGACAGAGACAGAGAGACAGAGACAGAGACAGAGACAGAAAGGGGAAAAAAAAGAAGGAAGGAGGGTATAAGAAGTGGGGACAATATTTATCTTATGTTAAAAATATATATAGGGCCAGGGAGATAGTGTAGCACAAGCACAAGCATCTTCCTGGCGAATGCAAGGTCCTGAGTTCGATCCCCAGGAGGATTCCAAATTCCAGGTCAGCTCGGACAACTTAGTAAAACACTGTCTCAAGGAAGTGAGAAACAGCTGAGTGGTGTTGGTGTAGTGCAGTGGTGGAGCCCTTGCCTTGGGGGGCACAAAGTTCCGGCTTAGCCCCCAGCATGGCAAGACCCCACTTCCGCCACCACTACTGCACCCAAGAAGAGCTCCTGGGAGTGAGTGAGCGAGCTCCTCCAGCAAGGGTGCGCCCAGGCCCAGGCCACACAGGAGGGGGGTGCAGCAGGGGTGGAGGGTGCCATGGGGAGGCTGGATGCATCCTATCTTTTTCTCAAGAAGAGTTCCCAGGACCTTCCAAAAGGCCTCAGATATGGTCAGTGCACTGCAGACCTTGGGTGGAAGGGACCTTCCGGGAGGGCGGGGCTGTCTCAGGCTGCAGGACACTGTCTGCCATGGGGCAAGAAGAGACCTTCCCAGATGGCTCCCACCCGTGCCATGGGACTGGGGGCTGCAGAAGGCTTTTTGCTCCTCTTCTGGCTCCATTGTCTGCAGCACCAACAGGGCCTCAGGCAGTTCACTGGGTGCTCGCCAGCAGCAGGAGCTATAGAGACTCCCCAGGATGAAGCCCCGCCCACTGCCAGCAGCCCACAGTGGGTGCACCTGCCTGTATGGCCCCAGACTTGTCTAGAAATGTCTCCTCCCTGTACCCAGAAGGCAGAACTCTCCCACACCCGGGAGTCCTTGCTCAGAGCCATTTCCTATTGTTTTGCACACAACTTTCCTACCCCTGTATTTTGGGATTGAAAGTAAAGGAAGAGTTGCGGTGTGGCTATGGACGGGAAGGGGAACCCCAGAACCTTGACAGGGAGGCTGGGAACTGGACAAATCCAGGAGCAGCTGGAGACCAGAGCCCCAGAGCCCCCTGGTGTTTTGAGCATAGAGCTCTCCTCCCTGGCTTAGCTACAGCCCACGCCTGAGACAGCCTGCATCCGCCAGGAGCGAGGACCACACAGTCAATCACAGGAGCTTCAGGACCATCCGGTTCTGGGTTCTATTCTCTTCATGTTGTATGTGGAGCTCCCAGAAAAATCTCTTGCAATCGTGGCTCAGCAGTGGATTGGGAGGACTGAATGAGCTCGACGACACATAGACAATGCTTGTGTGGAACTACCTGCTACTAGCAGGGAGGTGAAGGGTGGCCAGCTGTGCCGCACCACCACCAAATCTGAGCGCCAGATGAGAGCAAGCAGACAGACCCAGAGGGCTGCGGCTGTGTGGCTCCGTCTGCAGATATCACCCAGATGGGCCAAAGGACTCTATGACATAGGATGCTGTACAGGACGGTGACTCAGAGGGCCCTGCTATTTTCACTGTAAATAGAGCAGATACAGAGGCTCATGTGACATAAACGTGCGGCGGTTTGGGGGGCTGTTGTGAGGCCACCCAGAGGCTAATGTTGAGCTCAGTCTCCTGCTGCCATGCGTTTTGCTTCTTGATGTGGATGTTGGTTACCCAAGGTGCTCACACTTATATGCGGGGAGCTGCACACTTATATAATGTGCACTTTTAACATTCATACTATGTCTAATAAAAAGTTAGAAATGCTAGTTGCTATGACAATGACCACCACCACCGCCACTACCACCACCACCACCATTATTATTTACAGTGCTGGGGACTGAACCCAAGGCCTTACTCACACTAGGGAAACATTCTTTTTATTTATTTATTTATTTATTTATTTATTTATTTATTTATTTATTTATGTGTGTGTCCAGCTCAGCCCACCAGGGGGCGGGGCTGGCTGGCATGTGGTGCTGGGGGATTGAACCACGGTCCCTATGCTTTACTAAGCTTGTTCTAAGTAGGTGCTTTAGACCACTGAGCCATCTCACCAGCCCCACTTTTTTTTTTTTTTTTTTATAATGTTTTTGGTATAGGGTCTCACTATGCAGCTTGGACTTGTAGTGATTCTCCTGTTTTCAGCCTCTGAGGCGCTGCGATCACAGGCGTGCGTCACCATGCCCAGCTTTGGTGGCTCAGTGCCCCGGGTTGGTAGGGAAGGCATTCTGAGCTACACCCCCAGCCCTGCTATCATTCCTAATGCTGTCATCACTTTCGGTTCTTTGAGCCTTGAGCTCCTTATCTATATCAAGGGGAAGATAGTCCCTGCTTTCAGGCCTGTTAGAAGCAGCGTTCACAGCATCGTCATTGGTCCATTCATGAATATTTCCTCGGTGCCTTCAGGTCTCAGCACTGGTCTAGGGGCTGGGAACAGAGCAGAGAGCTTTTTTCATCTTTCTCATCTTTTACACAGATGAAAATCATGGGCCTACGTGTTAGGGAAGGGAGAGAGTCATGCTAGGTGTTTTAGGAAAGGGAGCTAGGAGGCTCTGACAGCCTCCTCTGGTTCGGAAACAACATCCTGGACATATCCCTGTCCAAATTGGTTGCTTGCTTTTGATTTGGCCCCTTAAATAATTAGCTTCATTTGTCAAGAAATTTTGCTTAGAACAAAGTCAGCCCAGCCAAGGCTTATGCATGTGAAGCCAACAGTGTCTCTCCTTCCTAAGATTTCTGGGTGCAGGCAAGGCATGCATTTGAGCAAACCGCCCCTCATGAGCTCAGCATACTGGGTTGAAGACTGAGCACCCCACGGCGAGGAAGCCCTTGCTCCCTCCCTTTGAGGAACTTGGGTTTCCAGACCCTAAACCCTGCAGACAGGAAAGCGTTAAGAAAGAAATGTGCATTTCCACTGAACAAGAAAATCAACTTAGAAAAGAAATGTGTATTGGAAAATATCTATTTGCCTGCAAAATAATGTAAAAATAATGAGCTCCTATTCCCCTTTGATGTGCAGCGCACGCTTTTAAGGAAAGATTCTGCATTTCTGAGATACTGGGCCTGGCGTGTAATGAAGTGGTTGTTATGGCAACAACTTTCAAAAGCAAGTATTTTCTGAGAGATGTGCTCCACACAGCCAGCGTGAGAGGGAAACATGAAAACAGAGACAGGGAGATGGGCTACACAGAGGCATCAGATGCCAGCAGCATCCGCCCCAGGTCCAGGGGGGCAGGAATGGGGCCCTCCCAGCTCCACAGGCCTGCAGGGAGGAAGGCCAGGCCCCCACCCTAGAAGGGGCCCCAGAAGGAAGTGGGAGGGGCCCTCGGAGTCCCTCACCAGGAGATGCAGCCTGAGGAGGATGACAGGGAGCCTCAGACTGGGGCACCTCCCAGTCCCGTCCAGGGGCCCCTTCTACTGGCCTCCAGACTCTGCCCCTCCCAGCTTCTCTACCCAAGAGCACCAGAGGTTGTGCCCTGCACTAGCCCATCCCAGAGCCGGGCTTCCCCCTGGCAATGAGGTCTCCTGCTCAGTCCAAGCACTCACTAGCCTGGAGGAGCTGCCACACTGCGCCTGGCACTAGGAGCTGGCACTTGTCCCCTCCTTTAGTTTGCAGGGCAGCCCCAAGCATCTGGCATAGGACCTGCTTAATCTCTATTCTCCAAGAGAGTGGGGACCCTTCCCCACTGGCTACCATCTATCAGCTCCATGTCACAGATGAGGCCATTGAGCCTTAGCACTGTGACCCACCGAAGCCCCTTGGCTGGTGGGCAGTGGAGCCCAGCCTCCCTGTCTCTTTGTTCCTCCAGTGTGTCTGCCTGGTAGACTTCTTCCTATCATGGAAAGCCTGGCTTCCAAACAAGGTCACATTGATGTTGAGTCATGAAAATGCAACCCTGGATTTGCAGGAGTCCAGGACAGGACCCTCATTACTTGCTAGGGAATCTGGGCTGAGGGGACATAGGCCTGTGGCCAAGGACTGCCAGGGATGGAGCCCCTCTGAGGACATGTTTCTATAGTTCCTAGTCCTCCTATCCCTCCCTGTGTTCTCTGGCACTGGGAAAGAAACTTGTGAGCCAAGGAGATGGCTTAGTGGAATAAGCGCTTCCCTGGCAAGCGCAAGGGCCTGAGTTCAATTCCCGGTTTCGCAAAAAAAAAAAAAAAAAAATTCTGGAAGGTCTTGGTCTTGATGAGTCAGGTTTCTGGGGTCACTGAGCCACCTAGTCAGTGTTTCCCTGTGACTACGAAGCCCACTCAGAGCCACACCCATGGCCGACAGTGTGTAGAAGGAGAGGAGTATGTCCACGTGTGGCACCTAGGGTTTGCTCTGAATAGCATCCTGGGCCCACACAGCTCCACTCATGAGGAGGTCATAGTGTGCCCAGTTTGGAGGGGGCCTGCTCTCCTGGGGGGTTTGTCTAAATATGTGCTTGTGTTTCAGGAGAACAGCGTGTGCGCATGTGCATGACCTGGACCGCAAGACTTGCTCCGTGAGGGTGCGTGTAGCTAACTGCAGGTGTGCATGTTTTGTGTGCGTGTGGGAGGGCATGCATAGAATCGTGTTTATCTGGCCTTGGTGTGTGCTTGCCGAGAGAGAGAGAGAGAGAGAGAGAGAGAGAGAGAGAGAGAGAGAGAGAGAGACTGAGGGAGGGAGAGGAAGGAGGGAAGGAGGGAGGGAGAGGAAGGAGGGAAGGAGGGAGGGAGAGAGATTTGCAGGGCATGGAGGGTGTGTGCTGCCCCAAGAGGGTTGTGGAAACGTGTGTAGGGGAAGCGGGGCTGGCCCCTGGGGACAGTGGTGGAGGTACCAGCTAGGCTCGAGACCCACTGAAGAAGACCAGCTACATTGGCAGTTCAGTGAGGCCCAGAGCTCCTGGAAGCTGGGCTGGAGCCACCAAGAGAGGGCTATGCTACCACATGTAAGGTCAGATCCATCGGATGCCATAAATGTGACAGTTCAAGTGAGAAGCAGACGTGTAAGTCATCTAACTCTATTCTATACCTTGTAGCTGATAAAAGACAGAGATGGGCAGTGAGTTCCCTGGGCACACAGCAAGCTTAGGATATAGCTGAAACTTGGGCTTGTGTCTGGATCCGGGACCCCCATCCCTACCCCTTCTGCCAGTTCCCAAGGAAGGAAAGAGAGAGGCTTAACAATAGAGTAACTAAAACAACAACAACAACAACAACAAAAACCAATAGAGTAACTAATATCATGCACAGGTATGGTAAAGCTTCAGTCCCACTTTAATTAGGGAAACCTTTTTTTAAAAAAGAAATAGAAATCTTTGCTGTGTCAATTAGTTGATTGACTATCATTGGTTTCTGGCTTAGGGAAACTTGATCCACAGTGAATGAATTTGTTTATCAGGGAAAAGGAGCCAGCGGATGGAAAAAGAAATTCAATTAAGTGTCAGGCTGTTGAGTGACAAACTGCATTTGATAGGACTTTTAGCTTAATTGCTTGTATTTCATTAAGACATGTACTTATCCCAAGCATTTTTCATTTTAAAATCTCGGGCAGTGTCTGAGTGGCTGTGGGCTATTTCTCTGCATTGATCAAGGACGCTGGGGTTATACCTGCAGGCTCACCTGGGACTCGGTGACAGACTTCTCTGGGCCAGGCTCCCCTTCATCCTGGCTTGGGGCCCAGCACCCTGCCCATCCCAAAGTTATTTTTGAAGTTGGGTATCATGTTTCTCTAGGGAGAAGAGTCTGTATTTAG
>NW_004524613.1:15009557-15010377 GCF_000260255.1 Octodon degus
ATTTATTTATTTATTTTTTTCCCAGTACCAGAGATCAAACTCAAAACCTTGCACCTGCCAGGCAGGCTGTTAGGCTGCTAAGCTATATCCCCGGCCCTTACATAATGTATCTTGATTCTTCTTTTTTCCACAAACCCCTCCTGTCCCTCAACCCTCTTTCCTGTATTTTTTTTCCCAATCAGATTTTATTGGTGTATTTAAGATACACATAATGATCACATCCATCACAGAGAATTCCTACCTGAACATAACTTGTTTCTTCTTTTTCCATCTCTCTCCCCTCCTCCTCTCCCTATTTACAAAGCTTTACTTCCATCTTTTTCTTCTTTTCTCATTTTATCACTATTTCCTTCTTTCCTTTCCCCTCCCCCTCCTTTGCTTCCCTCCCCATTTGAGCCTTTTCATCCTATTTCATGATTGTACATACTTTCATTTTCTCACACTGGGGAAACAGTGCAGTATTTATACATGTGAGTTCAACTTATCTCACTTAAGAGTATGGTCTCAGGTGCATCGCCTTAGCTGGAAATGTCCCCAGCTTACCCCTTCTGGCAGAGCAGTACTTCATTGTATAAAACCCCCCACATCTTTATGCATTCACCATTTGGTGGGCATTTGAGCTGTTTCCAAGACTTTGGTATAATAAACTATGCTGGGGCTGGTGAGATGGCTCAGTGGTCTAAAGCACCTACTTAGAACAAGCTTAGCAAAGCACGTGGACTGTGGTTCAATCCCCAGCACCACATGCCAGCCAGCCCTGCCCCCTGGTGGGCTGAGCTGGCCACACACACACACACACACACACACACACACAAATAAA
>NW_004524613.1:15011287-15018457 GCF_000260255.1 Octodon degus
CCTATTTTTTAAAATATAATCTAATTTTTAAATGTTTTTTATCATATTATGTAGGGACTTAAAGTTCAACATATCAATACTTGATGAAAAATAGCTGTTCCTTATTATGCCTAAGATGTTTAAATAAATGATTTTAAAAAGTCCTATAAAAATAAATAAATAAGCTATGCTGCTATAAACATGGGTGTGTATATATCGCTGTGGAATGGCACTTTTAATTCTTTTGTCTTTCTGTATTTTTTTTTAAAGCTTTAGAAAGGACATGGATCTCAAGGAGAGTCACTCCGAGCTACGCTGACCACCTACCTTGTTTTGTTCTTTGTTGTTGTTGTCTTGGTTTTTTGAGACAGGGTTTCACAATGCAGTTCAGGCTGGTTTTGAACTCACCATGTAGCCCGGGCTGGCTTCGAATTCAGCAACCTTCCTGCTTCGACCGCCCCAGCTCTGGGGTCACAGGCTTGCGCGGCCACGCCCAGCTGTGTTGCTGTCTCTCTTTCCTACAGAAACAGGTTTACTCGCGCGCACATTTGCAAAAGTGTACTCGAAATCAGTGCTAGAGGCCAAAAATCAGTCTGCATTCACAAAAACATGACTTTCAAAATAAATGTCTCTGGGAATATAATCAGCCCAATAAGATTTAATTTAATTAGAGAAACGATTGCTATTAGAGTTTTTCAAGGATGTCACAGAAACTGGAAACGGATGCATTCTGAACCCAGTGGGCCCGGAGGACCTGGATGTAAATAAAAACTAGATGTACAATTTAGCCGGAAAGATTTCTAATTCCTGAAAATGATTGAGGGACACTAAGAAGCCCCTCCCCCACCTGGTCTTTAAGGAAAAATAATCTGCTGTGGAAAGCTGGTAGATTCGGTCCTTACAATGGTGGACGTGGGAGCGTGAACAGCCCAGGTTCCTGCCTCAAGCCGCTGCACTTTTCTGGGTCCCTGAGCGATTTGCTTTTTCTCCCTATGGCAATTGCTTCCCGGGAGTCTCCTCCACTCCCTCCCCCACCAGGCCCCCCGACTGGTTTCCACAGCCCCCTTTGAGAGCTGGTCTGAGCTCTGCAGTGTGTGGGCTGACAGCGGGGGGGGGGGCCTGGAGTGTGTGGGAATGTTTACACCACGGAAATTGGAGGACACCAGACCCAGGCTTGGCTGGGTAGCGCTGGCTGCTGAGCAGTTATCGCACGGGACCCTCTGCACCCGCATACCCCTTCCCCATGTGGCCGTCTTTCTGTGCGCTCAGATGTCCAGACACCAAGCCACCCCCCTCCAAGCCATCCAGCCCCCCAGCATTTATTAAAAGCTTCTTTAATAAATGCCAGGTCCTGTAGAGGGTCCACTGGGATGACAGAATCAGCCGAAGCTTGCTCCTTGCCCTCAAGGAATTGACAGTTCAGTGGATCGGACACCTTACATCTGTCTCACATTCAAAGACTGTGGGGGCATCGCCTCCTCTGCCGATCGTGGGCAGTATTGTTATCTCAGGGTAATGATTGAGGAGATTAAGGCTCAGGGAGGTTAAATGAATTGCCTGAGGCCACACAACTGGCTGTACATTCATTTATTTGCAGGTATGACAAGGCATGAGATTCAGCTTACCACAGTGCTCAAACCCACCAGAATGTCAAGGTGAAAACAGATTTTCAAATCCGTCCTTCAGAAATAAACCTTCTAAAAAAAAAAAAAAAAAAAAAAAAAAACTAAAAGAAAGAAAAGAATAGGGAAAGTTATTTTTCCATCTTGCCTAGATAGGGACAGTTTTGAATTTATTTTTTCAGATTGAACAATCGTTCCTCAAATGGATAGTGATAGGTGATCTAAAAAATAATCTTTAAAAACGTCGCCGAGTTGGGCATTTCCTTCGGGTGACATAACTCAGTGTGACAGAATGCATTTAAATTCACAGAAAAGAAATGGCCAGGAGTGCAGTGGGGAAGGGGTTTGTGTGGGCTGTGGGCCCTTAACCATCTCCTCTACCAGCCTCACCCTTCTGCCACTACGCAGGGGCCGTGGGCACCTTTGTTCACCTCACTCCCATGGCCACCTGTCTCCTTGGGCACCAAGGCTTTAAAGCTCCTTCCCCTCCCTCCCTCCCATCCTTTCTTCCTTTCTCTTTCTCTGTCAGGACTGCAGGAAAACCCAGGGCTTCACACCTGCCAGGTAACACTCTAGCTCCACTCCCAGCCTTGCGCACTTGTGTCCAAGATTTGGCCATCATTGCAGGCAGCTGTAAGGTCAAGGGAGAGGGTTTGGATTTCCTGATGGGCCAAAGAAAATTGCTGGGGACTCCAGGAGATAGCGCTGTCTTTTTCTCTGAAGTCTTACATGTTCCCATGGCATTTCTGTCCCTGCCCTCTCTCCATTCCTTTGGCAAATATGGTAACCAGGAGCAAGCTTTGCCTTGGGAAGACCAGGGTAAGGCCAGATGGGACCCAGGGACAAGAGCCTACTGTTAGCCCAGTGCCCAGTGCTCGTGGGATTTGGGTCACACCGCTCCTGGTTGGTGAGGGGGAGGGCAGCTGCCATGCAGAGGCAGAGAATCATGTGGAGTGCTCTTAGAAGACAGGGAGGCTGGAGCCTGGACAGGCTGAGGAGGACTCAAAGCGAGGGACCAGCCTGTGAGACCAGCCTCTCCTATGGCTGAGAGGTGCCGCAGAGGGGCTGGCATTTACACTTGCATCTCAGTCAGTCACCAGCTACTGGAGGAGGAGATGAAGGAAGAGAAGAGCATGTGCCAAGGCACATCTCCAGGGAAGGGCACAGCGTAGCCTTCAGTGGCCAACACTCAGGTATCCAGAGCTGCAAATGCCAGTCTGGTAATGGGATCTGCATTGCAAGCTAACAGCATCTACTACAGAGAGATCCCTGGCAAGATAAGAAGAGGAAGGGTGGGGACTGTGCTCCTTCCTGCCTTGGTGGGTGGATTGTGGGAGGGAGCGAGGGACGAGCAACAGGAGGGAGGGAAGCAGGCAGCTCTAACCTGTCTTCCTTGGCACGGAAAGGGGAGACATGAGAGCCGAGTGTGGCACAGCCTCTGTGGCCTTTGCTTGGCTTCCTTCCACAAGTGCAGTGGTGTAGGGTCGGTCAGGAGGGCAGCAGTAGGCACAGGGAATGGCCTGTCCTCAGGGCAGCTTTGGGGAGGAGAAGAGGCCCTGGAGCAGGGGCTCCTGCCAGGTACAGCCTTGCTACCGCTTGAAGCTGCAGGGTAGCTTCTAAGGGTAGAGGACAGTGATTCAAGAAGTGGCTGATATGCCGCACTGAGTAGATGGAAAAGAGACTATAGACTTGACACAGTCAGGGTCAGCGTACCTGTCCAGATCTGAATGTTCGCTGGATTCCCGTACATGTGGAAGGTGGCTGGACCACGGGGCCACTGTCCTTACCAGTGGACTCTCCTGTGGATGAGTCCAGTAGCTGAAGGTACACTAGGCAGTGGGGCCTGGCTGCAGGTGGGTCACTGGGGGCGTGTTCTTGTCTCTAGCGCTCCCCGTCTCTCACTGCTTCCTGGCTGCCCAGGGCTGAGCACTTCCTCCTTCACCAGGCCCTTCTGTGTGCTGTGTCAGTCTTGGAACCAGCCGACCATGGACCAAACCTGTGAGGCAAGATAAAGCTCTCCTTTCAGCTGTGGGAGTTGGGTATTGTGTACCGGCAATGGGAATGTGGCTAAGGCAGTTAGGTAGAGACAGTGACCGCCCAACAGTCACTTGAGCTCATTTTTCCAGGGAGACATTGTTACCATAAGGTGGCTGTCAGGGAAGGGCTGGATTTCCAGTGAGCCTCGCTTCTCTGCCTGGCCCTAGGTCATGGTTTGTGTCTGGATGTCAAAGCCTCATGCAGTCATGAGGGGCAGGCTTTTTGGAGGCGCTGAGTCTAGAGTCTCTGATTGGTTCATTGTCTGTTGCTAGGATTAGTAATGTGCTACACCTGCCCGAGGGCAAGTAGCCTGCATACAATAAAAGGGAGAAAAAGAAGCTTGCTTTGCCCCTTTTATTCTTGCTGCTTTTGTTATCTTCTGTTGCCATGAACTGCTGCCCCTCTGCCATGTGCCACCCTGCCTTGGGGCCAGCCGATTATGGACTGAAACCTTTGCAAACTGTGAGCTAAATAAACCTTTCCTTCCTTAACTTTGGGTATTGGTGTTTTGTCTCAGCAATGAGAAGAGTCACTAAGACACCAGAAGTAACTAAGATACCACATGACAGATCCTTACCGATGGAAGGCGAGTGTGGGTGGCAGTGATGTGTGCCAAGAAGTGGCTTCTGGGAGGTAGACAGGAGCCAGGTGTGATGGTGCGCACCTGTAATCCCACCTCATCTATAACTTGTGACTGTGGAGGGCTCAGGTAGGAGGACTGTAAGTTTGAGCCCAACCAATTAAGAAAAAAAAAAATATATATATATATATTAAAGGCTGGGGATATAGCTGTAGCTCAGTGCAGGAGCCTTGAGGTCAGTCTTCAAGGAGATTATTGTCCCAGGGATGGGAAAAGGCTCTGGTCTGAGAGGTTGGCAGAACTCAAGATGGAAAGGGCCTGGGTCCCTGAATCATCACAAGGGAGAAAACTGCTCACAGACTAGGATGTTATCTGAGCAACATAGCCGAAGTCTATGGTGTGGAATGTGAGGGCTTGCTTGTTACAGCAGCAGTGTTTCTCTGGCTGTTACAGGTCTGCCCAAGCATTCCTAGCAGAACAGCTAGTGCACACTGGAGGAAAGCAGAGCCAGCTCTCCAACCGTGACTGCCTCCCCACAACACTCTTCTTCCTATGCTCCAAATGTGAGTTTTATGAGTTCTTTTACTAGCTAAGGCCATCTTGGCAAGAAGGAAGGTCAGGGAGAGACCCAAAAGACCCCCTTATACCAGAGAGTGAGTGAGAGATTGCTTAATATTTGCTGCTATACGTGTAGTCTCTGGGACCAGCAGCACCACCTCAGCATCCCTAGAGCAGCTCTACGGTGCAGGTCTCAGGCCCTAGGCGGGGTCCCTGAGTCAGACCCCGCATTCCAAAGGAGCGCAGGTAGGTGTGGTCACATCTGAAGTACAGACATGCTCCTAGGAAACAGGCGCCGTGTACCTCAGCTGAGGAGCAGCCCAGGGTACTCACCATTCTTTCATTCTTCTGTTCATTTGGTTTTCTTTCACTCCGCACAGCACTGGACATCTACTTCCCAGCCCCTATCCAGGAGCACCGGGAAGAGCTAGCTACTGCCCTCACACAGTGGCTGCCTTTCGGGAAGCACGACCTAGGATACAAAACTATACAAAAATAATTTATTATTACTATAATAATTATTATTATCATTATTATTATTATTATTTGTATTTTAGGGAAGGGTCTACAGAGTGTTCAGAGTCTCACTACTAGATTGGACTCATAGTGATCTGCCAGAATGTTTTGTCCTGGAGCCTCCCAAGAGCTGGGATTTCAGGCACATGCCACCATGCCCCCAGTTTCACAAAGATGATTTGTTATAATCGTAATAACTATTTCAAAGAAAACATCTCAGGACAATACATATACAAAAGGTGACTGGACATAGGGCTCCGAGAAACCTCACCTGAGGAGGAACCATAGCAAACAAGACAGGAAAGAAGAGTGGAAGGCAGCCTGGTGGAGAAGAAGGAAGACTGTCTCCCTCGCAAAGGCCCCGAGGGAGGAAAGAGCTCAGGGAGTCCTTGCTGTGGGCTGGAGAGGAGGAGACTGAGTGACGGGGGACACGATAAAGAGCTCATGGTAGGGCTAAGGGCCTTGTGGGACATCCTCCTACAGGTGTCTGAGGAGAGGACATTTCTTGTCACTGGTAGAAGCATGGATGCTGCCCCGCTGGGTGTGAGACCTTGACAGGTACCTCACCCTTCAGTGTCACAGTGTCTCCTCTATAAAAGATCTCCAGAGCCTATCTCAAAGGGTGCATTTAGAATGGGTGGATCCAAAGGCTTACAGCAGTGAAGAACACCTAGGAATTTGTAATTATGGTTGCAGGGAACTTGACTGCTTCGAGGCACTTCGCTCATTGTGACATGAACATTTTGTCCTGGAGCCTGTCATTTGCTTGGTGCTTCATGTGCAAGGTAGAACTTAGCGTTAACTGCCTGTGACTTGCTACTCTTTCTAGCCAAAATAATCTGTTGGGTGCCGGTTGATTTTGATGTTCATCACACCTCCTGGAACCAGTGAATGAGTACCAAGGTGCCACTGTTGAATAATGTGATAAAGTTTGTGCTCCCAGCAATTGCTCTTGCCACTGTGTGAAGGGGAGTCAGGCTGTGGAGGAGAGAGTGAAGCAGAGAGACCAGCTCGACAATGACGGTACCTCGGGATGAGAGAGCAGTTGCTCGGACCTGGGAGGAATCAGGGGCGATGGGAAGAGGAGGACTGTTGGATGTGCGCACTAGGGGCAAAGGAGGTTGAGAGGGCATAAGGTGCCCTCGGGCTTCCTGGGGCATCCTGGTGGATAGAGTGCTACTAAGCTTCCACTGGAAGGTGATGAGTTAACTTTTTCTTTTTTTGCGGTGGCTCAGCCTGCCCTGGGGGCAGGGATTGAACACATGGTGCCAGGGATTGAACCCTGCGCTTGCCTAAGCTTGCCTAAGCAGGTGCTTTAGACTGCTGAGCTATCTCACCAGCCCAATGAGGCAAATTCTGAGCTACCTATGCAACATCCCAATGGAGAATGTGCACAGGAAGTCAAGCTGTGAAGGCTGCAGGTTAATATTTGGGAGCCATTAAAGCCACAGTAAGAGCTGAGATGACCCAGATAGAGCAGCAGGAGCTGGGGGGAGGCTGGAGTCACGCTGACTTGGACTTGAGCCTCCAGCACAGGCCAGCTGTGTGGTTTGGGGAAAGATGGCCTTCAAGGTGGCTTTCTTTGTTTATTTGGTGTAGGGAGTTGAGATGGGGTCTTGCTATGTAGTGCAGGTTGGCCTTGACCTTGCTTATGTTGCCTGGACTGGCCTTGAACTCATGGTGAACCTCCTGCCTCAGCCTCCCAAGAGCTGGGATTGCAGGTTTGCACCACCACATCTGGCTCAAGGTAGGTTTCTGACCTGAAAAATGAGAGTACTTATCCCTTTACGATTTTAGTTGTTTTGTTTTGGTACTGGGAATTGAACTCAGACCTTGTGCTTGTCAGGCAGGCACTTATGCCACTGAGCTATATCCCCA
>NW_004524613.1:15018682-15030950 GCF_000260255.1 Octodon degus
GCCTGGAAAGCACAAGGACCCAAGTTTGACCCCTAGTACTTCTGCTGTGCTGGCCCTGGAACCCTGAGGTTTTGAGTCTCATTTCTGCCTCCCACTTTCCTGGGACTCGGGTGAACCACTGCCCGTTCTGGGCCTAAGTCATTTCCTCTGCAAGGTGAAAAGTGAGGTGGCTCTGCTCAGGGTCAGTGCGCTGGGGCTGCCGGGACAAAGTGGCACAACCGGGTGACTGAAAACAATGGAAATGTACTTGCTCACAGTTCTGAAAGCTAGAAGGTGACGTGACAACAGGTTGGTGTGCTTCTCGGAGACCCTGGACAGAGCCCTTCCATGCCGCGTCCTAGCTATGACGTGGCCAGCAATCCTCCGTGTTTGTCAACTGCCACGTCTGTCAGTGAAGTCCTTGCCTCTGTTATCACGTTGTTTCCTTTTATCCCTGTGTCCCTTCTTATAAGGGTAGAGCCAAGTTGCATTAAGTGCCCACCCTGGCCTAGTCTGCCGTTATCTTAACTAACTACATCTGCAGTGACTATTTCGAATGAGGACACACTCAGTTTCCGGTGGTTGGAACTTCAACATGTCTGTTTTGAGAACATAATTCAACCCATAACATACTCCTAATAGTTTTTCCTTTTCAATTATAGAGAGTGAGGGAACAAATTCTCCCCAGAGGAGAGAGCTGGGGAATGTTAATTATATTTCCATTTGTTGTTAGAAAATAGTTTTCTGACTTGGATAAGAATACCTTCTCTCGGTGGCTTTGACTGCTCATCAGGGTGGGTACAAGGCTTTGGTCTTACTGAGAGAACGCCACACAGAGTTAGTGCAGGATCCAGGGGGAGAAGAGTTTGTGCTGATGTAGAAAATGTAACCCTTTCTCTCCTCTGTCTTCTGTGACACATTGCCCATCCAGGATGGGGCATTATTGGTGGTGAGGAAATACTTGATTCCTTCGGATCCTATGAAGCTGGAAGTGTAGATACTGGGAGCTTTGTCTTGGTTAGGGCAGCAATATGCCTGTCCCCTGCTCCAGGGTTAAATTGGCTCTGAAGTGAGAGGCTAACAGTCTCTCCACCTGAAAGAGCATCCTCCTGGTCCATGTCATTGAAGAAGCTATGCCTGTTAACCCTAAAATATTAAGAAGCCCTTGTTTAGGAGGTCTTGTGGGGCCTCCAGAATTCATGGGCTGATGATACACCTTAAGATTTATCCAAGTGAACTGAAAACGTCTGTTCACACAAAAATCTGTGCATGAATGGTTCTAGCAGTGTTATTTACTAGTTTTGACTGGGAACTCAGTTGTTATGGTTTATATCTGGATGTACCTCCAAAGCTTCATCCATTCAGAAGTGGGGCTTTTGGAAGGTGATCAACTTATGGGGGAATTATAGCCAGCTTGCTATGATGAGCAGGGGTCTGGCAGGAAGAGACGCGTTGCTGCGGGATGATGTGGAAGGCGCATCTCTTCCGCTTCTTCCCTTTTCTCTTTGCTTCCTGGACACCATGAGTGGGCAGTCTTCTTTCACCAGGCCCTTCTGCCTTCCCTCTGGCCTTGCATGGAGCGACACTTCTCAATGGTGAGCTAAACCAAGCCTTTCCCTCTTGAAACTGTGGGTGACAGTAGCGAGGAAAGTACTAAGATAGAATTTGGGTGCCAGAGAACAGGTCTCATTGTTGTGACGCTCCCTGATCCTGTGGTTCAGGAGCCTTTAGAACTGGCTTCAAGGAGGGGTTTGGAACAGTTTGGAGATGCCAGCTAAAGAAGCCTTAGAATGCTGGAAGCTGAGCTTGTTGGGAGATGTTGGTTGGATTTCCAAAGACCAGGATGATAACTTAAAAAAAAGCAATAGCAAAGACCAGGCTCAGCATTCACCTGGGAGTAACAGCAGTTGTACTTCAGGCCACGTGTTACGCTCAGGTAGAAAACTTGCCTACCTTTCCTCATGCCCTGAGACTTTGGAGGAGGCTGAGATTAAGGGTGACGGGCTGATGAACCTGGCAGCAGACTCTGGTGTTAGCCACATCTGGTTTCAGAGGCATGCAGGATACAAACTTGGTGATATTATAGGGGCTTCTATCCAGATTTCAGAAGAAGGCCCGACAGGCCAGGCAGGGTGCCTCCGAGAGGACGGTGGAACTTCTGAGGACAGCTACAGAGAATGCACACAGCCAGCTCAGGAGGCGAGCCGTGGGAGCCACAACCACCAGCAGGCTCAGGGCTGGAGCTGCTCGAGCCCTTCGGAGTTCACGTCTCACCACAACTTGCCCAGATGCTGGAGTGGGAGCCACAGGACCTGAGGCTGGCTTGGTGTTCAGAGGTGGGATGTGGTAGGAAAAGGTACGTCCCTGGGACAGGGACCGGGAAGTGTACGTCTCCCGCCCTGGCTGCTCCTTCTCTGCTTTCTGCCTAAGATGCCCAGCATTTCTCCACCACAGCCTCCCACCTTGCTGTTAAATGTGAGCTGAAACAAACCTCTGTTTTTTAAGTTGTGGGCATCAGGCATTGGGTCTCAGTGATGCAAAAACTGACTAAGATATCAGTGAACACTGAACATCCCTAGAACACTGTTCTAGGGGCTGGGGAGATGGCTCAGTAGAATAAGCGCTTCGCTGGCAAGCACAAGGGCCTGAGTTCAATCCCCGGTTCCACCAAGAATAAAAAAAACAAGTCCAGGACTCCTAGAACACTGTTCTAAAATTGATCTAAAACTGTCCTAAAAATAATGTTACAGGGCAAGCTAGCAAACAAAAACTCTGTGGTCCAGTCACATGGGAAAGCTCCTGGGGTCGCAAGGGCTGAGACCTCTCAGGAATACAATATCAATACAATACAATCAATACAATAATCCCTTTTTATTAAGTAATTTGAGACAAGCTCTCACAAAGTTGCCCAGGCTGGCCTCATCTATGCAATCCTCCTGCTTCAGCTTCCCGAGTAGCTAGGATTATAGGAGTGTCACCACACCTAGCTTTCTTGTCCTACCCAGTTCTGGCAACTTTGTGAATACCTGTTAAAACTTGAAAGCAACTGTGATGTATTTCAATCAACGAATAGATATACTGGCTGTGGTGCAGCCTCGCAATGGCGCCTTAATCAGCGACCTTCGAAGAGAGAGCTAGCAACTCACAAAAGCACCTGGAGAAACCTTCAAAGCATTTTGCTGAGTGAAAGAAACCGGTCTGTAAAGCGTTCATTCTGTAACATTCCACTGTTGTGACATTCTGGAAAAGACAAAACTGTGGAAACAGTAGATGGGTCTGTGGTTGTCAGGGGCGGAGAGGGGTGAATTAGGCAGAGCACAAGGCATTTTTTAAGGCAGTGATGCTATTTTGCATGGTACTCTGGCTACATGATACGGTGCCTCTGTCAAAGCCCGTACAATGTGCAGCGCAAAGAGGGAAACTATAGGCTTTGCTTATTAATAATGCACTATATTCATTCATCAGTTATAACAAATGGATCACATGAGTTCGAGAGGTTAGTATCAGGGCAACTGGGTGAGGGTTACAGGAGAAGGAAGGGGGTTGGTAGGAATTCTCCATAAGTCTCATTCAATTGTTCTAAAATTGATCTAAAACTGTCCTAAAAATAATGTAACAGGGCAAGCTAGCAAACAAAAACTCTGTGGTCCAGTCACATGGGAAAGCTCCTGGGGTCGCAAGGGCTGGGACCTCTCAGGAATACAATATCAATGCCCCGTATAACAATTCATCTCTCTGTAGCCTTATTTCGACCAGGGACCATGTTACCCACAGTGCTGCCAGCTTGCATGACTTTCCAAGTGAGATGATGTGGCCCTGTGATTTAGCACCCCGCTGCGTGGTAGGCCAGACTGCAGGACAGGATGCTATGGGCAGCCTGTGGAGGATCTTGAACACAGCCACTGGTGGTGCTAGGTAGCCAGGACAAAGAGGGTAAGGCAAGGGAGGTACCTGCTTGGAGTACAGAACCAGAGAGGAGCAGCAAAACTCAGCAGTCAAGCTAGGTCTTACTTGAATGCAATGTTCTTTAAAAAAAAAAAAAAAAAAAATCAATGCAAAACACTCCATTAGATTCAAAATATCTAAAGTAGAAGTACAGACAAGATGTGACCCTGTACTTGTGTGTCTTGGACTCATCCATGTCACCCTTACCTTGGCCCTACCAGATTCTGTTTTTATTTATTTACTTGGTGGTGGTGCTGGGAATTGAGCCCAGGGCTTTGTGCATGCTAGGCAAGTGCTCCATCACGGAGCTACAACCTCAGCTATAAATATTTTGATATGTTACTCATCACAGACTTTTTGCATTCATTTCTACTTTAACATATTTGACCAAAACATTGTTTGTCTTGATGATGGAGAATTTTGGCATGTCCCCTTAGCTTGCTTATTTATTTATTTAGTCTTCTGGAGATGAAGTCTTGTTATGCAATTCAGGCTGCCCGTGAGCATATTTTGTAGTCCAGGCTGGTCTCAAACTCTCAGTGATGCTCCTGTCTCAGCCTCCTAAGTGCTGGGATTACAGGCATGCACCACCATGCCTAGTCTACGGCCCCTTAACTCTGTGCCCAAGGCAAGTGCCTGAGTCAGGCAAGGCCCAAGTCACCCTTGCCCCTGGCTTTGCCCCTGTGCTTCTCAATGAGCAGATCAATGTACTCATTCAGTAACTGCGTATCGATGATGCAGCATGCGTAACTGGACCCCATTCCTCCTGCCCATTCCCTGGCCAGCCTGGGGCTTGGGTCCCCAGCCCCAAGACCTTCTGACCGCCCCGTGCTCTGTGCTCTGTGCTCCATAGCAGAGTCTGCACCAAGCCCTCGGAGGAGTGTCTGCCACCAAGCCCTTGGAGGAGTGTCTGCCACACTCTTGGGGCCCGTAATGGCTCCCACATACTGTAGAGGGAAGACACAAACCTTACACAAGGGCCCCCCTCCTTCATGCCCAGCCAGCCTCCCCTGTGTGGTCCTGCTAAGTGCATCTCCATGGCCACCATGTTTCCTGCACTATGGTGACAGCAGTGTGGTCCTGGGCTGCACCCATGGGGCTTGGCTGGTCTCACTGGGTGGATGCAGCAGGCAGCTCAGCTGTAGGGGGATGGACCTCCGGAGTCCTGGGCCTGGCCCCAGAGTGGCCGTGCTCCGATATTGCGGACACCACCTCTGCTCTGTAGCAGTGTGCAACAGCTCACATTCTGTCCTGTGTCAGACACACAGGCCTCCCCTGGCTTGGACATCTCTGCTCAGGGACTTGGAGTTGGACCTGAGATCACAGCCTGCCCAGCTCCTGCTGCCTTAGCAGTGCAGCCGTCTGCCTGCACTCGTGTGCCCAAGGTGTCCACCATTTCTTATTCCCGGCAGTGAGACATCCCTCCTAGACTTCTGGGAGCTCCAGACTAGAGGAGAGTAGAGTAGGACGCTGCTGCGGGCCTCCTGCTGCTTGTACTGTCCAGCCCAGATCACCTGTAGCTGCATAGTTTGCTCAGAGCGCAAGGTTGCTACCTACAGGAGAATGAATTGCGCACTGCACAGGGCTGGAAGACACCATCCAGGTGGGAGAGTCGTCAGCAGTGCCCTCAAAGCCGTGCAGTCCAGCAGCCTCGCCTGAGCAGTTAGGCCTGACATGACCACATGCTTAGGGAAGCCGTACCAACATATTTAAGGTAAAGGACATGGCAAGCCGGCTGTAGTGCCTGAGATCAAGGTGGTGACAATAGCAACAAAAGTGGACTACTATGACTCTCATTTTACAGGCAGGAAACAGCCTTGTGAAGCTGGGGAGCTGGCCCAGTACTCGGAACTGGAAGGAGTGGAGCCAGGGTCTGGCCACAGGCAGATCACCTCCCCAGTCCTGGCTCTTAAACCTGCCTGACTGCCTGGGTGAACTCCTGACTTCACTCAGGACTGGAAGACACCATTCAGATGGGAGAGTTGTCAATGGTGCCCTCAAAGCCGCGCAGTCCAGCTCCCTCACCTGAGCAGCTAGTAGACCCATCTCAGAAGAGCCTCAGACCTTGCCAGGGTCCTAAACATGCTTGAGGACAGAGAGACTGACAACAACATGCACACCATTTGCCATGGGCTGTGGCCTCCTCCCTCCCCTCTCTGAGCCACCTCTGTCTCCCTCCATGGGGGGTTAGCTGGCAGACAGGTGTGCTGTGTGGGTGTACCCCTTGCACTGCTCGGGATTTCAACCCCATGATCTCACTTGGTCTTCACAACCCTGGCCTAGTGTGATGTGCTGGTGGCAATTTTCTGAAAGGGCTTTGCAAGGCCAGCTGTCATGATTTGTATCTAGATATCTCTTCAAAGCCTCATGATGGGGCCAGGGAGATAGCTCAGTAGAATAAGCGCTTGCTTGGCAACTGCAAGAGCCTGAGTTCAATTCCCAGTTCTGAAAAAAAAAAAAGCCTCATGAGGTCATAGACTGTTTTGGGAGGTGGCCCAATCTAGAGTGTGTGATTGAGTTGTGGTGCAGTGCTGGGAGTAAGTGTGTTGGGATTAAGGTGGGTGACTTCTGGGTCAGTCCACTGGTGTACTTGGCACTGCTCCAATCCTGGGAGACTAGATACAGTATAAAGGGTGCTCTCCCTCATTGCTTTTGCTGTCTTCCACTGCCATGAGTTGTTGTCCCTCTGGCATGTGCCTCCTGCCTTGGAGCCATTATGGACTGGAACATCTACAAACTATGAGCTAAACAAACCTTTCCTCCCTTAACTTTGGCCTCGGGTATTCTGTCTCAGCAATGAGAAAAGTAACTAAGACCCCAGCATTCCAAGTGCACCTGCACGTGGTGAGAGTGACAGAGGCTGAATCTCCAGAGCTGCTCATTCCCACGAGGTGCTCGGCAAGGGCCACCTGCAGCATCTCACATCCTCCTACCAAGTGGGCGCTGCTGCCACATCCACTTTCAGGTGCAGCTGAATTGAGGGGCTAAAGATATGAGGTAACTTTCTCTGACAGAGAACCCAGGGACAGAGCTGGTTTCTTACCAGGTGACTGCAAGTCCCGTATCTTCACTTGAAGTGACAGTGCCCAGTGACCTCTCTAGAAGGTCTTTCTTTACATGGCTCCGCCCTGTTCATGATGCCTCCCAAGGTAGCCTTGGTTGGTCCTCATGACCTGGACACTTGCTGGGTAGAACAGCAGTGCCTGAAGGGCCAGAGCTGCCCCACTGAAACAGGCGCTTGGGGTGAGGAGGCCCGGGAGTGGTGCTTCTCCTTGCTCTCGCCCAGAGCTGCTTTCCCATTCTGTCCTTGCAGGGGCCATGGAGAGGGAAGAGCAGGTTATAAAAAGACTCGCTGCTGAGGCTTGTCATTAGTGCTGCTGCTTTGTTTGCTGGCTGATTCTGCTGAGATTTTTAATAGAAGCCTTTGCAGCAATGGGGACTCATCCAAATTCGGTGGGACTCAGCAAGGCCCTTAAGCACCCCCCCATCCCTGGGCCATGGAAGGATCTGGACCATAATCCTTCACACCCTTAGAGAGGTGGGAGTACTGAGACCTGGGGGTGTGCCCCAGCCTTAGCTGTGTGTGACAGGATTTTGTAACAGGTAGAGAGTAGACATTTTGGCTACTCAGGAACTGGGGACAATTACATCAACCGGGTTTTTTTGTTTTTTGTTTTTTTTTCTTTTTCTTTTTCTTTTTTAACCCCTTGGAGGATCCCATTTATATGGATCAGAAAGATGTTTGGATGGCAGGAACCAGAAGTCCACAGAGGAGCACAACCTGGAGCAAGGCCCAGCAGCGACTGTGACCTGGGTCTTCAAGTCCCCAGTGCCCCCAGCTCTGCACTCCATTGGACTGAGCTCTGGCCTGAGCACTTCCTGGGCTGAGGGGGTGCTTGGTGTCACTCTCTGTGTCTTTGCTCTATTTCATGTCTTGGTTTCCTTGTCTGTGAAGAGGACAGTGAAACACTGGTCGGAGCCTCTGGTGGCGGGCATCTGCCCAGCCAGCTCCTCAGCCACTCTTCCCCCCCTCTTCTCTGGTTTGTTTCCTGACTCCCCATGGTGCTTATGGGGATCCCAGCCTCAGCATTCTGGCACCCAGAGTAGCTGCTGGGAATGCAGACCGAGTTAACAGGAGGGAATAAACACTGAGAAGCCACTAGCTGGATGGAAATAGGAAGAGACACGAGGGCCGGGGAGATAGCTCAGTAGAATAAGTGCTTGCCTGGCAAGTGCAAGGTCCTAAGTTCAATCCCTACTACCACACACACACACACACACACACACACACACACAAAAAGAAAGAGACACTTGGCTCCACACAAGGGCACTCAAGCCCCTTGGGAGATCACCCACATTTCTGGAGTTTTCACAGTCCACTAATTTATTTAGTGTGATGAGTGAGCCTTTTTCTGACAAATTGTAGATCCCAGCAGAAATAGCCCTACAAATGTAACCCTTTTTTACAATAAGTGAGGAATTTCCATTGTATAGACAATTAGAGTTTATAAGAAAGATAGGACTGGCTAGTGCCACAGCTCTGGAGGACAGAGGACTGTCTAGAGCAGGTCATTTAAGAGTCTGAGAGCTGGATGGGATGCAAGCAGGGTTGGGTCAAGGTGGCACCCAAGGGAGCTGCTCTGCTGACTCTGTATATTCTCAGGAATTAACTTCCTAAGTCTCAGTCTTTTCTTTGGTGGAATGGAAGTACTGGATTAGAATCTTGGGGGCTCTAAAACTGCCCAAAGCACCAAGGAAAGTTTGTACACAACAGCACTCTAGTCAGCTCACCTAGAACCTGGTCCTTCTGATGAACATTCTACAACAGGAGAGCTTATGATTATGTATCCTTTTTTCTAGGAGAGAAAGAATCCAGATACCAGGGGGCCTGATGGGCCTTTCTGTGGCCTTGGCTTTTCTCTGAGAAGGAAGCCAGTGGAGAGTTTTGAATAAATAAGTGACTTGTCTCAGGCTTTGAAAAGATCCCTCTGGCTGCCACACTGGGAAAGACCTGGAAGGCAGAAAAGGTGGGTGCAGAGTGAACAGGGAAGGGGCTGCCACAGCAGTGGCACATAGTGGTCAAGGGTGGACTGACGTGGCATGGGTCAGGAGCTGGTGATGGAAGTGGTGTCAGGGAGTTGGATCCTGAGTCTGTCTTGAAGCTTAGTGCACAGATTTGGTGTCGGCACAGGAAAGAAGTCAGGGTGTCACCAAGGCTTTGGTCTGAGCAATGGGAAATGAAGAGGATGACCCCTTCCTGTATGGAGGGAGTTCCGGGAGGGACCGCCTTGGGGGAGCAGGGGCAGTAGGAACCAGAGGTTGGCATGGACACAGTGTTCATAGATGCTGAGGTGGGGATGCCAGGTGCGGGGCAGCTGTGGACCCCCCCGTGGAATAAGAAGGAGCTGCAGGCTGGAGGAGAAAACATGGAACCTTTCGTGTCTTCCTGTTATTTTTCTCACGGCTAAGACACTATACTGAACCCACAGCTTAAAGGAGAGGCTAGTCTTGGCTCATATTTACAGCGTGTGTTAAGCTGGCTCCCAGGATGGCTTGGCACGGGGGCCTTACCCATGTGGTAGGTAGACCAAGTGGACAAATCACAATGAACAGTCACATAACGTATGTGTAAATACTTAAGGCTTTTGAAACTAATTGTTAAATTTCTTTTCAAAAAGTTTCACGGTTAACTATTCCTGGGGATTAAAGAAATTCCTAAATTTGAGTATCAGCTTTAAGAAATCTAAGCCCAGGGCCAGTGATAGAGCTCAGCCAACTAAGCGCCTGCTTAGGGAAGAGCAGGGACCAGGGTTCCATCTCTGGCACCACATGCTGTGCCGGCCCCACCCTGGGGTGTGCTGAGCTAGCCGCCAAGACCAGCTTGGTGGTACATGCCTTGTGCTGGGGAGGCTGAAAACAGGAAGATCACTATGAGTCTGAGCTGCGTGGTGAGACCTTGTACCAAGAACATAAAAAAGAAAGAAAGGAAAGAAAAGAAAAAAGAAATCTAAGTCCATTGGTGAAAAATCATGTCTCAATATTTTAATTGGCATAACTTGCATTCTTAATGTGGTTAATTTCTTTTAATTTTTTTTAATTGACAGATAATTATGCATATTTCAGAACATTTTTACTTTGTGTGTAGATCAACTCAAGAGAGTCAGGGTTGACCATCACTTCAAATATTATTTTTTTCTTAATTAATTAATTAATTAATTAATTATTTGGTACAGATTCTTGCTATACATCTCAGACTTGTAGTAATCTTCCTGTCTCAGCCTCCCCAGCATTGGGATTACAGGTGTGCACCACCACACCTAGGGTTCTGTGGCCAGCATGACATGCAATACCGGGGGTTGAACTCGGGTCATTACCCTTGCCAGGCAGGTACGTACTTAGACCACCGAGCTATCTCCCCAGCCCCACACATATGTTATTTAAAATCCTCTATATTTTGAATCGTGTGACATGATATTGGTGACAGCAACCACCCTTCTGTGTCACAGAACCCTGAAACGAATCCTTCTTGTCTGGCTGTAAAGTTGTGTCCCCTTCCTTCCCATGAAAGTCTTCATGTCTTTGGCCAATTCTACTCCATCGCCTGTGAATGGATGGTCTTGTTCTTGGCTTCTTGGAAAAAGCAGCACTGGGGTGTTGCCTTTACATTGATAAAGAAATAATTCTAAGTATTATCAGGCAAATAGCATCCCTGAATTTTAATTTTGTGGTACTTCCCACGTATAGAGGGTTGGCCTACCAGGGTCAAGTGAATCTGTGTTTCCCGATTTGAGTTCTTCTTTCATCTTTTTATTCCCCTGGTGCAGAAAGCCATTCTTCTCTTAATACCAGAAAAATATTAGTCTGTATGTTATTCTAGTTTTTAGGGTTTAATTAAAATAATAATTCTTTGCCTCTTTTGAAATTTATTTTGATGTATGGCAAGAGGCCTTGAATATTTTCCTGTCCCAAAGTGTTAACGAATTGCTCCTGCATCATTTATTGAGCTTTCCACAAAACTGCTCATTAATTTCAATCCCTCTTGAATCAATACAAAATTCTGCCGTACACTTAGCCTATTTCCAGGCTTTTCATTCTTTCGTAGTTATGTCTGTTCTTCCACAATGTGCAGTTATTGTAATTTTATAGCCCATTGCATACCTGGTAGATAAAAATCTATTATTTATATTTAAAAGTTCCTTTATTATTTCCCATATTTATTTTTCCATTCATACTTCAGATTTGAGCTTTCATAAAGTTTAGAAATTGTTGGCTGCAATTGCATTAAGCTTACCTATGGCTTAGAGCAGAATTAATAGACTTGTAATGTTGTTTTGCCATCCTTGAGTGGGGGGGTCTTCTGTAACTGTGGATCTTTGTAAAATGCCTCCACAAAATTTCCATGCTGCTTTAAAGACTTCTACATATATCTTAATGATTTGATTCCTAGAGAAAAGTCTACCTATCTCTCATCTATTAGTCAGCCAATGAATCAATCTCTATCTTTGATCTGCATCAGTGTTTTATTTATATAATTTGCCCATCTATCCTCTCTTAATCATTGATCATCTATCATATGGCTATATATCTATCCACCTGCCACATCTATCTATTTGGCTATTTATCTGTCATCTATCGTAGTGGTTTCGAATTGGGAATAATTGTGTCTCCCAGGGGACATCTAGTGCTATCTGGAGATAATTTTAGTTGTCAGAGCTGGAGACCAGCTGTTGGCATCTAGTGAGATCAGTGATGCTGTTAAACACCCTACAGGCCTAGGACAGCCCCTGCACCAAAGAATTACCCCAGGGCACATGCCAGCAGCACTCAAGCTAAGAAGCCCTGTGTCTCCCCACGCTTTGTCCCGTGGGGCAGCTGTGTGTTGGCCTGTGACTAAGGGAATCTGCCTGGCTTTACTGACCTCTGGGATCTGCTTTGAGCCCTGGGAGGATGGTGCTTCCTCAAGAGGTCACAACAAAGTGAAAAGATAACCCACAGGGTGGGAAAAATTTTTAGCCAACTGTCTATCAGGCAAAGGAGTTCTACATAAAACATATAAAGAATTGGAAAAAAAAATAGACCCCCTAAGGGCCGGCCAGATAGTTCAGTGGAGTAAAGCACCTGCTTAGGCAGAGTGCAGCAGCAGGGTTCGATCCCTGGGTGTGTGTGCTGTGCTGGCCCCGCTGACAGGGTACACTGAGGTGGTGATTGAGATTGGGCATGGTGGTGTGCGCCTGTAATCCCAGCACTTGGGAGGCTGTAAACAGGAGAACCACTATGAGTCCAGTCTACATAGTGAGACCCTGTAGACCCTGTATTAAATACATTAAACAGACAACAACAACAA
>NW_004524613.1:15031810-15033663 GCF_000260255.1 Octodon degus
AATATACAATAGATATTGTGAAATGGGAAGCAGTTGTTCAAAAGGAAAAAAGAACTAGGTTGAGTGAAAGGGGAAAAGGACAGTGAGGAAAAGGGAAAAAGGGGAAGTCAGTTACACTATTAGCGTCTCTTAGTTCACTACAAAGGTTTGTGGTGGGCTAGGAATGTAGCTCAGTGGCACAAGCACCTGTCTGGCAAGCTCAAGGTCCTGAGTTCCAATCCCTGGTACTGCAAAAAAAGCTTGTGCTAATATCAACTGGAGAAACTTTTGTGTGTATATCTTGTATCCTGAGCAACTACTTTAAAGATAACAATATGTAATGTATTATTGTTACTCATTTATTTATTTATTTATTTATTTGGTACAGGGTCTCACTATGCAGCTCAGACTTATTGTGATCCTCCTGTCTCAGCCTCCCCAGCACTGGGATTACAGGCATGAGCCATTATGCCCAGTCTTGGACCAGCACAGCATGCCCAGGGTCCTGGGGCCAGCACAGCATGTGGTGCCAGGGATTGAACCTGGGTCCTTGTGCTTGCTAGGCAGATGCTTGCCAGGCGGGTGCCCGAGCTATCTTCCCAGCCCTGTTATTCTTTTATTATTTTCTTATGAAATTTTGTTTTACCTGCTTCCATAAAAAAAAAAAAAAAAAGAAAAGAAAGAAACAGAAAAATAAAGAGGCTGCATCTTTGACTTGAATGGAGTTCAAGTGCATGAGGTTGTGTGGGTCTAGCTGCGGTTTGGCTGGGACAGTCTCTTAGTGACACCTTGGTTGCCAAGGAGGCCAGTTTTCCAGAGGGAGACCAGGGAAGCCTAAAACAAAATCTATGATTCCATTTACAAAAATGTGCAAAAACTTATTTCTGGTGACCAAAATCAGGGAAAGTGATTGCTGAGGGTGGTGATGGAGGGTTGACAGGAAGGAGTCATGGGAGCACTTCTGGGGGGCGGGGGACTATTATGACACAATGAGTTTGGATGTCAGGTGGAGAATGTTTCCCTCCCCAGGGCTTTTTATTCCTTAAAAACAGGCACAGCACAGGGGCTGGGGTTTGATCCCCTGGTACGACAAGCCGTGCGGGCCCCGCCCCTGGGCGTGCTGAACTGGCCACTGAGTCGGGGTGTGATGGAGCACGCCCGTAATCCCAGCGCTGGGGAGGCTGAAAACAGGAAGACCACTCCACTCATCATCCCCTTACAGTGCCTTTTGCTGTTAAGTGACTTTCACATCCCTATTTTTACAGTTTCCTGAGCAGTGTAGTCTAATGTGCCTTCCTCCACTATTTCAATATGGCAAAATACACATAACGATAAAATTTATCACGTTTATCATTTTGAGTGCCTGTGTCAGAGGCATTAGGTCCATGCACGTGGTTGTCCAACCATTACCACCATCCCTCTCCAGGACTCCTTTTGGGATGCGAAACCGAAACCCCTTAAACACCCACTCTTCATCCTCCCCTCCCCCGGCCCGTTTCTACAGTTTTCGCTCTTCTGGAGACCTCATGTAAATGGACTCAGACAGTATTTGTCTTCCTGTGTCTGACTTATCGAATTTAGCATCGTGTCCTCAAGGCTCATTTATGCTGTCGTATAGGTTGGAATTTCCTCCCTTTGTAAGGCTGGGGAGCACGCGGTGTGTTTATCCATCCATTCCTCTCCTGATGCTTGTTCCCGTTGCTTCTACTTTTTCGGCTATTGTGAAAAAGGCTGCTACCAACATGGCTGTACCAATATCTCTTGGAGATCCTGCACTCAATCCTTTTGCGTATCTACTCAGAAATGGAATTTACCAGATCATAGGGTAATTTTATTTTTAACTGTCTGAGGAACTACTATACTCTCTTCCTAGT
>NW_004524613.1:15034938-15035825 GCF_000260255.1 Octodon degus
CTTATTCTACAGGGCCATCTCCCTGGCCCACCCCATGGTACTTTGGATTTGCATTTTTCAAATGCTTAGCAATGGTGAGCATCTTTCCAGGTGCTAATTGGCCATCTGCATATCTTCTCTGGATAAATGTTTGTTCAAGTCCACTGTTCATTTTTTAATCTGCTGGTTTGTGTTTCTGTAGTTGGGGAGTATGTTTTTAAGAAGAACATTTCAAGAACCACACAGTATTGATCCTTCTGCATTTTTTTGCTGGATATTTTTATCTTCACTTTAAGTGCTGCGTAGTGTTCTGTGGTCTGTGTGCACTTGCTTGTCCGGTCTCCTACCTCGGGATGCTTAGGTGGTTTCCAGGTGCTCGCGGTGACACTGCACATCCCTGCTGGTTTCTGTGTGTTTATTTTTTTAACCAGTCATAATAATGCTTTTCAGCAGCCCCTTTGAGTTCTCTAGAAAGACAATGTTATCACGGACTTTCTCTCTCACAGCCGTGACTCACTTCTACTGTATTTCTGGTCCTTTCACATTGCTTAGAACCTTTCAGAACAATGCAAATAGCAGCAGGAAGAGCGACCTTTCTCCTTTCGTTCTTGACATTAACAAGGTGGCCTCTTGTCTGTCACTATGCAAGCTGGTTTGGGCTTTTCAGTTCGAGATAGGCATTATCTCTTTGAGTTTATTTAAATGAAGTTTTACATTAATTTCAACAATATTATGATTTGTTTTTCTTTTTTGAATTATGATAGTAATAACCTTCTCATATCAAAGCAACTTGGGATTTTTTCCATGTATTACTCTTCTAATCTATTCCAAGATTATGTTGGTTTATACTGTGCTTTGTTTAGCAATTTTGCATGTGTGACATGCAAGTATGGTTGGCTTTTTCTGTA
>NW_004524613.1:15036255-15038227 GCF_000260255.1 Octodon degus
GGCCCCAACATAGTATTTTATAAGTTTCTACAAAACACTATGTCGGTAGTTTTTCTAGCTTTGTAACATGCTAGATTTCATCTTTCTAAAATATTTTATCTATTTAAAAAAATGTCCTGAAGGATTTTTTGTTACATAGAACTTATTTGCTCTGTGAAAGACTAACCTCCCCTATAAAATGTTTTATTGGAAGCCATTATAGAAGGCAATATAACAACTTTCTTTAAATTTTCCGTTCATTATTTGTCTATTTGGATAATCCACTTTTTCTTGAGGAGATTTTGGGAATTGGAAATGACTCGCTTTGTTGAGATTTTGAAACTATAAGCAAGAGTTTTTAAATGCATAGTTTCTTTCCCTTTGGCATTATATTATTTATGTGTGTTAGTGGTGGAAGCAAACCTATTTCATTAACCAATTATAAAATTTATTTAATTGAACTGCTTTCCACCTGTAAAGATTTTTAATTAATGATGTTTGCTTTTAACTATATTCCCCAGCTTCTTCTCCCAGTTACTTTGAACTTTAAGACAAACTATTTAAAAGCATATATATTTTACCAATTTTCCTTCTCTTCTAATGGACCATAAAGACATTTAAGGTTGTGAATTTGCTTATTTCTTAGTTTCTTTTCTTTTCTTTCTTTTTTTTTTTTTTTTGTGGAACTGGGGATTAAACTCAGGCCCTTGTGCTTGCCAGGGAAGCGCTTATTATACTGAGCCATCTCCCCGGCCCCTTAGTTACTTTTCTTGTTCCTGGGACAAAATACATGTCACTCCTAATTAAAGGAGGAAAAGGTTTGTTTTAAATCAGTTTTTACAGGGTTCAGTCCGTAGGCAGCTAGATTCAAGGCAGGGTGGTGAGGCAGCGGGTGACGATAGAGGAGAAACAGTCCCTGGCAGCAGAGGGCAGCGAGCAGGGAGCAGCATGTCTGCCTGCCTTCTAATCCCATCCAGGCTGCCAGGCTTTTGATGGTCCTGCCCGTACTAGGGGTGGGGCCTCCATTAGCCACGCCCTGAATCCCAGTACCACCCCCTGAATCCACCCTAGTGCATCTACCTTCAAAATTCCCTACCTATGACCTCATGAGGCTTTGGGGGACGTCTAAATGTCCCCAACATCCTGGGAACTTGCTTTGCATTATCCCGTCAGATTTCCTACATTATTTTCTTCTTCTTTTCACTGTTTTATAACAGCTTGGTTGCTGTTTTGGATTTTGTTGTTTTGATTCTTGTGTGAATCTGAGAGTCAACAAGCTCAGAGGTCCTAATTGCTTCTGGGTGCCTTCATGTTAAGTATGAACAGAGAACCAAGGGCCATTTGGCGTTCAGGGAAAGCCTTTAATGAGAAAGACAGAGACCCAACAAACAAGCAAAGAAGCAAAACCAACTTGGAGAAGCTAGATTGTGCAGAGAGAAGAAATCGTAAAAGCATTAACATTCTCAGAGAATTAATAAAGGTGAAGAGGTGTGGCACCAAGAGATGAATAAGAAAAGCTAATAAACACATATAATGCAGGGAACATTAAAAATGACAGAAGTCCAAGGCTGTGAAAAACACTTAAAAGTGAAAAATTCAACAAAAGATATAGATGATAGTCGAGTCAGAGTCTCAGAATTAGACTGATCCGTACAAAAAGATGTAAAACAGAAGAACAAATGATAAGCAAATCAGTTAGGCTAAGCGTTTCAACATCCAAATGGTAGCTGTTGAAGAATGAGTAGACACCGAAAGTAAAAGAGACAACTCCACCAAAAAATAATTTAAGGGCCATGGACATAGCTCAGCAGTCTAAATGCCTGCCTTGGAAAGCTCAAGGACTGGGGTTTGATTCCTAGTACTGCAGTGCCAAGCCCGCCCCAGGGTGTGCAGAGCCAGCCACCAAGACTAGGTGTGGTGGGGCATGCCTGTAATCCCAGGGTTGGGGAAGCTGGGATAGGAGGGTTACTATGACTCCAAGCTGCGTAGTGAG
>NW_004524613.1:15039602-15041992 GCF_000260255.1 Octodon degus
CACAAAATGGACATTCATCCGTATACCCCATTTTTTCTAAGTTCCGTTATTGAATATTATAGGTGTGTAAACTCAGCAAAATAGCGTTCTCATTTTTAAAGTGTCTCAGATTTAGAGAGAGAGGAAAGAAAAAGTTACCAAACCAGGAGGTACATAAAGAAACAAATAACCTACCATTTGTTCCTAGAGCTATATAATTTATGAAGCACTATTATTTATGTCTAATACAGTTTTTCAATTAATTTTGCCAATAGAACCATTGAAACATTTCCGCTTTCACTTCATAGACAAGAATGAGGCTTGTCTATGAAGGAGGTTAAGTGAATGATCCAGTTTTACAGAGTTTGCAGGTAGAAGAGCTGGGATTCCAGTGGAGGTCTCTGACTGTCTTGACCTGTCCCTCATGATCACCTCAAGGTCGCAAAATGGGTGAAGAATGGAAGGATGGCTTCGAGCTTACATAGAGCAAAGAGCCAAAGAAGACATGTGCCAGCTGAGTCAGTGCCACCTTCAGTGACATTTCCATGAAGTGCACACAGCAATTTCTTCTTACATATCACTTGCCAGACATGATATGCGGCCACTCCTCTTGGCAAAGGCAGCTGGGAAATGTAGCATTTTAATTGGGCACATGGCTTCCCTGAGTAAAACCAAAGTTTCCGTTAGTCAGACAGATTTGAGTAGGCAACTGGGACTCTGTGGAAGCCAGGAGTAAAAACAGCCAACATGTCCCTTTCTTTGGCTAGTGAGAAGCTGTTTACATGGATGAATAAATTTTCTTTTTCTTGGCTTTGGATGATGTGACTTATTTTCATGGACTGGAATCAAGTTTTCGTTCTAGGGTGCCTATTTAATATTTAAGTACCTCAAGTTAGCTCTCTTTTTCTCTCCTTATGACAAGATTATTATGATGGTATCCAATCCTGTTCAGATTTAATCTGAGTTGTTCTACTAATAAAAATAAAGTGATGACACTTAATGTGTTAAATAACCAGAAGTGGCTTTTCTTTCTGTACTGTCTCTCAGGCTCTTCTCCCTGCTTCCCGTTCTTTCTCTGCCAGCTGCACTGTTGTCACCTCTTTGGGAACTTCAGCTTGCAGGGTGCCAGTGAGAACCCCTGGTTAAACAACTCATATTGCAGTTGTGGCAGCTGAGGCGCAGGCAGTCAGGAAGATCTGTGACAAGGACTAAGCCTCCCTCATCCTCTCATTCAACCTCAACTTCATTAGAAAATCAAATGATCTCTATGCCCAGGAGGGAATACAGACTGAAAGCTACAAGGTAGGAAAGACATGGGGGACATGTGAAGAGCCTCAAGCAGGCCAGTGTGGTGGAGACAGGGACTGTGGAGCCCCAGCGTCATGAGTCAAGCTAGAAGTATGTCAAGGACTGGGGGACCCCAAGCTGTGTGGGCTGTGCCGAGGATGGGGTGGCAGTTAGCAGGCAGTAAAGGCAGGTATAGTTTAGTTTAAAAGCTCAGAGGGTCCTGTGAGTGCTTTGGGGAGACAGGTACTAGAAGGCAGCAGCCCTGCAGAGGAAGAGTCAGGATTCATCTGGGTGAGGGTCACGGGTGGGGCTAGAGGCAGTGGAGATGGACAAACAAAGAGGTGGCCCTTCAAGACGATGATTCAGGGCTTGGTGACAGATCTGGGCAAACACAGAGGAGGAGGTAAAAATAAGTCATAGGGTTCTGCCTTGTCAAAATAGACAGAAGAGCCCTTTGCTGAGTTAGACACGAGGAGCAGATTTGAGGGGGAAATCCCAGATTGGCTTTTTTTTTTAAAAAAAATATTAATTTGTTACAAGGTCACACTACACAGTTCAGACTCATAGTGATCTTCCTGTCTCAGCCTCCCCAGTGCTGGGATTATAGACATGCACTAACACCTGGTTTTGGGGCCCACAGCATGCCCAGGTTCTGGGGTCAGCTTGACATGCAGTACTGGGGATCGAACTCGGGTCTTTATGCTTGCCAGGCAGGTGCTTAGACAGCTGAGCTATCTCCCTAGCCCTGTAGGACTTGACATTTTTTAGCATGCTTAGATTACTTCGTGAGCTCTTATATTCCCAGAGCTCACTCCCTTGCAGTTCACCAAGAATCCATTTACTTTTTGTTCTTGGAACACAACATCCTATATTCTCTCTACTAAGCCTTTGGATGTGTGGCTGATCTTGAGATGCCTGGCTCTTCCTCAGAACCCTGTTCACAACCAAGGAAAGGCATTTGCTCCTTCTCCTGAGGGGAGAGGCAGGTAGAGACAGCCAGGGGGACAGCACAAGCTCAGGTGGCTGCTCTATTTTGTACCGTATTATCTGCGGGCCAAGGCTCTGCCAAGTTCCTTAGCTTCAAGGAATAAAAGTAAAATACATTGTTCTTTTAAAAAATTAAT
>NW_004524613.1:15042092-15042723 GCF_000260255.1 Octodon degus
ATATTATATATTGTGGAGGACCACCTAGGTGACTCCTTGAAAGAGCAATTGTCCCCATATTGGCTATACCTGACTCTATTTCTATGTATTGATACGTACAGAGCTGGCCAGCACTTTTTCTGTCCCTTCAGTTGGCTTCGAGCAAAGCATATTGGTCCAGCAGAGGTGCTGGTGGTCTTTGAGGTGACAGGCAGTGTCGCCCTAGAGTCCCTGTTGTCCCCTTGTGTGAGCCTGGATGAGGAGGGATGAAGAGCCAGTGCTCCACACTAGTATACTACTATGGAGAGCCCTTCCTGGTCCTTGTCATGGTCCAGGAAGTTCATATTTGTAATCCCATGGAAAAGGTGTTGGTATCCTAGTTCGTTAATTCCAATCTACCACTCCAAGTGCAACCCATGGTGAGAATAAAGACACTAAGGCATATTTGTAGTTATGGGGAGCCCCGGGGGCCCTAAGTCCAGCCACAGTGATGGTTGCCAGTCCTATAGATAACCCACTCCTATTATGGACTACTGGGCTATACTGGAATATTTTGCTGAATTCATGCCCCTACAATATTTAAATGACAATGGAATACCCATCTCTGAGAAAACTAAACAAAAAAAGGCGATACAGGAGGATTTTTTTTTTT
>NW_004524613.1:15043073-15057018 GCF_000260255.1 Octodon degus
AAAAAAAAGGCCTCGACCCAGGGCTGAACCTGGGTCGAGGCCTTTTTTTTTATTCATTCATGGAGAAAGGAGTGGCTGGAGGATGAGTGACTGTGAGAGTGTTGGGAAATAGGTGAGCTCTGTGAGCTGGGCTAAGGGAGGAGGCCTGAAATCAGCTTTCAATATACAAAGAGAAGGATAGTCAAAAAGAGTAACCTGCATCACACAATTAAGATAGTGTCTAGTGTTTAGGGATTGGCGCTTCAGCTCTGATGTGTAATCTTTCCAGCCCCAGGAAGTCATAGCCTCTGTCTCCAGGCTGGATCCCAACATGGTATACTGGCTCTTCATCCCACCTCATCCCAGCTCACACAAGGGAACAACGGGGGTTCTGGGAAGACACTGCCTGTCATCTCCAAGACCATGAGCACCTCTGCTCAACCAGCATGCATTGTGTGAAACCAACTGAAGGTTAAGGAAAAGTCCTGGCCAGCTCTGTACTTGTCAGTACATGGAAACTGGGCCAGGTTCAGCCAAAACAGAGACAACTGCTCCTCCTTCAAGGAGAGTCACCCGGGTGGTCCCCCACAATATGCAATTATATATATAATTGATGTGATATATATATCACATATATATATATATGATGTGATATCACATTATATATATACCACATTCATCATAGAGGATTTGTACTTGCACATGATGTATTTTGCTTTTTTCCCCCTCATTCCCCCTTCAGTCATTCTTCCCCTCCTTATTTTAAAAGGCTTTGTTTCCATCTTTACTTCTTTTCGCATTTTATTCCTTTCCCTAACTTCCTGCCCCCTCACCCCTCTCTAGTTCCCCTTCCCGTTTGAACATTTGCTTCCTATTTCACAATAACTATTTAGTTCTTACTTACACTTTCGGTTGCTCACACTAGAGAAACACTGCCATATTACATGTGTGTCTGATTTATTTCACTGAAGAGTGTGGTCTCAAGGTGCATCCATTTACCTAAGAGTGTCTCAAGTTTATCCTTCTTTATGGCAGAGGAATCATCCTCTTTATCTAGTCACCAGTTGATGGGCTGTAGATCAGAGAGCTAAATATTAAAACAGGAACAATACATCTGATGGAACATAGAATAGACAGCACTCTTGAAGACACAGGTGTAGGCAAGACTTTATGAACAAAACCCTAATCGCACAGCAAATATTACAAAGAATTAACAACTGGGATCTCATCGTATTAAATCTCTTTTTCTTTAGCCAAATGCAATTTCTTTCCACATTTTCAGGGCCTCCCCGGAGAGGGTACTCCGTACATTGTACATTAGCCCATCTTTTTTTTTTAAATTTCATTTTTTGACTTTTTGAGACAGGGTCTCTCCAGCCAGTTGAGGCGGGCCTTGAACTCACTTTGTAGCCCAGGCTGGCTTCAAACTCACAGTTCTGCCTCAGCCTCCCAAGTGCTGGGATTACAAGTACGTGCCACCTCACCCAGCACTGGTCCATCTTTACCAGTCATTCCTGCATTGGGGCAGATGTCAGATCATGTGTTTTGTGATTTCAGGAGACCCAGGCAGGTGAAACTGGGGTCTGGGGGCTGTCAGGAGGGCCATACCTCAGAACTGCAGATTCTAGATCCTCTGAGGTCCTTTCGGTGGGTGATGAGGGTTTTGGGAAAAAAAAAAAAATCAAATACACATGGTTGGACCTGGAACATTCTGCAGTTAGGTTTGTGCAGGTGGTGGTGGGGGAGGACCTTGGGTGGCCTTTAAGCCTTGGAGACACCCAAATTCTAGATCTACGAGGGCTTCATTTCTGAAGGCTTCCTGGCCTTTCTGCCTGGTCAGTGTCTGTCACTTTACATTGTGTGCCTGGAGTCATCTTCACCCCAGGCAATCACTGGGGTGAGAGAGACAGCCAGCCTGTCTGTCCTGCATGCTCAGCCACAGTGCCGAGTCTTGAGGCTGCTGGGGGGGTGTGTGTGTGTGTGTGTGTGTGGCTATTGTGAGAGTTGGTTAAACTGAACCTGCAAATGGGCCTCTTACCTCAGCTCCTCAGCCATCTCTCCATCACCTGTCTTGTGGCTGCCTCCAAAAGAAGAGGAGAAAACAATCCCAGGAGTCTTTGCGGGTTGAAGAGGTTTGAGCTCTTGCTTTGGAAGCTCAAACAAAACTCTCCCTGCTGTGGCCTGGATAAGACATTCTGTCAGTGAGCCTGGTTTGCCTAATCCTGGGGACAAGGGAGAAAGGAGAGCAATGTTGTCACTTTAATTGCATTGGCATAAATATTTGATATTCAATAAATTAGATCTGGAGCAACAAAAACATTCTTGCAAATGGATTTTTTTACCTGGAGCCCAGCCCCATTAGCAGTGGAGTGGAGGGCAGTCTGCCCCGGGGCCGGTAATTAACTCAAGCGGGGCAGAACTAAGCATTTTTGACAGCCTTCTTGATCTGGAATTAACTGTCATCTCATAGGGAAAAAGAAACTGCACTGTCACATTACGGGTTTTCACGAGGCTCCTGATGCGGCCTCCGGGCTGGTTTCGTTATGTTTTCCCTTCATGCCCCACCGTGTGTTTTCATCATTAGAGACAAGTTTAAACGCAACTAATGATGTATTTTATAGCCGCGCACCTGAATCATAGATTTCACCCAAAGAGGAGACATCAGTGTGGTAATTCCACCCTCCTCCCCTCTGGCAGCTGTAATGAAACAAGGTACAGTGGCTGCTGTCGAAGTCACAACACTGTGATGTTTGAAGATAGCACAAGCGGGGCGCTTTCTCCCCTCTGTTTCAGCGCTTGCTTCTAATGAGCCACCGCTTAGCCCCTGTCTGTCTGGGCTCTCCCCACCCCCGGTGTTTATGAAAATAGCAGTTGCTTCTGAGAAAAGGCAAAACTGTTGGAGCCTGAAGCCCCTTCGAGAAGCTGCTGCATCTTGTTCCGTGGAAACAGATACAGTGCAGATTGGAGTTGTGTGGGCCTCGCCTCGCCAATGGGGAGATATATATATATATATATATATATATATATATTTTTTTTTTTTTTTTTTTTTTTTTTTTTTTTTAATATAAGGTTGAAGGCTCGCTTAGCCAGACTCAGTGCAGTGTGAGGACTCTGTGGCGTGTGTGTGTGTTGCCCTGGGAGAGGTGCTGGCTGTAAGGAGCAAAGGCTGGGGCCCATGTGTGCGCTGCGTTGTGCAGCAGCGTCGGCACAGGGCAGCCACTCCTGCTTCTCTTAGGTTTTCTGCTTCAGATTCTGTGTAACCGCCGCGCTCCGTCTTCATCGCTCAAGCTCCGCACCATTTCTCTTGTGTGCTACCCTCAAGAGAGCCTGCGTCCCCCTGGTCTCCTCCTTGCCTGCCACCCCGACCAGCCTGTCCGGGACTGGCCCTTAGCCTTTGTCTGCCGCAGTCCCCACGCCGTTAAGGACCAGCAGGTGTGATCCTGCTCCTCCCCAGCTTGGGAGGCCCCTTCGTGGGGCTGCTTCGTGGTGGTCTGGGCAGGGCTCTCCTGACCTCGGCTGCCTACTGGAATCTTCGAGGCTGGCCACAGCTGGCTGTCCCCCTTCCTCAGCCTCCCGAGTGCGGGGACTACAGGCGTGCGCCACCGTACATGGCTCAAGGGAAATCAGCTTTGGAATGGGAGTTCGAAGCCTTTTGAGAGGCTAGCTGGAGTCCTTCAGCAGCGGCCTTGTTGGCACGGCGCGATGGGAAGATGCAGGAGCGGAAGTCGGCTGCCTTTATGATCATGGGTCCAGGGAAGGTGCAGCCAGTGTCGCTGTGCTCTTCCCGGGCTGCTGCCGGCTCCCAGCACTGTGAGGGCTTCTTGTGCGCCTGCTCCTCTCCACAGTATTTTATTGTACAACCATTTACCCGCAGTAACATGTACAGATCCAAGAGCTCCGCTTGATGACTTTTTTTTTAGGAGGAGAGGTTTATTTTGACCCACAATTAATGACTTTTTCTTTTAAATAAACATATGTTCAGCCAGGGGTGGTAGCACATGCCTGTAATACCAGAACTTGGGAGGCCGAGACAGGAGGATCCTTTCAGATTCCAGGCCAGCCTGGGCTAAGTGGTGAGTTCAAGGCTGGCCTGAACTACATACAGCAAGACTCTATCTCAAGAAAAGTGTATTTTCAAAACTATTGCAAATGTGTACGACACACAGCTGGCAGGTCCCCCGCACTTGGTTTTTCCCAGTGTGAACATCCTGCCATCACCATCAGACGGTTGTCAAAACTGAGATGCCGGCGCTGGCACGTGACGGTGAACAAAACTTCAGACTATGTGGATTTTACCAGCCTTCCCATTCTCGCCCTCTGTCTGTGCAGAATCCCACAGGGCCCTGAGCTGTCATGGCCTCCTCTGGTCTCTGACGGATTGTGTCTTTCCTGTTTGCCAGGACATTGCTGGTCAGGGATTTTGTCTCTCAAATGGGTTTCTGTGCTATTTTGCTTCAATGAATTAGATTGGGGTTATGGAATTGGGGAAGGAGACCACAGGGGGGAGTGCCCTGCTCTTCACATTGTATTAGGGGGCACTTGGTAGTCACATGACTGACCCCTGGTGATTCTGACCCTTACACAAACACATACACCTTCTTATTGCTGCCCACCTCTAGCTATAGAATGTGTCCAGATTTCCTCTGTGCCTATCTCAACTCTGCTCCCACCCCTGGGTGCCCACTGTTCAGATTTCTATCACCATCAGTTAAATGGATTGTGCCTCAGTTTGAACCGCATATAAGAGGAATCCCAGGCAGGGAAGCTTATTTTGACTGGCTGTGAACGTGTGCTGTTTGTGTGTTTGTTTTCTGAGGCAGGGTCTCGCTGTGTAGTTCAGGCTGACCTTGAACTCCCTGGATAGCCTGGGTTGGCCTTGAACTCACAGTGATCCTCCTGCCTCGGCCTTCCAAATACTGGGATCACAGACATGTGCTACCAAGCCCAGCCTATAATAGTTTCTTGAGATGGATCCACCTTGTTCTGGTAGCTGGTAGAGGTAGATCGCTTTTTCTGTGCTCACTCAGTGCTGGGTTGCAGGACTATACAGAATGTATTTATGCATCCTGCTGCTGATGGACACTTGGGTTGTGTCCGGTCAGGGCTATTCTGGATTGAGCTGCCATGGATGTGCTGTGCTTCGGCTGGGAGCCCAAGTGGTGGAGGAGACTTTCACCCCATCTCTTCAGCTCTCGCTCCTGAAGGCTTTCTAAAAATACATTTATTCACTCTCTCTACAAATGGATCAGGGAAGAACAACATCCTCTAAAAGGAGCAGAGGAGAAAGCTCTTGCTAGGGGATGCACATTTGTCCATCAGTGCATCTCAACCCGAGCTCCGAGAGCATTCATAAATGTAGCCACCCTCGTCTTGGTTTTTCTGGTTTCCACTAGGGACACAGCCACATCCATTTCTCCCCTCCTCACTCACCTGAGCTCCTCAGTTCTATCCCTCCTCCCTCCCAGTCCATTACCTAAACCCCAGCCAAAGCCCCTTTTGTACTGTTAGGGTCCCTAAAGCTTCCTTTTGCCTCAAGAGAAACTCCCAAGTCTCCCTGTTGTCCCTCAGGCCCTGCAGCATGTGCCACTGCCCACCTCCCTGCCTTGTGCCCTCCTCCCCCAGGCTGCTCCTGGCAGTCCTCTGGCTGCTGGCTGCTGTATTGGGCTTCTCAGGAGAGCTGCTGGCACATACTGTGACTTCTGCCAGGGCTCTATCCTGGTGCCACCTCTGCAGGGGCTTTTCCAGACCATTCGGTCTCTTCTCCTCCTCAGTACTGTTTTCTGTCTCTACAGATGTGCCTGTTCTGGACATGTCATGTACCTGGAGCTTATATGTACTGTAGGACTTTCCAAGTTCCCCCAGGCGACAGTAGAAATCACTGTTGAATGCCTTTTTATTACTGATGATATTCCATGATCTGCATATACTGTACTTTGCCCATTCATCAGTTGATCCGATTCACTTTTTTGATTCCTAGGAACGTGCTGCTGTGAATACTTGTGTACTTGTTTTCATTTCCGCCTATGTTTCCACTTTTCTTGGCTACAAATGCAGGGGTGCCATGGCTGAGCCGCATGGTATCTCTGTGTTTAGCTTTTATGAAGAGCTGCCAAACTGTCTTCCACAGCCGCTGCATGACTTCACATTTCCACCAGCAAGCACAAGAGTTCCGGTTGCTTCACATCCTTGCCAACACTTGTTAATCGCTATCTTCTGGATTAGAACCACGCTAGAGGGTGAAGTCGTACCCCACTGAAGTGTTAGTTCACATTTCCTGGTGATGATTTCAAACACTTTTCTATGTACTTCCCGGCCATTGGTTTATCATGGAGAAAGAGAAATGCCTATTAAAAATCTATATCATCTATCTGTCTATCTACCTATCTGACTTTGTTAAGCCAGGCTCTTGCCTTGTTGTTCAGGCTGATCTTCACCTCACTGTGTAGCCCAGGCTGGTCTTGAACTCACAGAAATTCTCCGGCCTCAGCCTCCCAAGTGCTGGGATTACAGGGATGTACCACCATGCCCAGATCTACCATATATTTTTTTTTAGTGGTTGTCTTGGGGATTATAATTTATACTTTAGCTTATAATAATGTATTTATTATAAGCTAAATAATATCCACTGAATTCAATAGTACATAAAAGTTTTTATATTACTCCTTTCCCTTCTTCCTGCTCTGTCCTGTTTTGTTTTTATAAATTCTTTCTTTTTTTTTTTTTGGCGGAACTGGGAATTGAACTCAGGTCCTTGCGCTTGCCAGGCCAAGTGCTTAGTCCACTGAGCTATCTCCCCAGCCCCTTAAATTCTTTCTTTATATATTGTGTGCATAGTAACACAATTATATAAATATTGTTTTATGTAGTTGTGTTTTAGGGGGGGGGTTGTGTGTGTGTGTTCAGAACTCACTACACAGCTCGGACTTGTAGTGATCCTCCTGATTTCTGCCTCCCTAGTGCTGGGATTACAGACGTGCACCACCACACCCGGACTCCATCGCAGGCTCAGTGCGCCCAGGGATGGGGCTGGTATGGCATCTCGGTGCCAGGGATTGAACTCTGGCCCCTGTGCTTAACTAAGCAAGCACTTAGTCCACTGAGTTATATTGCTGGCCCTTATATAGTTGTGTTTTAAAATAAATAAGAGAAAAGATTACAAACAAAACTTCCTCTATATATACACTACTCATAATTACTCTTGGGCCTTGACGGATGCCCTTCAATGTTCTTGATTATCCATGTTGTTGCCTACTGCCCTGTTATATTGTGTATTTATTATTTTTTATGTGTTTAGTACAGGGTCTCACTACATAGATCAGTCTTGTAGTGATCCCCCTATTTTCAGCCTCCCAAGTGCTGAGATTACAGGCGTGCGACACCACGCCCAGTCTCAATCGCTGTCTCAGCGCATCCTGGAGGCCGAGCTGGAATGGCATGTCGGGGATCGAAGTATCTTGTTACATTAGCTTGAACATTTCTTGTAGGGTAGGTCTGTTAGCAACAAATTATCTGAGTTTTTGTTTAAATAGAAGGTTCTCAAATTCTTTCTCTTTCTTTTTGGCTTTTTGAGACATGGCTTCTCTATGTAATTCAGGCTTGAATTCACTATATTGTCTGGAGTGCCCTCATATTTGCAGCGCTCCTCCTGCCTCAGCCTCCCAGGTACTGGGATTATAGGTGTGTGCCACCCACCCACCTCTCTTCCATGTTTGAGTGGCACTTTTTCTGGATATAGAATTCCTACTTGGGACCGGGGAGATGGTTCAGTAGAATAAGCGCTTCCCTGGCAAGCACAAGGACCTGAGTTCAATCCCCGGTTCCACCAAAAAAAAATCTTACTTGACCATCTTTGCCTTTCTGTGTTTTAAATACATTTTCTCCTTGATTTGACTTCAATGGTTTCTTTTTCTTAACATAGTAAAGTTTTACATTGATTACATGACACACAATAGCCAGGAGGTTAGTGATTGTTTTTTGTACCCCCCTCAGGGGGGATTCCTCAGGCTAACATCAGATCTAAGATTTTAATCTGTCCTATTGAAAACCTGGTTGACCTCACAACAAAAGAACTGAAGATAATGTTTTCTGATTGGTCCAGGGGCAGGGCTTGAACACAGTTTTTCTGTATCTCTATGATTGACAGGTCATGCTGATTGGTCACTGGCAGGCTATGCCCTAGTCTTTTGCCTTTCTTCCTTCTGAGAGACACAAATCCTCATAATTCCTCTCTGTTTTCGTATAGCAACTTCTGGTCGAAAGGGTCTCTAGATCTCTGGAGATGATGTTCTCGTCAGTGACCTTGGAATAGGGTGGCTCACTAGCTGGGCTGAAGAACCCATCGGGAGACAATGAGAAAAGAGTGCCTGTAGGTGAGGAACTACTGAGCTCCCACTTGATGGGAGGAAGCTGGGCGAATTTGTCAGGAGGGTCCTGGGCTACAGTCCGGACCACCCTCTGAAGCCTTGAGTGGATGAAGTTGACTATTACTTTGGGGATGCAGAGCCCAAATATGAGAAGGAGGAGGTCAGACTATTTCTTGGTCTATTTTAAAAGGTGGACTATGACAGACCCAACGATTAGAAACAGTAGGCTTTCGTTCCATATTTCCAGTGGAGGAGAAATCCTGGAGAAAGAGAGAGGTATTAGACTATCATGAATGAGCCTGAGAGCTACAGCCCTGACCAGATCACTGGCATTATGTGTCTAATTAGAAACAGAAGTCCCAGCACAGGTGCCTATTTAAGCTGGGATGGGTTAGGCATCACTAGTGACTCTCCTTACCTGAACCCAGAGCAACACTGGAGTCTTGTTTTATGAAGAGGATCCTCAAATATTCCCAGGGGTTCACAGAAGGATCTTTCTTCTTTTGCATAGTATTTGTCCTCAAGTAGTTCAGATGGGCTGGCTTTATCCTAGAAAGGTAAATCCAGCTGTCTGTCTTTGCCACCTTTACTGCAGTGGGTACGGCAAGGATCACTAAATATGGGACCTTGCATTTTGGTTGTAATTTGTCTTCAGGATCCCTTCTTTCTAAATTTTAATGAACACTTAGCCTCTGAATGTTGCCCTCCTGCCAGAAGGTGTTCTCATACATTTGGATAGCTTGTAAGATATTGTAAAAGTCTTCTAATCTGGGTGCACTAGCATATCAGAAGATAGAAAAAGTCACCTAAATGGATGACTTATTTAGCCCAGCTTTTGGAGTGCTTTGAGTCCTTGTGAGAGTCAGTGGCAATGACTAGAGTCAAGACTCAGAGGTCTTTTAGCAAAGTTTGCCAGGAACTTCCTTAGGGTTTGGTTGACTCTTCTGACCTTTCCAGAGATCTGAGGTCTCCTCCATCCATAATGGAGATGGTAATTTAGTCCTACAGCCTTGGCATCCTTCGAGTTATCTGAAAGGTAAAAGAAGGCCTGTTGTCACTCTGAAGGGACTAGGGTAGTTCAAACTGGGGGTTCTTTCTTTCTTTTTTCTTTCTGGTAGAACCAGGGAATGAACTCAGGTCTACTGAGCCATCTCCCTTTCTTCTTCTTTTTTTTTGGCGGAATCAGGGATTGAACTCAGGCCCTTGCGCTTGCCAGGGAAGCTCTTATTCCACTGAGCCATCTCCCTGGCCCCTCCTCTATCTTTGAGAACCACCTTAATTACCTCTGTAGCCTTCTCTGAAAGGGTAGACAGGGTCTCAATCCAGCTTGTAAAGGTATCAATTAGGACCCACATCTGTTTAAATCCCCCACATGGCAACATACGGGTAAAGTCTAATTGCTGATCTTCCCCTGAGATATTTCCCTCTCTTTTGTACAAGTTCTAACAAAGGATATGTCTGGGCTTGCCCGAGTTATTGTAGGCACAGAGTGTGGAAGCCTCGTCAGGTGTTCACCATTAGTCCTAGTCCTACGAAAACATGAGTGACCTTTTCCTATGTGATATCTCTTTCCATATGGAAAGAATCATGAAGCTTTTTAAAAATAGCCTTCCACTGTATCCCTTGGGGAAGGGCCAGTTTGGTTTTCACATATCACCAATGGCACTAACCCAAGTAGAGACTTCGGGAATGAAGGGGAGGGATGGATGGATAGTTCCTCAGGAAATGGGATAAGACCAGGGTCCTCAGTCTCTCTGCAGCACTAGAGTCTGGTGGAGTTCCTGAGTCATTTCAAGGGAACAGGACTCATTTATGTTCTGCAGATTATAAAGAAGAGGCCAAGAAGTGTGATTTTTTTTTCCTTAGCAGATGAGAAAGCCACCTTCCCCCCCAAAACAGGTGGGGATCTGAGGACAGTATTATTAATTATATCAATTTTTGTCTTCCTTGGAAGCCTAGTTTTTAGGCCCTTTCAGAGGTAAAGATCCATAAAAGCCCAAGCATAAGGGATTTCATACCACTTTACTTGCCTTTTGCAGAAAAGATCTAACTGAAGAATAGTATTATAATTTAGACTGCCATTCTGTATAGTTTATACTAGACCCAAGTGAAAAAAAAAGGTAATAGGAGATGTTATTAATTTTTTCAGATTTTCAGGATCAAATTATTCCCAACTTTTGTTTTGCTCTTTGGTACTGAGAATAGAACTCAGGGCCTTGTGCTTGCCAGGCAGGAAATGCACCGCTGCACCACTGCACCACCTCGGGTCCCTGTCCCCAAATTGTAGGAGTATAGCCCAAAGGCAATGTCATGGGGACCTGCAGGTTGTTTCCTACTGGCTGGCTTCACCAGAAAAGTTATCAGGGCTCTGGGATGCAGTGAGAGTCCTCCTGGAGATTTTGTCCATGTTCTTGTTGTCCTGAATAAAGAATTAGACCAGACAGGTGAAAAATGTAGGGGGACTTTACATTTATTAAATGTAGGAAAGAAGTACACTCTGCAGAGTGGGAACAGGCCACCAGGAAAGTGACTGGTTTCTGATTATTTCCCAGGTACTAATCTTATTGAGCATCTTTGATATGCGATGAGGCCCTATTCATTTTCTTAGTTTTTTGTCTCTGTTTCTCTGATTGGAGAATCTCAAATATCTTAAAGTTTGCTTTCTTTTTGTATTTTCCTGCTCAAATCTGATCTTGAAGCAGATTTTAAGTGATTTCATGTGAACTTTTCATTTCGGTTATGATACTTTTTAGTTCCAGAATTTCCATTTGGCTAGTAATACTGACTGCAAAAATTTTTGATAACTTGGCAAATTAACCATTGAGCCAATTAGTACTGATGACTTAAACCTTACAGCCATTTCAGATGGTTCGGGAAAAGTGAAAAAGAAAGCACTATTCCACCTTCTCTGAAAAGATCAGAATGGTTCCTAATGTTTGCAACACCATAAAGCATTGTTTTGTACTATTAGTTACAGCTAGTTACAGCTATCATATCCAGACTAATTAAATTTATTATTCAGTGAAAAAACATGCCATTCATCTCTTTATAGATTTTTCTATTTGGTGAGATGCCATTCTTACACTTTCCATTATTCTTTAGACATTATTTCTTTTTTTGTAAAAGATCTGATTTAAAAGTACTGTCCAGTATGCTCAGTGTGATTTTCCCCCATCTATGGGCCATATTTTCTTGTTTCTTTACTATATATATTTTTTGCCATAATTTATATATATTTTTAATAGAAAGCTTGTCATTCTAATGTAACATCGGTAACATCAGATTCTCCTTTCAGTTTCTTTCTTTCTTTCTTTCTTTCTTTCTTTCTTTCTTTCTTTCTTTCTTTCTTTCTTTCTTTCTTGCATTCTTAGGGTCTCACTACTAGATTAGATTTGTAGTGCTTCTCCTGTTTACAGCCTCCCAAGAGCTGGGATTACGGGCGCGTACCACCACATCCAGTCCCAATTGCCATCTAAGAGCGCTCGAGGGATGGGGGGCCAGCATGCCAGGCCTGGGGACTGAAGCCCCAGCCCCTGCACCTGCTTACAGGTGTGCTTTAATTTGCTGAGCTATTTGGCCAGCCCTAGCTTCTTCTTTTTTGTTGTTAGTTTCTCTCATGACTTTCCTGGACTAATTCTGTACGTCTATATTTTTGGTCATGCGTGTCCACTGAAGTCTCTACTTGCTTTAGTGTCTTTATCGTCTGTTGCAGCGCAGAAATTTCTTACCTGCCTGGCATTAGTAAGTTTCTCCAACTTCCCCAGGAGCCCTTCAGCACTCAGCCGAGCAGTTCACCTCTATCCTTTCCTTCTGGCTTGGAGAGAGCCTCAGGTCAGGCAGAGGTAAATGTTTAGGAGCTGCCCTTGCCTTTCTTCATCATGCACACCCCACATCTGTGAGGCCTTCTGTTTAAAGCCCTGTGCAATTTCATTCTCAGCTTTTTAAAGGTTTCAGTTGAGCATTGCTTGCCCGAATTTCTATCTCTCCCTGAGGCACCCACATTGTGAAATAATTTTGCCTATTGTTTTTGACAAAAAGTTCCTAAACAGAGAAAAAAGCCTGTTCATAATGGCAAACTCTGAGCCACATCAAATAAATACGTGCCTTTCCAGGGGGCTGCCAGCCACATCAAATCCTGACCATTTTCTAAAAATGGGAATGGGGTTTTGAAAGAGCTCTGACTCTGCTCTCTGGATTCTCTGGTGGCTGCTAGGCACGTGGTGGTCCCGGTGGCCATGGGCATCATGGGCTGATACAGGAGCCAGGAGTAGGGCAAGTGCAAATGCCACTGGCCTGCTGTTCACATTGAGAGTCAGTGTTTGTTTGTTTGCAGTGCCTGGGATCGAACTGAGGACCTTGCGCTTGCCAGGCAGGTACTTACGCTGCCAAGCTATCTCCCCAGTCCTGTGTGGCTTTTAATTTTAAATAAATGCTTCCTTGGGTTCCTACAAGCTTTGGTTAATTTCTAGAGTTCTGAAGTAGTTAATTCTGACAATTTTTGCCAGTGTTCTCATTGTTTATGGAGGAAAGGGTTTTTGGAGATTTTCATTTTGGGATTTTTAAAAGTATCACTCCTATATAGATACATTTAAGCTTGCTTGCTTGCTTTATGGCTTGCTTGCTTGCTTTTCTGTACTTGGTGTAGGGTCTCACTATACATCTGGGACTCTCAGTGATCCTCCTGTTTTCAGCCTCCCCAGCACTGGGATTACAGGTGTGCGCCACCATGCCCCATCTCAGTGGCAGGCTTAGCATGTTCATAGGCAGAGCCAGCGTGGCATATGGTGCTGGGGATTGAATCCTGGTCCCTGCACTTGCCTAAGCAGGCACTTAGTCTGCTGAGCTATCTCACTGGCCCTTTAAGCATTTTCTTTTTGGTGACATCTCTCGTAGTTTTGTGCTACTGTTAATATTTGCTAGCCACATGTCACCATGATTCGGCCTATAGCTGAGGAAAGTTGGTTCACTGACTCCGTGCAATAGAAGACTGACCATACATCCTGGGTAATAGTGGGGTGCCTCATAGGGTGTATAGTAGAGGACTTGTAGGAGCCAGGCTTTATAAAATGATTTTAAGAAGGTTGCAAGAAAGTAAGGCTGTTCTCTGAATTGGATTTTTTTTTTCCTTTGGAAGAGAGGCAATTATCTGATTGGCTATTTTAATATACCTTGTTTATATTGTGGGAGGAATGTCATGTGATTGAATCTATAATTTGTAAAGAAACCAAAGTCACCCTTATTAGCTAGAATGGGGAGCCTAGTGGGTTGAATACTGGATGTCAAAGAGATCAGATCCTAATCCTCAGGATGATAAAGGTGACCTTATAGGAAAAATGATCTGTAGAAAGGATCTTCAGATTAGAGAGATTATCCTGGATTATCTGGGTGAGCTTTATGTACAAGGTCTGATAAAAATATGGTGTGCATGGCCAGCAAGATGACTCAGAAGTCTAAGTACCTGCTTAGGCAAGCCTATGGACCAGCATTTGATTACCAGTGTGCTGAGCCAGCAACCGAGTCCCCAGACTTGTAATCTCAGTTCTAGGAAGGCTAAAAACAGGAGGATCACTACGAGTCCAAACTGTGTAGTGAGATCCTGTACC
>NW_004524613.1:15057213-15077168 GCF_000260255.1 Octodon degus
TCTGGAAATCCTCTTTCATAAGTATATTTTGCTAAGCTACTACTGCTGGTTCAATGTCCTGAATAGACTGAAACTATTTACTATTAATGGTTGTTTAGATTTTGGGAAGGAGCCAGAAGTCAAATGTTGCCAGATCTAGCGAATAAGATGGATCAGGAGACACGACAATGTTTGTGTCACTCTGTCTTTCTGTTGGATGCCTCTAAGCAGCATTCACTAAATTTTTGACATTATGAGGGGGGTTCATGGTAATGCATTTTTCACAGTAATAATTTTAATATCTCATCTGGTACAACCTCAAAGGTCTTTTTTTTTCCATAATTTTATTCAGAACCTCAAAGGTCTTTATCAAAGGCATATGGTATGAAGATAGTCCTGAAAGGGATCGGATGACACTGTCACTAAAGATTGGCGCTGTATGGTCACAGGCCAAGGAATGCTAGAAGCCACAGAAGCTGGAATACTGGAACACGGAAGCTAGAAGAAGCAGGGAATGAATGCTTCCTTAGAGCTTCTGGGGGATCATGACTTTGTGCACCTTGATCATGGCCAGTGACACTGACTTCAGACGTTGGCCTTTAGAATTGTATTGCTTTACACCACCGACTGTATGGCAATTTGTTATACAGCCCAGGCAACAAACAAGAGGCATGTTTGGTCTTTTTAAGTTTTAGACAAGAATCTCACTATGTAGTTAGGGTGGCCTTGAACTCACTGTGTAACCCACACTGCTCTCCACTGCTCTCAAACTTATGGCAGTCATCCTCCTGATTCACTCTCCTGAGTGCTGGATGACAAATGTGCGCCACCGCACCTGGCTTGTTTGGTCATTTTTGAAGCTTGGATAATGTCATTGTTCTTTTTGCCTAAGTTCATGAGTTATGGGTTGAATTATGCTCTCCCTTTCCTGAAATTCTAAGTCCTAGAACTTCAGAAAATGGGCTTGTTTGGAAATGGGGTTGTGTCAGATGTATTGAGCTAACAGGAGGACAACAGAGTGGAGCTCTAACCCAGTATGACTGGCATCCTTATAAAAAGGGGGAGATGTGGGCATCAGGACACACATGTAGGAAAAATGACTGTGAAACTGGAGTGATGGAGCACAAGTCCAGAAAGCACAGAAACTAGGAGGAGGCCTGGAGCTGACCCTGCCCATCCCCTCTAGAGGAAACATGGCCTGCAGACTCCTGGATTACAGCCTCCCACCTGGGGACAGTAAAATCAATTTCTGTTACATAAGGCACTCCGTTTGTAGTAGTTTGTTATGGTGTCCCTAAGAAATTAATATAGTTCAGATAGCATCGCAGAGTGGTCCAGCTTTTGTCTCGCCCAGACAAAGCCCTTGTTTGATGTTGGTGTTGTGTGACATTGCTTGTATTCAACGGGAACACGCCAGGGCCCATGTGTGAGTGCCAGGCACCCCCCCCCCCCCAATGTCAGGGCCGCTTCTCCCTCTCACTACAAAGTCCTCACTCACTGATAAATGTTCTTTTTTACATTTTAAGGGCTTAAACTTATTCCTTATTTAAATTCTCAACATGGCTCACATTTAATTTGGAGCAGGGCTCGTGTGAGAGCTGCGTGGCCTCAGGCGTGGGGCTTGAGTAGAATTAATTGTACCAGTTTGGGACCACAAGTGAGGTCTTTTTGGACTGGGTTGTTGGCTGGTAGGTTGCAGCCGTCAAAATATTTTTGTCCCCCCAAATGTCCCGAACCAGCAGGTCAGTCAATGAAGGTCACCTGTGGGAGAAGCGGGGAATTGAAGAGGGGACAAAGGACAGGAGACGTGAAGAATGGAGACAAAACAGGATTCTGATCAAGTCCCGTTTATTTAGGGGAGGTGCTGGGTATATATAGGGAGTGTAGGAATGAGGAAGTCTCGTTCTTGGGGTCAGCAGGTATCTAGGCAAAGGGGGAAGGTACAACCCCTGGGGCATAGCACGTGATTCACGGAGAATGGGCAAGGTGAGAAGGACCATAAACTTAACTCAGCAGGGGTATAGAAACTTAAGAAAATGGCTGACACTTTTATAAAATGGATACCAGTTAATGGCCTCCCACACCCAAATTTGTATGGTGGTGGTGGTGATGGTATCAGGAGGCAGGGCCTCTGGGAAGTGATCAGATCATGGGGGAGATGCCCTCATGAATGGCAGTAAAGACCCCCACAAAGAGGCTTGAGAGGCTCAGTGCCTGTTTATCATGCCTGTGCACAGGTGCAGTGTGTGACCCAGAAAGTGGGTGTCAACAGCCACCAGCATCTTTTTTTTTCTTTTTTTTTTTTTTGCGGAACCAAGGATTGAACTCAGGTCCTTGCGCTTGCCAGGGAAGCGCTTATTCCACTGAGCCGTCTCCCCGGCCCCAGCCACCAGCATCTTGATCTTGGACTTCCCAGCCTTCAGAAGCCTTAGAAATAAGTCTCTGATGTTATAGGCCATCCAGTTTGTAGCCTTTTGTTCTGACAGCCTGAATGGACTAAGGCACAAGAGTAGGGTCAGCTTAGATCAATCATTTCTAACTCTGCCCAAGCTGGTTCGCACAGAGAACTAACCTCCAAAGAACGACCACTCAGAGCGTTTAAGGGGTGGGCCTTACTCTCTCCCTTAATGCCTTTGATGGAGGCAAAGTGCCAGGCCCTTGAAGTGCTAACGTGTCACAGCTGTGAGTGCCTTGCTGCTGGGAGGCAGTGCATCAGCAGAAAGCCCTCCCAGAGCCCCGCGTGCACCCGGCATCCCCTAGGTCTATTTGGGTAAGTGCAGTTGGGGATCAATTATAGATGAGGCTCTATGGGAGATGAGTAAGTGGGCTGTTGTCTACTTTGAAAAATTAATGCTATCTGATTAATACAGGAGCACAGTCTCTTTCTTCCTCAACACAGGGAGGCTCTGAGCTCTGCAGAAGCTCAGGGTGGGGGCAGCAGCCCCGAGTTGTGGGGACGCATTCAACTCAGGAACTGCACTAGAAGGGTCTGCCCTTTTGACAGAGGAGGATGTTGAGGTCCATCAAGTTTACGTAATTTGCCCAAACAAGGGAAGGAAAGAGGAGAGTCAGTTCTTACAGTATTTACAAGTTTAGAATTTTTGTATAGAAAGTTAAAACATTCACAAAAATTGACAGATTCAAAAAGCAATCAGGATGCTGTGGTTCGAGCCCCAGATTCTCAAGCCTTACCAGACCTGCCCTGAAGGCATCCTGAGCCAGCCAAAAAAAAAAAACCAAACAAAAAACAAAACAAAAAAAACCACTTCTGAAGGGGGTCTGCCCATTAGCTCATCTGTTTAAGTGATTGCTTAAATTAAACAGTCAGGCTCAGAATGCTGTGGTTTGATCACCTGGGTTTTCAAGGTTTGCCAGACCTGCCCTGAAGGTATCCTGAGCCAGCCCCCTACCCAAAAAAAAAAAAAAAAAAAAAAAAATCTTCTGAACTTTAGGGGTGGGGGAGAAGGCTCAGTGGAATAAGTGTTTCCCTGGCAAGTTCAAGGGCCTGAGTTCAATCCCCGGTTCTGAAAAAAAAAAAAAAAATTGACAGATTTACATCATATAACAATTCGCAGACAATTTGGTCTCAAGAATGCTAATTTATACTCTTAAATAATTCTTTAGGACCTTAAGGAGCTTTTGTTTACGTGGGTTATGTCTATTGATAGTTACCATATTAGACATTAAATTCAGACATGTAAACATTTATTAACTTATTTAAAGAACAATACTCCCATTGCATGTCAACACAAATAATCTTTTGGTTTTTGACACTTTGTTTCTACTAGAACCTTTTAGGTAACAGTTATATATTATTCAGTAGATTTTATTTTTACCGTGATCTAATATGTAGAACAGGCTTTATCACAGAAATTGCTTTCAAGTCTATTCGGGTTGGTGCTCAGCCATCTCCCCTGTCCATCTCCACAGCTTCCTCCTCACCCCATCCCGAAGCCCTGTGTCCATTCAACAGTAACTTCCCCAGAGACTATACTGGCAAGTGGAATAAATCAGACCCGCACGTGCTAACGTCGTATTGTCTCGCTAGCGCACAAACCTGAAAGAGTAAATAAAATCTGAAAGGTACAATAGATACTGTGAAAAGGAAAGAATCTGTTCAAAGGGAAGGAACAACTGGGATGAGGGAAAGGACAGAGAAAGAAAGAAGGGAGGGAAAAAGATATAGTTATGTATGTCTCCAGGATAGCTTGGATAGTTGTGCTGCTGACTTCTGCTGGTTTATTGAAAAGAGCAGTTAATGCTTTTTGTTTTTTCTTTTTTCTCTCCAATTTTGCATGTTTATATCAGGTAATCAATTTTTCTTTCTTTCTTTCTTTTCTTTTCTTTTTTTTCTTTTTTTTTTTTTTTTGCTATACCAGGGATTGAACTCAGGGCCGTGTGCTTGCCAGGTAAGCGCTTATTCTACTGAGCTATCTCCCTGGGCCCTATATCTGGCAATCCAAGCAACTAACTTGAAGATAATATTACGTAATACAACAACCGTTGTTGAATGAGTCTTTTTACTTATTTCATTTTTTTATATATTTAGTACAGGGTCTACAGGGTCTCACTATGTAGATTGGACTCTTAGTGATCCTCCTGTTTTCAGCCTCCCAAGTGCTGGGATTACAGGCATGCACCACCACACCCAGTCTCAATCAGTCTCAGTGTGCCCCAGGGGCGGGGCCAACAGGGCACACAGGGGATCGAGCCCCAGTCGCTGTGCTCTGCCTAAGCAGGTGCTTTAGTCCGTTGAGCTATCTGGCCAGCCCTGTTGAATGAGTCTTATTATTTTGTTTAGTGAAATTCTGTATTGTTTTTAATATTTTTTCCTTTTCTTTCGCTATTTTGTATTCTCTTTTAAAAAGAAAAATAAAACAAAACCCAAACTCCCCATCCTTCACCGTCCCCAGCTGCTGTCCTTCTGAGTTTTCATACTCCACCTAAGTTGTATAAGTGGAATCAGATGATCTTTGTCCCTTTGGGACTGGTTCATTTCACTAGCCGGAATGTCCTCAGGGTTCATCCATGCAGTGTGTGTCAGAATCACCTGCCGTTTTGAGGCTAACATTCCATTGCTTATGTACATTCTACATCAGATTCATCCATTTATTCACTGACAAAATTTGGGTGGCTTCTGCCTCTTGAATATTGTAATTCTCCTGTGAGCATTGGTATACAAATACACGTTTGAGACCACACTTTCAGTTCTTTGTGAAGATATCCAGAAGTGGCTACACTGGTCACATGGGATTCTATGTTGAATTTGTTGAGGAAGCTCCATATTGCCTTCCACAATGACCACTGGACATTTCCATACCATTTTACATTCCCGCCAGTGGGGCACAAGAGTTCCAGTTTCTCCACATCTTCACCGACACTTGTTGCTTTGTCCTTTTAAAAACTATTCAGGGCTGGTGAGACAGCTCAGTGATCTAAAGCACCTGCTTAGGCAAGCTCAGGCGGGTGCAGACCGCAGTTCGAGCCCCAGGACCACATGCCATGCCAGCTGCACCCGCAGGGCAGGCGGAGCTGGCCACAAATAAATAAATAATAAATTTTAAAAAATAAAACTATTCAAAAGTCTTAAATTTTTAATAAAAAAATGATTATTTTCCCAAACCAAGAAAATGTAATGAGAAAAGAGGCACGGCTTTACGTTTTGCCAATCTCTTCACGTCCATCTCTGTAGATGGCTGGATTCTTACATCTCCTGCTGCTTTCCACTTGCTCTGTTCACCAGCGTTACGTGGCCTCTGGAGAGCTCCAGGTGCCCTTGAGAGAAGCAGAGGGGGACAAGGCAAATGCTGCATCAGTAGTAGGAGAATAAGTAGGTTTTGCTTTGCTAATCTCAGCTTTGATCACCGACTCAGAGTCTGCTAGTCTAGTTCCACATCTGCCCCTTACTTTTCTGCTCCCAAACCATCATTGATTACGAGTGCTGGCAAATTTGCTTTACTGGCAGGGCTGAGTGTCTGGCTTCTCACTTGATAAAATCAGGCCTTAGGGATGTCCAGAGACCTTCATTTTACACACAGGAAGCTGAAAGCACACGGGATGGAGCCCAGGCCTGAGCTTTATGATGTAGTCTCTTCAATCTTATGTCAGCCCATGAGCAGCGTCTGGCTGACTTTGCCCTGTTGAGCCTTGGGGAAGGACTTGTTTCCTTTCCAGCCTTCTCTCCTGCATGTGTAGGGTGCTCTTTCCCTGTGTCCACAGCCTTTGAAAGCACCCTGTGGATATCATTTCTTTGATTTTTTTTTTTTTTTTTGTATTTTAGGAAAGGGTTCACAGGGTGTTCAGGGTCTCACTACTAGATCAGACTCGTAGTGATCCACCTGTTTACAGCCTCCCAAGAGCTGGGTTACAGGCGTGCGCCACCACGCCCAGTCTTGGATCATTTCTTTGAGCAAGAGCTGAGAAAGTGCATCCACCCTGGCTGCAGACAAAGACAGTTCAAGGGCCGAGGCTGCCACTGTTTTGCATATTTTGATCTAAGATGACTTAGAGACACCTCTACTCACTGCAGAATCATGAGGTTAGAGAAGATGGGCCTGTAAGGTCATCGCGTCCTGCCTGCCAGCCAAGAAACCCTTTTGGAAATGTTCTGCCCAGCATTACGTGAACTCTGTTTGTTTACCTTCCATGACAACTTGTAAGTTTACCTCACTGTGTCTACTTAAACTGGCCAGCCCATGAATGGTGCTCTCATTGTTAGAAAGCCCTATTTATGCTGAGTAAACTTCCAAGAACACGCTGGATCTCTACTGTGATGGCACTGGGCTAGCTGTGCTTAAGCTCCACCTCCTTTGAGCATTTCTTGCTCCTCAGGAGGCCAAATCCCCACTTCCTTTGGTGGCTAACATTCTGATTGGTTTACCCATTTGGCTTCCTTCTCTGCAGGAGTAAGCTGAGGTCTTGTGCAAATGTGGACATCACCACCCCCCTAGGGGCCTGTCTCAAGCTGCCCAGCCAGCTGGCTACCTTGGGAAACATCCTCGTTGGCTCCTGGCTGTCCCTGTGGAGCCTGTCACTGTGCAGTCCTCCAGAGCTGTCCCAAATCCTCAGGCCCTGCTGCCACCCGTCATCATAGTGCTTCCTTCTTCTCCACTGTGACAAACCCTGTCTTCTGACTTGCCAAAGCCTTAGGAGCTGTGTGAGCCACAAGGGTTTCCCTGCCTTTGCCCTGCAGCTGAATTGACTTTCAGATACTGAGCCACTGTGACAGAAAGAGGAGAAAAAAAGAAGATAGGATGCCCTGCCCCCACAGGATAATTGAAGGCTGGGGCTCAGGCCACCTTTTTGGTTTGAAAGGATATGAAGGTAACTAATCTGGCCCTGGCCTGAGAGTAATTCTAGGCTCTTTGGCTGGACTGCCCATCTCCATGGCAACCGTTGTTATTGGTAACTGAATAAGCATCTCTGAGAAGAGCAGCTAGAGATGCTGATGGTTTTCCCTTCTAGTTGGAAGTGAGAGGAGCCAGGCTCTTTGCTGATTGATCCCGAGTGCTAGGTTCTTTGCCTTATTTGGGGATCTTTACTTGATAATGGGCAAGCTGCAGCCATCCTTCTATTCCCCATCTGATGCCTGCCACCAGAGAGGTGGGACAGACAGACTGAGCATCTATTTTTGAGCTTCCCTGGAGAGGCTGAGAAATGCATTCAGGGACATCCAGCTAGTGATATCCAGAATGTGAACCTGACCTGTCTGATTTTGAAACCTGTGCTTTTTCTCTGAGATCAAGCTGAGCTGTACTGGCCCTCCCTCATGACACCAGCGGTGGGTTTGATTATTGGCGGGGACAGGTAGCATCTCGCCGTGACTCGTAGTCCTCCGGGACTATTCTAGAAGCTGACTCACTCAATCATCCTGCACATGGGTCAAGGGGTCCCCAGATGCTTCATTTATTGTTAGAAGTTTTAGGAAGGAGGAGGCTAAGAGAAGTGCAGGGGCCTGCTTGCCCAGGCTGGTTCCACTTCTCCCTTCTGAACTCTCTCCCTGGCTGTGGGGTTCTTTGCCTTATTTTGGGATCTCTACTTGAAAAAGGGCACACTGAAGCCATCTGTTAACTGCCAAGGTCTTGACGAGCAGCCACGTAGACCTGCCCAAGAGACCCGTGGCAAGGAGGTCCTGTGGCCACGTGTCCATCTCTCACTTCCTCCCTTCCTTTTCATGCTTTTCCTCTCTCTTCCCCTCTCTACTTCCTTCTGAATATTTTTGTCTTGCAAAACACTTTGGATCTATTTCTACCACTTGATTTTTTGAACTTTAGGATAATTTCTGTCAGATTCAGAACTGACACTGCTGAGATTTTGAGAGGAGTGATAGAAAGCTCAGGATCTGTGGAGGCCTTGCCTCAGGGAAGAAAGAATGGACGCAGGGTTCAGTGTCTGGCCATCCAAGTGCAAATTCTAGTCCCCTCCTTAGGAAGAAGGTGTTGATCTTGATCTCTCAGGGGCTTTAGGCAGAACTGTCTGCTTCCTGTATCTTGGGAATTCCTGGACCCCACCCCACTCCTGGTTCTCCTTTGACTTCTCAACTGTTTTCTCTGCTATTCCTCCTCCACACATTGCAGTCCCCCAGTGATCCAGGGCCACACCATCCCCATGCCAGGGCTTCAATTCCTGCCCACCCTGAGCTCCATCTATGCCTGTATTTCTCACTGCCCACTTTTGAGTCCAAGGCTAGCCTGAACTGTGTACTGAGACCTGGGGGGGGAGGGGGAGGGAGAGAGGGGGAAAGAGAGAGACAGAGACAGAGAGACAGACAGAGAAAGAGAGAAGCAGAGAGACAGAGATAAAGAGATATACACAGAGAAACAGAGAGAAAGAGAGAAACAGAGAGACACACAGAAAGAAACAGAGAAATAGAGAAGCAGAGAGAGAGAGAGAAACAGAGAAAGGGAGAGAGAAAGAGAGAAAGAGAGAGAGACAGAGAGACAGAGAGAGAAAGAGAGTCTAATAGACTGTAGGCCACTGGCAGTGGGGGGGGGGGATCATAGGTCTCTGGCCTCTTTCCTGGTCCTCAGATGGGTGGTCTCGCTCTGCTACGTTCTCACGCCATCTGTGGTGTGCTGCCTTTCTATGTGCCCCAAAGTGGCAAGACCAATTGCTCATGTACGGGAACCTCCAAAACCGTGAGCCTCAGTGAACTGATTCTCTTTATGAACTTTTTTTTTTTTTTCCGGTTCTTTGGGACAGGGTCTCAATATGTTGTTCAGGCTGGCCCTGAACTCACTATGTAGCCCACAGTGGCCCCAAACTCATGGCAATCTTTCTGCCTCAGCCTCCTGAGGGCTGGAACTACAGGTGCCACCATGCCCAGCTTAAACTTTTCTTTTTAGAAACTGATTACCTCAAATACTGTGTTATAGTAACTAATATGCTCACTAAAATATATTCCCCCCCCATCCAAGATAATGCATCTCAGGGACCGTGCTGCCCTCTCCTCAGCAGTCAAGGGGGAGGGCATGCCTGACACTCCCGCCCCTGTGCTTGTACCTCCGATTCGTCACCCAGTCCTGCAAACTCCATCTCCTGGAGATTCTCCAGATGCTTCACCTTTGTGTGCATCTCCACTGCTTTTGCCTTCACCCACCCACACACATTGCTCACCTTGCAGACTTCTTCACCTCCTCCCTGGTCTCTCTGCTTCCGTTCTGCCCCGATGATCTCTACCCTGGTCAGAATGTCCTTCAAATGCAAAGCAGATCACACCACTCTGTTGCTTAGAGCCTCTTCCAAGATCCTGCTCTCATTAGGGATGCTGCTGCTTTAAAAATACGGCTGCAGGGCTGGCCAGATAGCTCAGTGGATTAAATCTCCTGCTTAGGCAGATGCAGGGGCCAGGGGATCGATCCCGGCTACCATGCTGGCTCTGCCCCTGGGACACACTGAGATAGAGATGGAGACTGGGCGTGGTGGTGCACGCCTGTAATCCCAGTGCTTGGGAGGCTGAAAAAGAGGAAGGATCACTACAAGTCCAATCTGTGTAGTGAGACCCTGTAGACCCTGTACTAAATACATTAAAAAAAAAAAAAAAAAAGGCTGCAAATGATGCTCTCGGCCTTGAGTCTAGACAGTGACCATTTCAATTTATAGAACAGCAGCAATGACCCTATGTGACCCCTGAGGCTAAGGTGTCAGTGGCCATGTAAGAGTCTGTCTTGTTTGGTGGGAAGGCAGCTCTAGGGGCTGAGTTACCACGTAAGGTACCTGATCACCACGTGGCAGCTCTGCTGGGAAGAAACTCAAGCCAAGTGGGGAGCCCATCCATGGGCACTTTGAATGATGGTCACAGCCGAGCCCATCCTGTGAGCCGCAGGAGCCCAGAAGCCATGCTGTAAATGAAGAAGACTATTGATTCTAAGCTTCCCCCCTAGACACCACATCACTCCCAGACACTCCTGCCTTCCCAGAAGGGCCCTAGAGGGGGAGGGGCGGCAGCGGAGCGTTTCTGCTCTCACGTCTTCCTGCTCTACAGGAAGTGTGAGCGTCACAAAGCTGCTGGTGCCAAAGTTGCAGCAGCTCATAGCTGTGCTAAGACCCCCGTCTCGCAAGCGCCCACCGGCCATCTTCAACTCAAGCACGCACCCCACACCTCTTTTCCTCTGGCCCTTTGCTGTGCTGCCCCTCTGTCCTGAAAGTTCTTCCCGCCTCAGCTGCCCCCTGCAGACTGTCTTTCACTGTGCGCTCAGACTTCACCTCCTCTGGCTACCTTTCCTAACCCTGCAGGCCAGGTCAATCCCATGATAGGCTTCCATCTCGCACCCATGTTTTTGTGACATTTCCCCGGGAACATGTGATCCCCTTGTCCTGATTCTTTCCACTGGCTCTGAGCTCCCGGAGGGTGGGGTTCACAGTGGGCCCCAGCCCTGAGCTAACTGCCTGGCACACACTGGCACGCAGTGGATACTGGGGGAGTAGAAGGCTGGACAAAGCTTCTATTCCTATTGATGTGGTCTGGTGAGCATATTCGGACAGCAAGTGAGCTGCTGCTACGTTTCCACGTTACACAGTACTCTCCTGATTAAACTTACTGTGACCAGGTGGCAGAGAGGAAGGAAGGCCCTGACCTGTGTAGAGCTCAGGTGTTGGGGGCGTCAGGTGTGAGGGCGAGGAGAGTCTCTTTGCGTACAGGGCTTGGAGATTGTGACTTTGAAGACCCCCCCCTTTTGTTCTGGGGTAGCAAAAGGTGGAGGTGGTCAGGAAAGGTGAACATACCACAAACAGACTCTATGCTCTTCGTTTGTTTATTTTTATTGTTATTATTTTTACAATATTGAGGACTGAACTGCACTACACCCCAGCCCATTATTATCATTAAGTACTATTATTGTGATTTTGAGACAAGGTCTCACTAAGTTTCCTGGGCTTAGCCTGAGCTAGTGGGCAGTCTTCCTGCCTCAGCCTCCTAGAGTGCTGGGATTACAGCTGTGTGCCAACATGCCCACTTTCTATCCATGGTTTTGGTATGTGACGATCCTGAACCAGCCCTTGGGGATGTGGGCAAAGCCTGTCCCGATGCATGGATTGCTGGGGTAGTGCTCATGCCTCTTGGCTGGACCCCATTTTCATACAGACACTTTTGATGTTTCCCCCCAAGAGTCTGCCCCAGCTCTGCGGGTCTGTTTGTAAAGACAGCCCCCACAGATGTCTCTGCACCCCGGGGAAGGCAGGGATGATGGGATGTGTAATTAAGGGAAGAGGAAGAAGGAAAAAAAAAGAAAACAAAACCAAATTACATCCTAACACATTCAATTCCTAATCCCTTTGCAAGTATCTTTAGGCAACTAATTGACATATTTTAAGAGACATATTGGCTAGTTAAACATCAATTGACATCCTTATTAAATATCAATTAACACATTCCCTAACTTGATATTTAATTAGCTTGCTGCCGCTATTCTTTTAAAAGTCAATTAACTGCTTGCAATATTCACACACTTTGACTCCACTGATAGCAATTAACTGTGGATTCTTGTCATAAGTCAGCTTTAGTGAACTGCAGGACACACTGCTTCTGAATATATGGATCACACATCTCACTGCCAATTTGAAAATCAATCATTAGCCATCTAATGAGCCCTCTTCTCATCGATGATTGCCAGTGAAAGGCATGTTCTGCTCTTGGGCTGTGGTTTATGGAATTTTCATGATTTAAATTTTTTTAACTTTATTTATTTAATACAGGATCTTGTTATGTAGTTCAGACTCATAGTGATCCTCCTGTCTCAGCCTCCCCAGAGCAGGGATTACAGGTGTGTACCACCGTGTCCAGTATCAGGGCCAGCAGGCCCCAGGTTCTGGGACTGGCATGGCATGTGGTGCTAGGTACTGAACTCAGGTCCTTGGGCTTGCCAGGCAGGTGCCTAGACCACTGAACTATCTCCCTACCCCTGCATTTTTGTGATTGTAGAAACTCTTAAGTTGAACAAGCCACACCCCTGATTTCAGGTAGACGGGTGCTTTGTTTTTAAAAACATTATGAAAATTACATGTAAAATTTACTATCTTTTTTTAAAATTTAGTATCTTAACCTTTTAAAAATGCATAGTTTAATAGTTAAGTACACTCTTATTGTACACCAAATCTCGGAAATCTTTTTATCTTATGAAACTCCACCTCTGTCCTCATTAAACAGAGATTCTGCCCTTTCTGTGTCTATGATTTGACAACTCACAGTGCCTCATGAAAATGAAGCCTTATGATCCCTGTTCTTCCCTGACTGATGTATTTCTTTCTTTTCTTTTTCTTTTATTCTTTTTTTTTTTTTTTTTTTTTTGCAGAACCGGGGATTGAACTCAGGCCCTTGCACTTGCCAGGGAAGCGCTTATTCCACTGAGCCATCTCCCAGCCCCTGACTGATGTATTTCTTGTAGCATAACGTCCTTAACATATACCATGTTGTAGCATGTACTGGGATTTTCCTTCTTTTTAAATATAGCTTTATTTAATTATTTCTTTATGTATTTGGTACAGGGTCTCACTATGCAGCTTGGACTAGTAGTGATCCTCCTGTTGTCAGCCTCCCCAGTGCTGGGATTATAGGTGTGTTCCACCACACCTGGACTCAGTGGCTGGCTCAATACACCCAGGGGTGGGGCTGGTGTGGCATGTGGTGCCAGAAATCAAACCCTTGTCCCTGTGCTTGCTTAGGCAGGCGCTTAGTCCATTCCTTCTTTTTAAGCCTGAAAATATTCCATGTACTCTCAGTACCACAATTTGTTTACCACCCATCTGTTCACAGACATTGGGCTTGCTTCCACCTTTTGCTATCATGAATGATGCTGTTACAAACATGGATATATAAATATCGCTCACGGAGCCCACATTTAGATCTTTTGGTTAAAGTCTCAAAAGCAGACTTGCTGGATCAGTGGATAATTCTATTTTTAATTGTTTGGAGGACATGATTCATTCTGTGAAAGAAGGAAAAGAAGATTGCATTAATAGAGCTAGAAAAAGACATTAAGGTCCCTGCTGGTTGCCATCTGGGTCAGACCTCATTAGTTCTGCATTTGTAGGCTAAGGAGAGCATGCAGTCACAGAAGTGACGCCATCCGTGTAGTTAGGGTGGCTCATGGCTAGCGGAAGTGGGGTGGTGTGTGGGGCAAAGAGGAAGCTTGCCCGGGCCATAGCTCTTCTCAGTTGTCCAAGGGTGTCTGTGGACTGCTTAGAGTAACTTCTGTGGCTTTAAGACCATAATTGAGACCAAAGAGCACACGTTACAGGGTTTATAAGAGAAGGAATTTGGGGAGCAATTACTAAAAGCAGTCAGTGCCAGTCACCCAAAGCGTGCAAGCTGAGTGAAATCCTTCAGTTGGAGTATTTGGGAGGGCAGTTGAGCTGGGGAGTGAGCAGTTCATACCCAGGTCTCTACACCGAAGGTTCCTTCTGTCCAGAAGGTTTTCATGCTCTGCCTTCTCAGCCTTCAAGTCTCAGTGTTGATATTACTTCCTGTTATTGATTGATTGGTACTGGGGATTGAACTCAGGACCTTGCATTTGCCAAGCAGGCACTTATGCTTCTGAGCTATCTCCCTAACCTTACTCCCTCAGTTAGCATGAACTTACTCAAGGTAATTTTCTTCTCCTAACCTCTACCTCTATTTCAGGGTTCTAGTGTGTTCTTTCACAGGGCTGGCTGGGTAAGTTTGACCGTACTATGGCTAGTTCAATGTTCAACTTGTTCAGTGCTTCTATTCCTCCAAAGACTATAGATGCAAGAGTAGAGACCAAGTTGTCTTTGTTAAATGTCTCTCCAGTTCCTGTCACAAAGTAGGTCCTCTACAAGTATTTCCTGGAGGGACAGTTGGATGGCTTGAGAGATGGATTGATGGGTCCAGTTGGTGGATGAATGATGGGTGAATGGGTGGATGGGGTGGATGACTCAGCAGGTGAATGGATGGGTGGGTGCAGGGGTGAATGAGTGTGTGGATGGATGAGTGAATTGATGGCTGGCTGGGTAGAGGGCTTCGCATTCCCAGGTCTTCAAATGAAAGATTCCTGTTAGTACTCAGGACACCCTTGTATGTACTCAGAGTCTCTGCATAGCGTTGGGCTGTGTGTTTCTCAGCCAGTTCCTGTGGCTAAGAATTATGACTTCTCCTCAGGGAGTTACTGTAGCAAGCTGATTAGGAGCCAATTACAAGAGGCAAGTTTTATGTCTTGACCCCAGAATTAACCACACGAACTCTAATGAAGAGGAACACCAAGGGCTGGGTAAATTCATCTAAATGTAGTTTAATATGCCCTTTCAGCATGTACACAGCTAATAAAAATGGATATTCATCATGTATAAGTGTCCTCTATGGGTGTCACAGGGTCACAGCCAGCTTTCTTTAGAGTGTGGCCCAGAGGTTTCTGGGACAAGTTTGTGAGCTTTGTTAAAATGTGGATTTCTGGGCCCACTTGAGACTCACTGAACGAGAACCCCAGAAGTGGAGCCCAGGAAAGGACATTTCTGAATTCTATTGCCAGAGCTTGGGGACCCAGGAAACTATCTAACATACAACTCTAACAGGTCATGAAACTGAGGTCAGAAAGGGACAGCAACCTGCCCAAGGTCATGCAGCAAAAGCAGGGCGCAGATCTGACTGGAACCTTCTCTTTCTTCTGCCGGACCAATGCGTCTTCTTTATAGCAGGTGAGGGAGTGGGATTTAGGGTTAAAATAATCTTAGCACTTCCAACCCCAAGCTTATATTTAACAGTCCTAATTTTCTAGGAATAGTGTCCATTAAATAATTAATGTTCCTGAAAATAGTCTGGGCTCCCTTATGCCTTTTTATTCCTGGAACATCAAACCCTTTCAGATCATAAAATTAATTAAGACTCTCAGCATCCCGAGAGGTAGCCAGACACCCGCAGAAACTTGGTAATTGGTTCTGAATACCTAGAGACATGGGCTGCGTTCTAGAATTTCCCTGATTCGAGGGCTGGCCAGGGAACAAGGAAGGAATAGGACCAGAGAGAGACAGTCATGGGTCCCAAGGGCTGCCATAAGCCAGCCATGTGCACAGTCCTTTCCATCTGTCCACACTTTCAGCCACACAAACTTGTGAGTGGGCTCAGTTGTTCCCATTTGTACACCAAGGCAATGGCAGCTCACGCCCCCCGTGAGCTCTTTAGCATGTCCACATCTGGACAGGTGGTTGACCCGTGTTAATAAACTTGTTCCATTTCTACACACAGGGACCAGGGTGGCAATTTTCCCTATTTCTAAAACACACTTTTCCTCATGGCTCTGCCAGCCCTGGAGCAGCATGGCTGGGAGACAGAGCCAGCCTGGCCAGGATGTGCTGGGAGGAAACAGCGGCTCTACATAGCTGGAGTCTGGAGTGGGACCCTGAGGAAGTCTCAGAAAACCTTCCTTTGTGGTGTGTTCTGTGCTGTTTCTCAGTGACTGCCCCTCACATCCATCCAGACCTCCCTCACGGGGTGCTGCACACAACCACTGCTAGCTGTCTTCATTCAGCACCTACTATGTGCCAGCGCAACCACAGGCCCTGGGGAAACAGAGGCACTTTGAGGACAGCATTGATTGTAAATCAGCAATCACGTGAATCAACAGATGGCCTCTGTGACTTGTGGGATGAAGGAATGATGCTGCTCTGACCTAAGGTGTTGGGGTGTCAAGAGGACTTTACATGGTGTGGTCCGGGGGGGCCTCTCTGAGGGATGGCATTTTAGGCAGAGAACAGGGGAACGAGAAGAGTTAGGTGCCTGAAGGTGGGACAGGAATGTGCTGAGGCTCAGAGTTGAGAGAATGCTGGACAGAAGGCTTGAGCTGGGCATGGTGATGTGCCCTGTAATCCTAGTCCTCTGGGGTGAGGCAGGAGGACTGCAAGTTGTAGCCCAGCCTGGGGAATGTGACAGTTTAGTGAGACTCTGCCAAAAAAAAAAAAAAAAAAAAAAAAAGACTTTGGGGGGAGGTAGCTTAGTCAGAAGGCCCTGGGAGGGTGGGAGGAGGGTCTAGGCCTGGCCAGCAACAGAACAGCAGTGGGAACTTGGGACACTCCAGCTTAAAGAAAATGCATAGGCTTTGCTGGGGTTCAGGCAGGGCTACAGGGAGCTGAGGCGAGGGGTGATGGCTGCTGGGTCTAGGGAGGCAGGGTGGAGGACTGGGCCAAGCAGACAGCAGAAGGTTTGGGGACAAGCTCTGAGCAGGGTGGGACATTCACCTGATAGGTGGGGACACGAAGGCCTTAGGGGACTGTCTCGCAGAAGTCACTGCCATGCCAACAGCTCCTGACAAGGCTCTGCTCACCCTGTGGCCCCGCTGGCCTGGGGGCTGACATGTGTTCTCCAGGGCTGGACAAGGAGGCCTCTTGAAAGGTATGGGATGGAGCAAGGATTGGGGAAGGCCACACCCAGCGGGGTCAGGGAACAAGAGGTTCTGGTGTGACGGCATTCCATAAGCACATTCAGCAAGAGCTGGGAACCAGTGAGCTCTAGGGCCAGGATGGGGGCCCTGCCACAGACCAAAGATATAGCCAGCAGTGGGAGAGGCACCAGTCAGAAAGGTGGTGGTCAGGAGATTCCCCAGGTGGGAGGCTGGGGCAGGGACGTTTGGGATCAGGGACTGGGCCCTGTCCAGCCTGGGAAGTAGGACCACCGCCTCATGGCCTTGATTATTCCCCAGATGACTGGCAACATGACCCTCACTTCTCACCAAGGAGTCCCTTTCCTCATCCAGGACTCCAGGGAGCCACAAGAAAGAACCCATTCACAGCAAAACAAATAATCCCTCCACCCTCTAAGAAGATTTGGAATCTATTTCTTTTTTTTCCCTTTTTTTTTTTTTTTTTTCCATAATGGTGTGTGTCAGTTAATTCTTTAGCTAGGCATCTTGTTAAAGATTGTATTCCAAAGTTCATGTTTAATACAGCAAGAGCCATTTTTTTATCCTGTCCCTTGAAAAGGAGATATATGCTATTAATTTATTTTGAATTAATTATGTAACAGCTTGTTGAATTAATTATGTAACACAGCTTGTTGACAAATACATCTATGAATGATGGATCTTGTTTGATTTGGGGAAACAAATGCTTATGAAAATGTAGACTGACATCTGATTGTGCTCAACATTGAAATGGAGACAAACAGCTTCCACGACCTGATGCGGGGGATCTCTATGTTTTTGTTTCTAAGCCATTGGCTTATTGATTACTTTTGTGAAGTTTCTTTCAATTTGGCTGTAACTAGCGGTGCAGGCTCCAGGTTGCCTATAGGATACACTGATGCAAATAGCTTCCTAGGCGGGGAGCCCTGTGGGTTAGATTCACCCTGTGTTTTCTCTCTAGCCTTGTTTTTTGAGGAACTGGAAGCCCAGCGCGCGCTTCCTAAGGGCTCCGACGTCACCGTACCCACGGAGAGCGCGGTGAATCCTCGTCTTCGCAGCGGTGCTCAACTTCACGGTCCTTGAACTTCTTGTTCTCAACCAATACTGTGTCTGGTCCAAAGGAAACAGGGTGTGAGGAGAGCCTGAGCAACCCGAATGGTCTCCCGCCCCACTTTCCACCGACAGAAGCGGAAGTGTCACGGCCGCAGCGCGCAGATGTGTTGCAGGCCTGGGGTGGGGAGCACCTGACGGAGCCGAAGTGACGCCGGGGAGAAGAAGCGCCGCGTGCTGGGTGTGCCCGAGACGTGGCCCCGAGGGCTCCGGAGCCAAGCCGAAAGCAGGCCGCTTGCCTTCTCTGTGCTTCAGTCTCGTCCTCCTAAGGTACCTGCCCTGTGTGTCTGTCGTGAGGCTGAATTGGAGTATTGTCTGCAAAGTGGTGAGAACTCAAACAAGCCACCATCCTCGTTGCCATCATCAGAAATGACAGAGCTGAGCTATGAGACGCGAGTCAGCCCTGGAAGGGACAAGCCTTCCAGACTGAAGGAACGAGTCCCTGCGAAAGACAGGACTGTGATGCCTGTGGAGAGGGGGCTGCGGCGGAGAGGTGGGACCTCGCCGCCCACCCGCTGCCAGCTTCGCCACGGCTAACTGTGCTGGCTGCGTACTCTGCAAGTGGGCGTGAGGCCCTTAGCTCCGGCTCACCTGCAGTCAACAGCCCGCCTCAGCTCCATCGGTTCCCGGCCCTGGCCGGACCTCTGAAAGATAGTGGAAAGACATCACATGACCCCCGAGCGCAGAGCCGGCTTCCTGGGGCTGCTGCTGCCCCTGTGGAAAGGAGACATGCATCTGCCATGTAGTCAGGGCTCTGGGGGTTAACTTTAACAACCCCGGTGTGTGTGTGTGTGTGTGTGTGTGTGTGTACACATGCGTGCACGCTCCAACGTTGATCCATATTGTAGATGAGGAAACGGAGGCTCAGCCAGGTGAGAGAGCCTGCTCCAAGTCTCATTGTTGATCTCAGGAGAAGATGGGCTCAAGCCTCAGTGTGTCTCTGTCTGGGATGGGTGGGAGGCTGTGCTTTCTATGGTAGTCACTGAGGTCAGGCTCCTTTGCACAGCCAGATCTTTCTCTGAGCTCCTGTCCCAGACAACCAAGTGCCTTGGGAGTCCCCGTGGGTCCCCAGTTGCCTCAGACATAACACACTCAGACTCACTCTGCTCTACCCTTTTCTTGGACACACAGAGCTCTCAGCTGGGAATTTAGACTCTTGGGGTCATCCAAATCTCTTACCCTTCCTACTCTACACTCACTGAGCCAATCAACAAACATTTATTGAAGACCTACTACACGCTGGGCACTGTCAGGCTCAAAAGAGAAGCTGGTGCCATGTACAACTTTTTTCTGAGAATTGATCATTGGCATACTTATCTAGGAATCGTAGTATTTGTTCAACAAAATACCCCATTCTGCCAGTTTTTCCAAACATCAGCATCGTTTGAGGAATCATCAGGTGCTAGGCCCTGAGCTCAGAGCTTAAGGCTGTGCTTCTGGCACCAGGCACTGCCACAGAGGAGGGACACTCAGATGGCCTCTTCTCTCTTCCATTCCCAGGCAGCAACTCGTATGAACAGCTTGTCATGTGTCACTGCATATCTACCCCCACACGGAGACACAGAACCACATCATTTTAGGCATGATAATCTATTAATCTTATTATTCCGCAACTATCCCACCCCCCTCCTTGGTCATCTTTGGACACCATTCATGTCATTATGGAAAGACCTGTGGCATGTCCCTGCCACTTTAGGAAAACACAAAGTGAGAAAAGAGAGACCCTCTTTCCTGCTAGGGTCCCCGTAGAGGCCAAGCTGTTGCGCTTACTTTTTCAGGAAGTGCAGCTCTGTCTGCTCTTGCTAAGAGCTCAGAATTCTAGCACCTGCTTCTCCTTTGCCATGAAAGAATGCTGAGCACACAGTAGGCCCTCAATAAATGTTTGTTGAATGACTCACTGAGGGTAGGGTGGAAGGAAGATGCAAGAGATCTAGATGACACTGTTCAGCTTCTCCCTTAAGGAAAGATTCATTTTATTTTATTTTATTTTATTTTATTTTATTTTATTTTATTTTATTTTAT
>NW_004524613.1:15078533-15081085 GCF_000260255.1 Octodon degus
CATCTGTGAAATGGTGAGGTAGGCTTGGGTCAAGGCTATACAAGCAGAGGCCTACATGGGACCCCGGGGACAAGCAGATGTGGCCAGGTCACAGATCTGACGTTTGTCGGGAGGCAGGGCCCACATGACAGGGAGAGGATGCCCAGGCTGAGGGACCAGGAGCCATTTCTGCTAGGCTGGATCCTGGGAGGGAGCAAGCCCAGTCTTGCCAGCATGTCTTAGGCGGAAGTTGAAATCCCGACCCTCCTGTGACGTGTCAAGCAAAGTCAAGCTTGGTTCTTAGGGGTTTCATCAAGCCTCTTGGGACTCTCAGTCTCTTGTAATTCTCAATACCAAAGATCCCTAACTTTCCTGAGCTATGGACCTTTTCTCTGAGCTAATCTTTTTTTATTTTTTATTTTATTTTAGGGAAGGGTCTACAGGGTGTTCAGGGTCTCACTACTAGATTGGACTGATAGTGACCCGCCTGTGTGATACAGCCTCCCAAGAGCTGGGATTACAGGTGAGCGCCACCACGCCCAGCGCCAACATGCCCAGTCTCAATTGCCTTCTCAGCACAAACTGGGGACAGGGCCAGCATGGCAGGCCTGGGGACTGAACCCCTGGCCTCTGTGCCTGCTTGCAGGTGCTTTAATCCACTGAGTTATTTGACTGGAGAACTAATCTTTTAAATGCATAAAATAAAATACATTACCTTACAAAGGATTCCAATTACATTGGCACACAGCTGTCGAAATACCAAAACCCCCACATTTTTGATAGAGTAATAAATGTACTTTATTAACATACTAAATAGCAAGAGCTAGGACGGAGCTAATTAGTATCATAATTTCAAAGCAGTGATGAGTGTAAATAATCTTTTGAGATAGCACCAGTGACTGTAATGTGACATGAAAATATCTGTGCTTTCTCTTGGTGACAAAGTCAAGCACAGCTAATGTGACTGTGGTTTGTCGTTGACATTCATAAGGGAAGGAATCGCTACATTCCGGTTCTTCCTTTAGGTTTATCAAGCCCCCCTGCTTCTGAGATCCTTGACATAGATGGGGTTCAGTGTGAGCAGGGAAGGCTAGGGCCCCTGGGTGCTTCAGCCTGGGAAGGCGCTGTGTCCCATGTACCCTCCACAGCCACACTGGGGGCCTTGGGTGCCTGCCCACCCCGCAGGCCTGGGCAGCTCTGACAAACCCCCACTCTGTGAAGGGACTGCCACTGCCCTTCCTCCCTGCAGCCCTGGTGAGTCACACAACGTCCTTTCTCAGGAAGACCAAATATAAACATTTGGGGATTATCTCGAGAACAAGATGTTTGTTTACTTTTTAAAATTGCAGACATGGCAAAGCGCTGAGGCCTACAACTACAATTAATAATAATTTAGGTCAATTTCTCCCTGGGGAAGCTGCAGCGTGGCGTAAAGAGACCAAGACCAAGCCTCTCCCTGTTTTGTGTTCAGATAACGTTGTGTTGTTTGAGTCCGCTTAGTCATAGATATTTTTTATGGCTTTTACCCTCATTGTAAAAATTTCCAAACACTATAGAAAGCAAATTTTCCCCCATTTTTAACTCATTCCCTGGAAAGGACAGCTGTTGCTGGACCATAATATGTCCTGTACTCTTGCTGTTTTTCCTGGATTCATATTACCATTTGTGGAATTCCTTTTTTTTTTTTTAAAGGCATTCTATAACTTTTATTTTTCATTTAATATGCTAAAAATATTATTTGTGTCCATCTGTCTTCTCAACTACAATTTCAGTTTCAGAAGGAGAGACACTGTACTTTATTAATCATTACATATCTATAACCTTATCAAATAATTTAAACATACTTGCTAAAGTAACCAAATTAATGAGTACATGCACGTATTTTCAAAAATATATAAATCCCATAGTTCAGTGGATTAAAGCTCCTGCTTAGGCCAACACAGGGACGGGCTCAATCCCCGGCGAGCCTTGCGTGCCAGCCCTGCGCCCAGGGCGTGCTGAGATGGCAGCTGAGACCGGGCGTGGTGGCGCGAGCCTGGAATCCCAGCTCTTGGGAGGCTGTAAACAGGCGGATCACAAGAGTCAGATCTAGTACTGAGACCCTGAACACCCTGTAGACCCTTCCCTAAAATACAAAAAAAAAAAAAAAGAAAAGAAAAAAAAGAATAGGAAAGGAAAAAAAAAGTAGTTCATTGTTTTTGGTTATTCACTTACTCCTATCCTATATCAGTCATTTGTTTACTTATTTATTTATTTATTTATTTATTTATTTGGTACAGGGTCTCACTGCACAGTTTGGACTCATAGTGATTCTCCTGTCTCAGCCTCCCCAGCATTGGGATTACAGATGTGTGCCACCACGCCCAGTCTTGGTGGCCGGCATGGCATATGGTATCTCCCTCCCTCCTTCTATCTATGTCTCTCTCTCTCTCTCTCTCTCTCTCTCTCTCTCTCTCTCTGTCTCTGTCTCTGTCTCTGTCTCTGTCTGTCTGTCTGTCTCTGTCTCTTTGCCTCTCTGTCTCTCTTGTCTGTCTGTCTGTCTCTCTCTCTGCCTGTCTCTGTCTCTCTGTCTC
>NW_004524613.1:15081764-15089940 GCF_000260255.1 Octodon degus
CCGCCAGGTTTCTCATCTTAACCTCAACCATTCCCTTTTGTAACTGATCAGTATGTTGCCGGCAGCTTTTCTGAGGCGAAGCCAATGTCTAGGGACAGTTCCTGCTAGATGGACCATTTCCACGAAGATTGTCGAGTGGCGATTTTCTCCTCTCATTGTTGCTTCTCCCGCTAGTCAATAGCCTACCATGAGGGACAGCTTTTCTTTTCCTTCGTATCTGTAGATGGATGCAGGTATTCATGTCAGTAGATGCGCGGAGATTCTTATTTCTGTCATTATTTATTTTGGTGCTCAAACGGTCCCAGACGTGGCTGCTGAGATGCCCTGAAAGAATGGACTCGCTCTTCTATCCTTTGGCACAGCTCCATCGCTCGTGGAGCGTCTTCTTTCCTTCGGACATGCTGCAGTATCCTAGGTTCAGCTTCTCCTCCTGCCTTGCCTGTCTTAGCCAGGGAACCAGTCATTTCTCGGAGGAGCCTTGGTCGGTTTTCATGGAAGATGCTATTCAGAAGCGAGATCTGGGCATTCAGCATGCTCATTGTACCTGGGATGTTGTCCCTTCTGGGCATGTGTGCGCACACGTGTGCGTACGAACACACACCTCTCCCCCATTACTCATCTGTAAATTATTTCTACTATCTGGCCATACATATACATATATATCAGATATATAATATAGTAACAATATATATAATAATACATATAATGCATAATTAACTCTCTCTCTCTCTCTCTCTCTCTATATATATATATATATATATATATATATATGTATAACAGAGCCATGAGTTTCTGCCAGAGCCGCCCATATTAGCCCGGCCCCCAGGGTCCCTTCTAGTCCTCTCCTTTTCCAAGTGCAAACATCTTCGTAAGCAGTGGGAGTTTGGGCCTTCATCATTATCCATATATTTACTTATTTGCTCAATTGGATTTGCTAGTTGGCTTGACAGAATCCCTCCGCCGCCCCGCCTGCTGCCGCCCCTTCTCACCAGCTGAGCACCCTCTATCCAGCCCACATCTTTGGCCCTAGTGACTGTGAGCTCATCACAGATATTCCACTGGCATGGGAAGAAAAGGAATGTTCTCTGCTCTTTGTGTTCTTTCCCTCTCTACATGATCATTTATATCCTTAATTAGTTAAGCACTAAGAGCAGGTGATTGTTTGCTGTTGCGTTGTCACTGGCTTCCGCATTGCACTCACTGGGGGACTGTGTGTCGTGTGTTTTGATGCTATATTACCTAGAGCAGAAAGTGTTATGACAACTATTCCTATTATGTTCCATATCCTTTAGCATTATGGCTGGTGCTTTGTCTTGTTTAATTTTTTTGTTTTTTCAATTTAGCCTTGTCCAATATTAATATTGTAAATCCTCATTTCTTCCAGTTTGTCAGTGTCTGGTAGGTCCTTGAAAATGATCTTGTCTTATCTTATCTTATCTTATCTTACCTTATCTTATCTCGTCTTACCTTATTTGTTTTAAGACAGGGTCTGCTATGTAACGCAGTTCAGGTTGCCCTTGAACTCACTGTGTAGCCCTGGCTGGTCTGGAACTTGTGTTGCTCCTCCTGCCTCAGCCTCCGGAGTGCTGGGGTTACAAGTGTGCACCACCACACCCCACCTGATTTTACTTTTAATTCCTTTCTGCTTTTCCTTCCTTCCCATACCCTTCTGTCCCTAATGCAATTGATCAGTTACTGATATGGTTTATCAGATGTTTTCCTTTCTAAAAGATATATACTGGGCCGGCCAAATAGCTAAACGGACTAAAGCACATGCCTAGGCAGACTCAGCAGGCCGGGGTTCAATCCCTGGCATGCCATGCTGGCCCCGTCCCCAGTGCATGCTGAGAGGGTGATTGAGACTAGGCGTGACGGTTGGTGCCTGTAACCCCAGTGCTTGGGAGGTTGAAAACAGGAGAATCATGAGTTGGATCTATGTAGTGAGACCCTGTAGATCCTGTAGACCATGTACTGAATACAAAATGAATAAATAAAAAGCAAACAAATAAAAAGACATACTTAAATAAATAAAAAGACATATACTTAATTATATCTTTTAGATTTGTTTTTTCCAGGGAGGAAAAACCAAGTGTTTGGTAATATACACCACGTTCCTTCTGTCAAAAGTTATAAAATCTGTTTTGTTTTGTTTTTAAATCTGTGAATTTGTACTTCTTTCCCACCCCAATTTTGTTATGGTCTGATTTTTTTTTTTAACCACAGGGAGTCCATTATAGATACATTATTTCTTTTTTATTTACATTATATGCATTCTCTAGGGATTATAAATTTGAATCAAAATTAAGTTTCACAATCATTGAAATATATTTTGAACTCAGGATCTTGCATTTGCCAGGCAGGTGCTTGTGCTACTGAGCTATCTCCTGGCCCCAAAATATATAGGCCCTACTGGCCTTGAACTTGAGGTAATCCTCCTGCGTCTGCCTCCATAGTTCTGGGATTACAGGTGTGTGCCACCAAGTCTGGCTAATTTTATATTTAAAAGGATCTAAGTCTTCCTTTTGGCTTTTGCCTTCAATTCCTTTTTCATTCCAGACTACCTTGTATTGAACACAGAGTTAATATTATAATTATTTTTTGTAGTGAGGTTTTACATTTTTTAATAAATGTATAAAAATGAAGTATATGGGCTGGGGAGATGGCTCAGTGGAATAAGCGCTTCCCTGGCAAGCGCAAGGGCCTGAGTTCAATCCTTGGTTCTCAAAAAAAAAAAAAAAAAAAAAAAAGAAGTATGCTCTGCAGAGTGGAGGCAGCCACTGAGAAAGAGAAAGCACCCTGGCCCTGTTGAACTAACTACCTTTAGAGCTTCTTTTGAGTGGGGAGGGCATTACCAGGCCAGACCCTCACCCAGACTAGGGAAGCACTTTCCCACTGGGCTACATCCCCAGCCCTTGAACTCTCTTTTGGTTATCTGGGCTGCATTATCAAAAACACTTTCAAATTGTTGATGGATTTAATAGATTATCTAGTCCCAAGCTAGCTTTGCGAGTATGTCACATCAGAAGTGACAGGTCACCATGGAGAAAGGAACAAGGAAGGCGGGCTGACACTCTCCTGCGCGGGAACCTTGGTTTTCCCAGGAAGGAGCTTCCTCCTCAAGTCCTTATAGTGAACATCATCACCAGAGCATACCTGGAGTTTCATCTTTCTTTAATTGAATTCTGTTGTGAATGCCATATACTCTTTCAAGCCCGTATTCAGTTTTTTCCCTTATTATATGATGGATTATTCGTGGTACGCTGATTCTCACCTTTGCAGTTGGTGTGTCTGTCTCCACTATTTGTCACCCATAACATTTACCTTCTTTTAAAGTGTGTCCAACTCTGACCTTTTCCTTTCCGCTGTATGCGATTTTCCCACAGTCTGTCCTTGATACCCTGGCAGCTCTGTCTTCACTGTTTCTTAGTTATTTAATGGCTGCCTGTGAGATTACACTGGTTCATAATTTGTTCCTTGGCTTTGCCACTCTTTAATTCATTCTATTAAATTATATCATCTTTGTTTTCTTTGAGACGTTACTATGCTTTTAGTCTATTTTATTTTCTGCTTCCTAGACTGTGTCTTTTTCAAAACTGAAGTCTTTATCTTGAACATCACCTATTTTTCCTTTCCTTCACTGTTTTTGCTTGCCATTTTCCATAGCTTTCCTGTTATTTTGTTATTATTATGGAGATTTTGGTGTATTTCTCTTTGAACCATCAAGGCTTTATCAGGTATATTGCTTGCCCAAAGAAAACACTGCAGTCTCTCCACCTTCTTTCTCTGTCTGACTCGCTCTTCCTTATACCCTACGATCTAGGCTAAGTCTGCTCTTCCATGGCCTGGGAGGTAGGGAAGGAGGTGCTGGGGCCCTGGCTCTTGGGAATCAGTGAAACCTATTCGTCTTTCTCTACAAAACACTGGGATGGAGCCCCTGCAGAGGATCCTGGGACATCCCAGAGGAGGGTTGTGGGGAGGAAGGACACCCAGTTTGAGGTTACCTTAGTTTTTAGAGGGAGACTGCCTTTGTGTGTGTGTGTGTGTGTGTGTGTGTGTGTGTGTGTGTGTGTGTGGCTGGTTTAGCCTGCCCTGGGGGTGAGGCTGGTGCAGCATGTGATGCCAGGGATCTGACTGTGGTCCCTGAGCTTTGCCTAAGCTTGCCTAAGCAGGTGCTTTAGACCACTGAGCTATCTCACCAGCCCTAGACCACCTTTTGAGGCAGTCTTGGCTATAAGAACAGTTAGTTTCAGGCCGTCTCTACCACCATACTCTTTAGTCTGCTTGTACCATGAAATTCTAGGGGCGCCAGCTTGCTGGCCCACACAGAGAGGCCCAAGGTGTTATGCTCACACTCCATCTCGCACTCTGGGTTGCCTTTCTCTAGTGAAATTTCTATTTCGCAATGACTTTGTCATCTGGTGTAGGGAGCCCTTTCCTGTCCTTGTTATAGCCTGGAAAGTTGATATTTGTAATCTTGTGGAAATTAGTGGAGCTCTAGCAAATTAATTCCAATTTACTACTCCCAGGGCAACCCAGGCCATAAATAAGGACGCAATTGTATATCTAAAATGGTGGGGAGCCAAGGGGGGTCCTAAGTCCAGCTAGGATAATGCTAACTAGAACAAAGGCCTCAACCCAGGGCCAAACCCAAGTTTTAGTAATTCATGAGGAAGGGAGTGACTGGAGGATAAGTGACTGTGAGAGTGACCGGAAGTATGTGAGTGCTGTGAGCTGGGCGAGGTAGGTGGTCTGGAATCACCTCTGCAGTATGCAGAGAAGGATATGGGGAGGAATAATCTGCATAACACAACTCAAGGTTGTGTCCTGGGTTGGTGCTTCAGCTTTGATGTGTAACTTTATGTCCTGGGAAATCATAACCTCTTATCTTCAGAGCCATCCCAGCTGATACGCTCTAGCCTGCCAGGCCCACACATGCTTTTTGGGAGCTAGGGGAGGAGGGTAACACTGACCTGCCACCTTGTTCAATAACTACCCATCAGCACCTCAGCTGGACCGATTTGCATTCTTTAAGTCAATTGAAGGGATAAGAAAGAGTCTTAGCTGGTTCTGTACATGTCAGTATATGGAAATTGGGCCGGGGTTAGCCAAAATGGAGATAACTGCTCTTCTTTCAAGGGGAGCCACCCAGTTGGTCCTCCACTGCCCCAGTTGTCTCTACTCTTAAGAGAGTTCTACTTCCTTCTCAGCTAGAGGCAGGTGTATTGGTCAGCTTTCTCATGACTGACACCCACAGCGTGACAGAAGAGGGGCTTGTTTTGGCTCATGTGTTCAGAGTTCAGTCCAGGGCCTGATAAGTTGGCACCAAGATAGAAACAATGCAGAAGGGTTTGACAGAGGAAAGCTGCTGAATCCATAAGGGCCAGCAGAGAAAAAGGAAGGTGTCAGGGCTAAACACAGAGCGCTTCAGTTCACGTCTTCGTTGACCCAGCTCATCCAACAGGCCCGCCCCCTAGCAACACATAAGCCGAGACTCGTGGGTGGACCCGCTCACTAATGAGTCTAGCCACCTCCTGATCTAATCACCGTCCAAACACACGAGATCTGGGGGGACATTTTAGGTCTAAGCCATCATGCAAGGATTATGGACTTGTCCGCATTATGCCAGCTTTTACTTTGTAGAGCAAGGGAAGATCTTCAACACCAGTGAAACTTGGGAAGTCTAGAGACATTTTCAGTTGTCACAACTGGGAAAGCCGCTCCCAGCATCTGATGGCTAGAAGCCAGAGAGGCTATTAAGCAGTCCACCCTGCATAGGAAGTCCCTGGTCACACAGAATTATTCAATCCCAAGCATCAATAATAGTTAGGAAGCCTGCTTTAGATCGATATCACCAGGCCTCTATTTTGAGCTGTGCAATCTCTTTCTCCATTTCCCAAATGGAGTGATGTTTTGAGGGCCTCTTGAATTCTATTCATCCAGCATTTCGCCATCTCAGAAATATCAAAAAGTGGTTCTCAGAATCCTCCCACCATGGTCTAAAGTTTCTTTTCCCAGGAGGAAATTTTCAAATTTTGACGCATGTGGTAGGTCCTATATTGGCCTCCTCATACTGCTATGATTACATAACTGTTACTGGGTCATTTCTGAAGAGCACAAATGTATTACAGTTCTGAAGGTGAGGAAGTCTCACCTCCAAGTATGGACTACGGTATCCAGGCAGAACCTTCTTGTCAGATCCTTGCAAGCAAGGGAGCCAAAGGGCAGCAGGCAGGAGCCCACGAGGAGACCGGAGTCCCTAGCTAGTCACCTCAAACGCTGATCCCCAGTCTCATCCATGCTGGAGGAGCCCTCAGGCCCTATCACTTCTTAGCACTACCACATGAATTTTGGAGAGACACAGATGCACCCCCCCCCAGCTTCATAACTGCACTCGCTCTCTTGAGTATTTATTATTTTTTAATTAATGTTTATCTATTTAATTTTTTGTTTCTTTTATTTTATTTTATTTTATTTTATGGTCAGCTCAGCCCACCCTGGGGGCGGGGCTGGCATGACATGTGGTGCTGGGGATCGAACCGAGTCCCTGCATGCTTGCCTAAGCTTGCCTAAGCAGGCACTTTAGACCACTGAGCTATCTTGCCAGCCCCAACTCTTGGGCATTTAAAATGTATTTTTACTTGTCAATTTTCATCTTATTTAGCTTGGGGAATGGAACGTTTGGTAAACTTACATTTATTGTCTTTCACTGGTTATTTCAGATAATTTTAAAGAAAAATAATTCAGACCCTCAGTTTCCTGTTTCAGAAAGTGGCTGTAATTACTATGGGTGACGCGTTTTCAAATCCCTCTTTCCTTAGCATTAACTCATTTAATCTCTGCCAGCCTAGTGAAATTCGTATTTTTATACCCATTTTTCAGCAGCTTTCACTCACCCATGGCCGGCGAGTTGATGTGGATTAGATCTGTTTGAGTCTAAATTTTGTGTCTTTTCCAGTACACTGCATTTCTTATCAGAAAATGAAATAATAACCTCCTTGTATCCCAGAGAGTGTATTTGTCAGAGAAATTGATTCTACAAGACATTGCTCACCATATCTACTCTACCTAAGGGCATATTTAATTGGACTTAATGGGAACAACTACCCAGGGCTTTTAAATTTTATTATTATTTTTTTCTATCTCACTATTAAGCAACTGCAAAATCTCATTGAAAGCAGGTGTTAAAATAAGTCCAATTACATGTGAATGTGGCTTCCTCCTCTACCTGTTGGAAATGGAAGAACTCTAGCAGCCCAGCTCCCCACAGCTTGAATTTCCAACCTGTCTTCATCTTCTGTTCTGCTGCGGAAGTAACCGCTTCATCTGAGTTTTGCAGAGGCAAGAGCGCTGTGACCCCTGTCTTGGCTGTGTGACCAATAACAAGCTGCTTAATTTCTGTGGGCCTCACCTCTTCCTGCTGGGCATGGGGAGTATAGGGTCATGTACTATTCTTGTCTTTCTGTTTTTGGACTCAGGCAGTCCAGTTTTGACATATTGTTGAGTAGCCCTTTTAAGTTACATCTTTTCCTAATGTGTCCATCTATCAAATGTTATATAAGCTCAGGTTCTGGCTTTCAGATTGTTCTCCTAAAACACCCCGGAACCATGGAGGGGAAACAGAAATCAGCAGCTGGTTTCCAAAGGCATCGTGTTAACAAGCAAACACAGTGTTGCTCTGAGGTGTTCCTTCCCACCCAGCCACTCTGGGAGGAGGTTTCTGAGTGAGCATTCTTAGACCCTGAAACTTAACTTCTTTAAGAATCATTTTAGCAGGAGCTTGGGGGATAGCTCAGTAGAATAAGTGCTTGCCTGATCAAGTGCAGGGTCCTGAGTTCAATCCCTGGTACTGCAAAAAAAAAAAAAAAAAGGAATCATTTTAGGGGCCGGCCAGATAGCTCGAGTCTAGTCTGTATAGTGAGACCTGTAGACCCTGTACTAAATAAATTTTTTAAAAAAGAATTATTTTGACTCCATAGTGAGTGGAAATCAACATAGAGCCAGACCCCTTACCTCAATTAACATAAGACATGGGACATTTTGTATTGGTGTGGAGAGCTAGGTGTAGAGGCACACACCTTAATCCCAGAACTCTGGGAGGCTGAGGCAGGAGGATTGCAAGTGCGAGCCATCATGGGCAACTTAGAAGTTTAGCATCACCCTGTTTTTTTTTTTTTTT
>NW_004524613.1:15090275-15099333 GCF_000260255.1 Octodon degus
TGTCCCCACGCCTCTCCTTCGGGTTGTGCGTTTTCCATCAGTGCTGCCCTCTCACAGCTCTCAGGTTGTCGCATCTCTTCATTCCTCCTTGCACGGAGCACTCCTCCTACACCCTAAGTCGGAAGTCTAATCACAGTGAGTCTCATTTTTAAAGGAATCCCATTTTTTCCAGCCTACTTCCTTCTCCAGATGTGCAGTTGTCTCAGGACTTCCTCGTGGGTTGATCCACAGCAGCCTTTCTGCTTCTCCCCCAACAGCTCCTTTGCCTGTGAAGCTCTGTCTGCGTGCGACCCCAGAACGCCAGCTGTCATACACCCTGGTCCTCCTGTCTTGCTCAGCTTTACATTTGATTGGCTGGTCCTCCTCTGTCCCCCCAAACAGCAAAAACAGTTCAGTCGGTTTCATATGTCTCTAATCTTTCCAGGGTTTGGCTTCCTCAGGAAGGGAGAAGAGGAAGGAACAGAAAAGAAGAAGAAGGAGGAGGAGAAGAGGGAGGAGGAGGAGAAGGAGGAGAATTAAGAGAAGGAGGAGAAAGAGGAAAAGGAGGAGAAGGAGAAGAAAAGGAGGAGGGGAAGAAGGAAGAAGAGAAAGAGGAGGAGGAGGAGAAGGAGGAGAAAGAGAGGGAAAAGGAGAAGGAGAAGAAGCAGAAGGAGGAGGAGAAGACGATGGCACTGCCAGAACGAGCACCTTTTCTCTGCTGTGGGTATCTGATCAGGAATTTGACATTGAACAGATGAGGTCAGATCGAATTTTGCTATTTCCCAACTTTGTGTCTTGGCAGAGCAGTACACTCCCTTTCTGAGCTTGTTTCCTCATCTCTACAATAGGGGTGACAATCTGTGTTTGGGGGATGCATGGAGATGGCAGGCTGGGCACACAGCACACACACACTGGATTTCAGCCAGCCTGTGGTCCTCCTTTCCTTTCTCTTTGCTTCCGCGCCCTGCTGAGAGCAGTATTTTTCCATCCAGCCAACCACTCTCCTGCTACAAGTGCGCGCATTGTTTGGGAGTCGGGCTGAGCCTGTGTGCTGCAAACAGCCACCGTCGCTGGCCTACAAATGTCACATTCATCCAAATAGCAATTTCAGGGAAGACTTCTTTTCTGATTTGTTGGCGCTTCTGAAAAATTAAATGGAGAGAACACTGGGGTGTCAGGACATGATGGGCTCATTGCAGAAGCAACCAGCTCTTCCTTGCTCAATGCTGAAAAATGAGGCTCTGCAAATCCCAACAGTAGGGCTCAGTTCACTGTTCCCTCAAAGCAAAGGGGTCCCCGTTGGTCTGAATGCCCAGGGGTCCTGCGGGGCCCTACCTGGGGAGTAGACCCTCCAGCCTGACTCAGACCCTCTGACATCTCTCCCTGCCTTCCATTTCTGTCCGGAAGCAGAGGTCATAGGATAGGCTGAATGCTCACTTAATTTTTCTTAGATTGAACTTTACTCTAATTTGCACACAATAATCTCCGCCCATTTTAAGGGTTCAGTTTGATAAGCTGTGGTGGAAGTCTACACTCATAAGTCCACCCTTCCACTCAAGACACAGAGCATCTCCATCACCTTAATAACTTTTCTTTTAAATCCAGAAGAGTTACAGCCACCCAGAAAAAGCACGGACCAATATTACAAAATTATGCTGACAAATCGATCACTGAGATTCAGCAGATGTTACACTTTGCCATATTCGCTTGGATCTGCCTTCGCTTCTCGCTCCTTCCCTCCCCTGAAGTTCCTCCATGCTCCATTATAGATAACTGTAAGAAAGTTCTCTTAAAGAAATGAAGCATGATGGGAACATTGGGAGCTGTCCACATCCTAACCTCCAAAGGCAACTGCAGTCACTACCCATGTTTGGAAGTTACATGTCTGTCGCATGTTTCGAGCCTTTTACATCATGGCATGTGATCACAAATCATACACAGCATCACAGGGAAGGCTTTTCATATCTGCGTCAAACAATGTATAGGATGTGTGTTCTTTTGCAGCACAATTTTACTCCACATGTGCTTTTTAAGATTTATCCACTTTTTTTTTACAAGTACAGTAGACCTCGTTCATTTGCCTTAATAGTGTGAGAATGTCTGAAACTTATTCAGTCTCCTCCTGGAAGGCATTTAGGTTGTTTCCCTTGCTTCTTCCTAATAATATTCGTGCTGCAGTGAATATCCTTGAGCCCAGGTACAAACATGACTGTAGCCCATGAGCAGGAATTATTGGTGCCTAACACCATAAAGCGTACAGATCTCCAACTTTATTTATTTATTTGTTTGTTTGTTACAGGATCTCATTATGCAGTTCAGCCTGGTAGTAATCCTCCTGCCTCAGCCTCCCCAGTGCTGGGATTACAGGCGTGCGCCACCACGCCTGGTTTCATGGCATGGCATGTGGCACCAGGGATTGAACTCTAGTCCTTGTGCTTGCCCTGCTGAGCTGTCTCTCCAGCCCTGAGATCTCCAACTTTATGAGGCACTGTTGTTCTGGAATCTCATTTTTCATCCTTTTTTTTTTTTTTTTTTTTTGGAATCCTTGGCTTTTTCTCCATTTCACCAAAGGCAGAGAGTAAATTTGTCCAAAATTTTCAAGTTGTTTTGTAGGATCAATTCTCAGAAACGTATTCTTCTATCTATGCCACTTGTTTATTTGCTTCTTTTTTGTTTCAAAGCTTTTACTTATGTTGCCTTTTCTGTTTCTGTCTTAATCTTTGAATAGGATTCTATTTAGGATTTCTATTTGCTTCTGACTAGCCTGGATAGATTTTCCTTGATCCCCAAATTTCACTTTGGGAGGTTCAGCACCATCTTTCTACAACTTTCTATGTGTATATATATTTGGGTGATGTAGACAAAGAGTTTGCAGGCCACAAAACGCCAGAAAATATTGATTACTTCGAGGTAGGATTGGAGAGTGAGAGAGACTATTCATTTTTTATATACAAATCTCTTTTGAGACATTGGCAAACATTATGAATATCCAATAAAATTTATAAGTGACTACATTACCATGTAAAAAGATGCTTGACCTTGTTGGTATCCAATGAAATGTAAATTAAAACAACCTTGAGACATCTCTTGCACATTAGATCAGGAAAAATTTACAATTTTATAATATCTAGCTTGGTGATGGTGTTGGCAAAGATGCACTCCTTCAAGATTTTTTTTTTTTTAAAGGGAACTTGAGGACTAGCCCATGTAACTAAAAATACTGTATCAGGCACTTAAAACCCATGCAGGAATAGACCCACAGGTAACTTGCTAGCCTTTGTGTATGCTGCTCTCACTAAAGAAATATCTTGAATACTTTTAAGAATACTTATGAAGAAGTTCAAGAGCAGACTTTATTTTGCATTAGGATTGTAGATTACCTTCAGTTTTTCCATACTGTTATATTTTGCCTAAAATGCTGATTTCTCCTCTACTTTAGCAAAAGCTGTATTTGACTAAATGTATCAACCTTATAAAATAAATATGCAGAGCTTCAGGGCCATAGGTCTGTCAAGGTGACCTTGTAGCCCATGTGGATGGGTCCTATCCTCAAACCTGCTCTGGACAAGCCGCAGCCATGGAAGGAACAGTTAGACTCTACTAGGCTGTCAGAAAGTAGCTTTCAGCTGGAGGATGTGTGTGAGCGTGTTTGTGTAGTATGCACGCACATGCAGGGATAGGGCTCCCAGGGGCAGGAGTGGGAAGGTTGGTTAGGGAGGCGATTTCTTTTTTTCTTAATTTTTATTTTAGGGAAGGATCTACAGGGTGTTCAGGGTCTCACTACTAGATTGGACTTGTAGTGATCTGCCTGTTTACAGCCTCCCAAGAGCTGGGATTACAGGCGTGCACCACCACGCCCAGTTTTAATTGCTGTCTCCGCGCACCCTGGGGGCAAGGCCAGCACAGCAGGCCTGGGGATTGAAACCCTGGCTCCTGCACCTGCTTGCAGGCACTTCAATCCGCTGAGCTATTTTTGTAAGTTCATTGTTTTTTTTCTCCTCTTGCCCCTCCCCCTTTTCAAAATATGATGTTGAGAAAGTCAATATTTGCCTCTAGGCATCATTCCAGGTATTTTGACCTTGTTGGTCTGTGACAAGGTAGCATTAAAAAAAAAAGTTCCATATGTGATTCTAAAGCAGAGTCAGAATTAAAACCCACTGGGTTGGTGGGAGGAAGCACGTAGGTAGCCATCTTCCCCTATCTGGCTTATGGATGACACAGAACAACCCACCCAAGGGAGAAGAATTTTAAGAAGTTCTGCTCTTGCCTCTTCTCCTGATGCCTTGGTGCCACCTTTGCCTTCCACTTCCCTGTCGCCACCAGGGGCAACAGTTCCAGTATCAGGAATGTGCGAGAGATGGCCGGGTGCTGTGCAGAGAGAGGGTTTCACTGATGCTGAGTGGAATCCTAGCCAGGGGACCTGTTGTCTACAGTGCAACAAGGAGGGATCCTAACTACTGTTCCTCTGTGGTGTGTGAGCTTCTTTCATTAGTCCTTTTATTTAACCCATCTGTGTCTGAGGGGACACAGATGACAGTCTGCCCTCTTGGGCATCACACATACTCTTCACCAGACAAGTAGCTGAGCCAGTCCTGGGAGCACAAACTCTCCAGCCTGAAGCACCTAGGTAGCCACGGGCACCTACCTGGCTTATGGATGACACAAGACAAGCCAACCAAGGGAGAAGAATGGCGAAGCAGACCCAGAATTTGAACGAGACGTTATAAAAATAATCTGGGAAATATGAAAAGATTTTAAGCCCATGATGAAAAAGTAAGAAATCCTTCAAAAGAATCAAGTGGAAAGTTTTAAGTGTGAACATTATAACAGTTGAAGTGAAGGACACAAGAGATGGATTGCTAGCAGGATGGAAATAGCTGAAGAACAAACTAATTACATGGAGAATCGAGTTAAGGAATTCTTCCAAGAAGTAGCAGGAAATGATGAAGAGGGGGAAAAAACCCTCTTTACATGTTTTGAAGTAGGGAAGATAGATGTAGGGGTCCCAACATTCAGAAAATAAGAACTGTAGGAGAAGAGAAAAATGAATAAAATAAAATATTTAAAGAAATAGTGAAGATTCAACTTTCTAGAGTTGAAAATAAGAGTCCTTAGTTTGAAAAGACTTACAGAACACTGAACAAAAGAAATTTTTTAAAAAAAGCACATCCATGTGACAGCAACACACAGGAACACCCAAGAGAACTTAATAATGATTTTGGGGATGAAGCATATTGCCAACAAAAGAGAATCAGGACAATGTCAAGGAGATATTTGCAGAGAGTAGATAAAGACAGTATAAATATTGTCACGTTTAAGAAGTAAAGGTTAATAAATTTGAGTAGAATCTTCAATTAAGACTACCAATACATGATGAAATATATAAGCTTTAATTCAACAAAAGAAAATTCTGTCTATCAAAAGAAAGTATCAGAGAAAAAAGAAACAACAAGAGATCCATGTAACTGTAAACTGTGAGACACGTTCTGAAATAACAGAGACTACAATAAGTTCCAGTGAATTAAACTTACTAATTGGAAAGCATAGATACCTCAGATTATGTTTTGAAAATAATCAGTATTATATCTTTTAAAATAAGAACAATAAAAAGGCAAAGAACTTTGGAAAAATTGAACACTGTATTACACGCAGATATCAAAAAGACCAGCAATCCTGATGTGCAACGTAATAATATTTAACATCAAAATGCCATAAAGACCACAGCAGGAGCTTGCATAGTAAGAAAAGGAACAACAGAACAATAAAAGAAGTGTAACTGATAGGAACCTACACTCATCTAAAAATGGATTCTAAAAATATATCAAGCAACAATGGTCAGAGCCAGAGAGATGTTGATAATTCATTACTTGTAGCTGTATCTTTTAGATGCCTCTCAGGACTGGACAGATGTTCTGAAACTTCACAATAATATACTTTCAGTGTGGCCCTATTTTTATCCATCTTACTGGGTACTTGTGGGTCTTTTCAATCTGGCAAGTCATGTCCCACTTTGGGGAAATTTTTAGTATTGTTTTGCTGCCGATGAACTCCCCTATGTTTGTCTGCTGTTGGTAGAACACTTTTTATTTGGGGATAACTGGCTTCAGGATGTTTTTCTCATTTTCCTCTTTTCTTGCCTGTATTCTAGATCTTTGTCTTTTTTAATCTACTTTCAGGGAGCTTTCCTCATCTATATCTTTCAAGCCTGCTGCTGACTTTTTAAAAAATTTCTCCTACCATATTTTTAACTTTAAGAGGTCTGTTTTGGTCTCAGAATATTGCTTTTCTTAAAATAGAATCCTGTTCCTATTTCATGTTTGCACTACTTCATCCCTTTGAGGAAACTAATACCTTTAAAAAGATATTTTCTTCTCCCCAAATCATATCTGTTTCTCTAAATAGTCCTGTATTGATTCTAATTGCTGCTGTAAAACTTTAGCACAAATATATTATTTTAGAGTCCTCTAGGTTAGAAATTCAATATGGTTTCCCTGAGCTGAAATCACGTTGTTGGAAGGACTAATTCCTCTGGAAGCTCTGGGGAAAATATTTTGTTGTCTTTTCCAGCTTTGAGAGACCACCCACATTCTTTACTTTCCAGCCCCTTTCCCACATATTTAAAGCCCATAATGTCGCATCTCTATGACTCTCCTTTAGCTGTCACATCTTCTCCTGACCATGACAAAAGAAAGTTCTTGGCATGAAAAAATTCACGTGATTAGATTGGGATCATTGGCAAATCCAGGATAATCTCCTCATCTCAAAGACAGACCATTAGCAACTTTAATTGCATTTGCGAATTTAAACCTGCATGAGTGTCATGTCACCTAACTTATGTACTGGTTCTGAGGGTTAGGATGGGGGTACTTTGAGGAACTGCCTACCATACTCCCCTTTTTGGTTTTGTCCTCCAATTTGCATGTTAAAGGTTTTCCTCAGAGGTCTGATGGGCTTTAGTCTTCTGCACATGTGTAAGAATGGAGGGCTGAAGGTTATTGGAAGTTGGTGCTATGACATATTTTTCCATGGTGGCCCCACGTCAGTGACTCAGCTCTTTCTTCTTGGGCTGGCAGCCTCCCCGCAAGCAGTGTGGTCTCCTGCCTGGAGGAAGACCTAGCCACCAGAGTTCTGTACACTGAGTGAGAAGAATTTCATGATCCAGGATATAGATGTTCACTTAATTCCCTTGTGCCCCTCAACTGTACCCGGCATCCCTTAGGCAAGGACTAGACACTCTGTTTTCTGCCTGGGAGTGAAAATGTGGGGTGCAGTGTTGTGTCTCTTAAACAGACTTAAAAAAAAAATTTTTTTAAAATGTATTTGGTACAGGGTCTACAGGATCTCACTATGTAGATCCGACTTGTAGTGATCCTCCTGTTTTCAGCCTTCCAAGCGCTGGGATTACAGGTACACACCACCACGCCCAGTCTCCATCGCTGTCTCAGTGCGCCCCAGGGGCAGGGCCAGCACAGCATGCCAGGGATCAAACCCTGGCCGCTGCATTCTACCTAAGCAGGCACTTTAATCCACTGACTTATTTGGCCTGCCCTCTTAAACAGATTTTTAACCAGTCTCTGAATGTTTGGTAAAATCTTTACCACTATTTTCAGAGATGTTGGATGACCATCGCTGTTATATGAGGATGCTTTCTGTAAACGGGATTGGCTCTTGGATTCATCCTGCGTTGGCTAAGAACTCAGCTTCATGAGTTCTCAGTCAAGGGTCATTCATCTACCTGCTCTCCAGCTACCAAATTTTGTGATATTTTTCCTACTGGTCTTGGTTAACAGACGCCTTATTTGTTATTAACCTCTTTCCTGTTGCTTTAATGAGGTTTCTAAGGTAGCAGAGCTCAAGGCTTAGGTTCAAGTTGTGATTCTTGGCTGGAAGTTGGCATGTTTTTTCTGTAGTTGTTGAGTCCACTGTGCAGCAGAGAGCAGGGGATGTGTCTTATCTCATGGAAGGGTGCCCACAATTCCCTCCCCACCTTTTTCTTTTGTCTTTTTGAGGCAGGGTCTGGCTGTGTTGTTCACACTGGCCTTGAGCTCATTTTGTACCCCAGGCTGATCTCAAACTCGCAACAATCCTCCTGCCTTAGCCTTTTGAGTGTCGGGATTACAGGCATGTGCTACCATGCCCAGCTTTAATTTTTTCCCTTTTATAGAGGGTGGAGCAACTGTATCAAAGAGATGTCAAGACCGTGGACATAACCTAAAAGGGTATATACCTCCCTTCCTTTTCATTTCTAAGATTTATTTATTTATTGGGTACAGGGTCTCGCTATGCATGTTGGACTCAGAGTTATCTTCTTGTCTCAGCCTCCCCAGAGCTGGGAGTACAAGCATGCACCACCACGCTTGGCTTCAGGGCCAGCACAGGCGGCACGGGGCACTGGGGTTTGAACTTGGGTCCTTGTGCTTGCCAGGCAGGAGCTTAGGCCACTGAACTATCTCCCCAGCCTATATCTCCCTTCTTGGAGCCACCCCCAACTTGCTTTGATTCTTGACAGCCATAATATGAGCAGCTATTTCTCCACCATACTATCCTGCTATGGATGTCAAGTGATTATGGGCTGAAACATGATCCCAAATAAACCTCTCCCTCTTTTCATTTTCCCAGTAATGAGACAAGTCAGTCAGATTTTGATACCAGAGAAGTGGGGCCATTGCTGTGACTATACCTGACCATGTGGTTCAGAAGCCTTTGGAACTGGTTTGAGGGAGGACTTTGAAAAGATTTGGAGATGCTAGATAGAGAAGCCCTAAAATACTATGAGGCATGCTCACTGAGAAATTCTGTCAGAGTTCAGAAGACCAGAGTGGTGAGAAAAATGCAGATGATAAAGGAGGAGGAAGTTCCGGCTGAGAACAAGAGCCCCATTGGTAGTTGGACTGCAGCTCACAGCTGTTTCTGCTCTGACAGTTTGTGTACATTTTGCCCACGTCCTGAGACTTTGCAGGAGACTAAGATTAAGAGCAGCAGGCTAGGCATAATATGGAATAGGTATTTTTCATCAAGTATTGATATGTTGAACTTTAAGTCCCTACAGAATATGATAAAAAACATTTAAAAATTAGAA
>NW_004524613.1:15100158-15102979 GCF_000260255.1 Octodon degus
CCACTAAGAAGAATGTATGCAGTGTGTTAATTATTGAAACTGTCCTACCGATTTGATTTGAAACTGTCTCATTGCTATTTGTTTATCAATAAAATTATGGCAAAAAAAAAAAAAGAACAGCAGGCTAATTAATCTGATAGAGGAAATTTCAAGGCAGCCCAGCGCTTGGTCTGTAGTATACTTACTGCTTCTGCTTTTAGTAAAATCTTCTGTGAGAAACAAGAGCAAAAAGCCCATTGAAGGGCCTGGGGAGATAGCTCTGTAGAGTAAACACTTGCCTGGCAAGCGCAGGGTCCTGAGTTCAATCCCTGGTATACAAACAAACAAACAAACAAAATCCTTTAGTAGAAGCACATCATTTGAACCAAAAAAAAAAAAAAAAAAAAGCCCATTGGAAAGGTATTCAGGGGCCAGGGAGATGGCTTGGTGGAACAAGTGCTTCCTTGGCAAGCGCAAGGGCCTGAGTTCAATCCCGGGTTCCGCCAAAAAAAAAAAAAAAAGTTTTCAGTTATGTCAGAAATAAAGAAATTATAAGACAGAGCAGAGGAGAGAGCAGTTGCTGAAAAGATTAACATTAAAAGCAAGCAAAGTACTTGACAACAAGATAACAGGAAATATGCCTTGAGGGAGGCATACATAAGGCACAAACCCCACCCATATGCATCTGAAGGCTAAAAGGGGCAAATCTGCAAAAGCCTGATTTGAGAAGAGAGCCAAAGGCCTTGTGTTAAGGGAAAAAAAAAGAACAACCAGGAGCTTCAGAAATTTGTTTCCTGGGATTCAATCCATACTGCTCAGCCATGCAGGTCGCCGAGACCGCCATATCCACAACTTAAGGTGTCCAGCTACTGCTGAAGATGGCAGCCCATCTCGGCATCACCTGCACGGTGCTGGTCTTACAAGCACACAGAATGCAAGAGTCTTGAGGTCACAAAGTATTCTATTCAGATTTCAGAAGGTGGCTTAGGAGGCCAGGCAGTGAGTGTCCCCTGAGAGGCCAATGGGTGATGCTGTGAGAACCAAGTTGAGCGTGCACCCGAGACCTCATGAACTCGGAGACGCCAGTACCGTGGAACATCTTTGGAAAGCCACAAGGAAGGATGAAAGCCAGCCCGAGAGCCAGCCTGTGAGAGCTGCAACCACCAGCGAGGTGACAGATGCACGGCTGCCGAAGGTCTGTGCAGCTGCCTGTGGTAAGGGCCACTGGTGTTACACCCCAACAGGTATTTACTGATGCAGTGACCTGGTAGCAGTCTAAATAACTCCAAACTGATTTTGCCCAGCCTCAGTGATTCTGCCTGAGCCTAAGTGACATCTTTGTGTGGCCTGTAAGTACGCCGTGACTTTCGTTTAATGTTGTAGCTGACATCACACAGGTTTAAATACAAGGCAATGCAAAGGTACCTCTACCCATTCTCCAACTGGGGACACTCAGAATTCTGTCTGATTTAAATATGAAGCAAACTTTAGGGCACAAGTAAAGTAAACTAATTAGCATAAGTTCATTACATATAAAACCTAAAATTATATATTATAAAAATTTGATTTTACTGCTGCTTCTAGTCATAGTCTAACAAACAATTTTATTCAAGCTCTTCGCTACCATCTTGGGCATCAATGTTTCTGTCATTGATAGAGCCAATTTTGGGGCCATCCAACACAATATCTGTCATAGTATTCATTTCCATTTGAGGCACTGGGATATGTACATGTTTGAACCTATATTTTTTCTACAACAGGAATTTTCATTCCAAACTCAATAAGCCATTATGAAAAAAAAAAAAAAAAGCCATTATGTTAGGACAGGTTTTTGGTAGTTTAATTTGTCTTAGTGAATGTGCATGATTTTCACAGACAACTACTTCCCGTATTGATCGAAAGTGAGCTTTAAAAGGCTTGTTTACAAAGACATCTGACACTTGCAATCGTGAAGTGATACCTTCAGCAATAATTACTAAATCTGCGTCAGATTTCTTTGCCTTCCTTCCTTACTGGCCCTGTCAGGTGACATTTCTAATCATCACAAACCAGCCCTGACTGAGGTCATTTCAGACTGATGTTTCTTTCACATACAAGATTTTTGTTAAAAATAAAGAAATTGAAAGTGCGTTTCCATAGTAAGAGATTTTGGTCAGGAATTCAGAATCAGGGTAGCTCTTTGCTGAGAGCTAACTTTTAGAAATATATATCTGGAATAAGTTCCAGAAATATTTGTTTAATCCCTTCTACTGAGCCATCTCCCCGGCCCTCCTTGTTCTCTTTTCATCAGAATCTTCTCACTCCTGGTTCCAGTACTTTGATCCTGTAGCCAGCGGGCTCTAAGAACTGTGGTTTTAAAAATCATTTATATACTGTTGCCTCTTGGCTTTTTTACCTCTAGCCTTGACATCACAGTTGATTTTCAAGTTACATATATGTCTGGTAACTCACCATTTCAGATTAATGTTTACCAGGTATCTCAATTTTAAAGCCCTCAGTGCAGAATACCAAAGTATTGATGGTTTTCTGTCTTTTCTCAGAAACTAGTCCTTCTCCATTCTTCCCCTTCTCCATGAAGGGCTTGGTTATCCACTCTATTACTCAGGTTCAAACACCAAAGAGTCATTTTATTTATTTCCTTGTCAATTCACATACATTCATGCCGAAATGAGCTCTCCAGAATTACCATTGGTTTGATCAGTTCTCACAATTATTACCACTCTGATCCAAACCACTAGTCTCTCTCTTCCTCCTCTTCTTTCCCCTCCCCCTCTCCCTCCCCCTTTCCCTCCTCTCCCTCCTCCTCCCCCTCCCCTCCTCTTTCTCCTCCTCCTCCTTATAG
>NW_004524613.1:15103079-15105775 GCF_000260255.1 Octodon degus
TCTCTCTCTCTCTCCTCATCTCCCTGTGTTCTGACTCCCCTGTAGCTACTCTCCACACAACAGTCACAGAGACCCTTTGTCTTAGTTACTCTTCTCTCATTGCTGGGACAAATAGCTGACACTCAAAATGAAGGAAGGAAAGGTTTATTTTGCTCACAGTTACTGGAGGTTTCAGTCCATACTCAGCTGGGTCCAACACAAAGCAGCACACAGCAGAAAGCAACCTTTCATGGTGGTGGCAAAGAGCAAGAGCTCAAGGGAGGGGTAGCATCTGCTCAAGCAGCTGGCTTCTCTTCCCACCTTACATTGTAGTGCAAATTACCTGCCCCAGGGCAGGTGCAGCAACCACACCCACAATAATCAATCACAAACTCCAGAAGCCCCCCAAGACTGCATGAGGCTTTGGGGGGACACCTAGACACAAACCATAGCATCCTTTTAAGTCCTTAATCTAATTCTTATCTCTCTAGTGGATTCTCTTCACATGTAGAATAAAATCCAAAGTCCTCATGGGACCTAGAAGACTGCCTCAGCCTTTAAAGTGCATACCAATCACTAAGGGACCTGTTTCACATCTGTTGTGACCATGTAAATCAGGGGTCATCCTGGGACTTTGCACCCTGCTGGCCCACAGAGTGCACTGGTGGTAATGACCCTTAGAACCAGTCACACCGACTCCTCCCTCTCCAGTTTTCTTCATACTCACACCACCCATTTTGGAATTCTTTTTCTTTCTCAAAAACACCAAGGTCATTTCCTCTTGAAGCATTTTTATATGTGGGTCTATGTTTCTGGAGCACTCTCTCTTCAGATATCCACAGACCTTTCTCTGTCATTTCACTGAGGTGTCTGCTTCAGTGTCACCATCCCAACTGCAGTCCCGCAATACCTGTGTTCTACAACCCTCATTCTTTGTTCCCTTTCTTTGTAGCACTCAGAATTCCATGACAGTTTTTTCTATAATATGCATGCTAATTATTTACGTTATTCATACTTGCTCATTGTCTATGTTTCTACCAGAATGTGGGCCTCTTAATGGCCCAAACTGTTTTATTCACACTTTATTCTCAGAGCCTAGCACCAAGCTTGTGTTCCATGCATATTTGTTCAATGAATGAATGAACAAATGTCTTCTTTGGAAACTCCAGTGCTCCATATGGTAGCTCATGTATTTGGCTCTCCACTCTTCTTTCTCAAAATTTTCATTCTCTTTCTCTTATCCTTGCATTTATGATACCTTCTCAGCATTGATGGTTTGATGTACTTTAATTTCACTCCAATTCTTTGTTACTTCTAACACAGTTTCAAATTATGCTCTGGTATTATACATTTTAATATTATTAGTTTCTTGCAATAAAAACAATCTCAACCAAGCTTCCAGTTATCTCATAATACTTTATTACCATTTATCTTCCCATTATGTTTTGTTGGTTCCATACATTTTGATTTTTATTTCATTAATAAAATTTGTAGCACACAATAAGTTCTACATTTTAAAAAACATGTGGTACTTAAACTTTTTTTTTTTCTTTTTTTTTTTTTTTTTTGCGGAACCGGGGATTGAACTCAAACCCTTGCGCTTGTCAGGCAAGCGCTTATTCTACCGAGCCATCTCCCCGCCCCCTAAACTTTTCTTTTTGTAAATGTGTTTTTCAGGGATTTTCTTCTTTTTTATATGGCAATGGTGAAGTTGTGTCCCAAGATCTACATGAAACCCCAAGACAAAGGATGGGGGAGTAATTGGCCCAAGGCATATAAGGACATCACTGTCCCATTATTAGTAGCTGAGCTGTGCAAACAGAGGCTTCAGTGGTGACATACGACAAAGACGACTGATTTTACAGAATGGTAATCATAGGAATATGCCCAAAGTTCATGTATTGGAAACAACCTCCAGGTGTATATGGGGATGGCATTTGGAGGTGGAGTCTTTGGGAAGGAAGCGATTTTATGGCATGCACCCAGGTGTCCCCCCAAAGCCTTGTGATATCATAAGTGGGGCTTCTTCAGAGGTGGCTTGGTCTAGAATGTATAGTGCTGGGATTGATTCATGGTGCCATTCTAGGATGAAGGGCACTAGGATTAAAGGTGTGTGCTAAGTTACTAAATTAGTCCACTTATTATTTTGGTACTTCCCCTAAGCCAGGTAGCCTAAATAGAATATAAAAGGGAGAGAAAGATGCTGCTACTATTTCTTGCTCATTGGTACTTCACTGCTGTCTGCCTTCTGCCTGCCCTGCTTTTCCATGGGCTGCTTTTCCTCTGTAGTGTCCCCTGCATTGCCACCATGTTTTAAAGTCAACCAACTATGGGCTGAAACATCTACAAACTGTGAGCTTAGTAAACCCTTTTCTCTTTTCACTTTGGGTGTTGGGTATTTTGTTTCAGCAACAAGGAAAGTAATTAAGAATCAAGAAAATCATATCAAAAAAAAACCTAAGAAAATTATGGCAATGTTATCTCACAAATACAGAATATCAATAAAGAGAAGTTAAAAAACTAAAGGAAGTTCTGGAGTTGAGTATATGATAACTAAAATGAAACATTCACTTAGAGGAATGTTTCAAATCATCACAAGATTTAAATAGGCATATGATCAGCGATCTTGATGATAGATCAGGTGAGTATCTAGAAAGGAAGAAAATAATGAAAAATGCAAAAGCCCTCAGAAATCTAGGAAATAGCATTAATAATAC
>NW_004524613.1:15105880-15106494 GCF_000260255.1 Octodon degus
CCTAGAAAGAAGACAGGGAAGGAAAAGAGAAAATATTTGAAAAAAATGATGATGAAGACTTCTCAAATTAAATGAAAAACATCCATCTACACATCGAAGAAGCTTCATAAACTCCAACTAGGGCAAACTCAAAAAGATCCACATCTAGACACATACAATTGAACTGTTGAGATGCAAAGACACAATATTTTCCAAGCAACACTAGAGGGATGACTTACTACACACAACAGATCCTTAACAAGCTTAACAGATGACTTTTCATCAGAGATTATGATGTCTGGAAAGCATTGGGAAGGCATATTCGGAGCACTGAAAGAGAAGGACAATAAAGCAAAAATTTTGCATCCAAAATACTATCCTTAAAAATGGAAGCAACATGAAGACATTACTAGGAAATAAAAACTGAAACAATTTATGACTAGAAGAATCGGTAGAAAATAATGAAGAGTGTTCATTGCTTTATGCTGAAATGACAGGACATTGGAGAATGAAGAAATGTGGAGCATCAGTATGTATGATAATACAAGTAAATACAAAAGGCACTATATCAATTTATTTCCCTGTAACTCTTTTTTCTTATTTGTTTTATTTTTTATTTTATTTTTTTTTCAACG
>NW_004524613.1:15106594-15130396 GCF_000260255.1 Octodon degus
TGTGTGTGTGTGTGGCCAGCTCAGCCCACCAGGGGGCAGGCCGGCTGGCATGTGGTGCTGGGGATTGAACCGCGGTCCCTGTGCTTTGCTAAGCTTGTTCTAAGTAGGTGCTTTAGACCACTGAGCCATCTCACCAGCCCCTCTTATTTGTTTTAAAAGACAACTTCATGAAGCAAGAAGTAGAGATCTATGCTGATTATCATACAAAGTATAAGGATGCAATCATGTAAGAAAAATAGCCCAGAGGAAAAAAGAAAGGGAATAGGGGGAAAAGAGTATAAAAGTAGGTAATAGGCAGATGGATATGATAAATGTATCTGTTGAAGACCCCCAAAGTGTGGACCTGGGGGAGGGTAGAGAAAGGGGTGGGGGTAAAAACGATCATAGCATATTATGTGCATTTATGATACTACCAAAATGAAACCCATTAATCCATATAGCCAACAGGCACTAATGAAAAAGATGTAAAAATATACTAAAGGTAGGGGTGTGGCTATATTGAAAAAGCTTTTTTAAAGACAAATGAAATTGATGCTATTTATCAAATTCTAATTCTTGAGGTTCAAAAAAAGCCAGTAAAAAAATAACTAAGACATAACAAGGGAATATAAGAAAATACTTATATTTACCACAAAGGAGGACAATAATGAAGACTGCAAAAAAAAAAAAAAAAATGATATGACACATAGACAAACGATGCTAGACATAAATCCTACCTTATTGGTAGTTATCAGAAATTACAGAATCAAACCTAAAAATGTGTATGCTTCAGTGAGCACCACTGAAGGAAGTAAAAGACAATGCACAGTGCAGGAGAAGAGTTTGGCTATCCTGTATCTGAGAAGGTACTTGTATTTAGAATACATAAAGGACAAGTGTGGCTTGACAATAACAAGACAAAATACCCAATTTTTAAAACTGTACAGGGCTGGCCAAATAGTTCAGCGGATTAAAGCACCTGCAAGAAGGTGCAGGGGCCTGGAGTTTGATCCCCGAGCCTGCCATGCTGGCCCTGCCCTGGGGCATGCTGAGACGTCAGCTGGGACTGGGCGTGGTGGTGCACATCTGTAATCCCATCTCTTGGGAGGCTGTAAACAGGAGAATCACTATGAGTCCGATCTAGTAGTGAGACCCTGAACATGCTGTAGACCCTTCCTTAAGAAATACAACAAAACAAATCCAAAAACCAAACCAAAACAAAAAACTGTACAAAGAGTGGGAGTACAACTTTTCTTCAAAGAACATATACAAGTAGCAATTTGGTACATATAAAGATGCTCAACACCACAAGCCATCAGAGAAATATAAATCAAAACAATAAGGATATGGTTCCTCAGGCCCACTATTACGGCTATCATAAAATTGATGCCCAATAATAAGGGTTAGTGAAGATGTGGAAAACATACTGTTCATACAAATGTAACATGGTACAGCTTCTTTGGAAACAGCCTAGCAGTTCTCATTAAGGTTAAACACAGAGCTACCATTTGATAGAGTAAGCTCATTCCCCCAAATTAAAAACCTATGTCCAAATAAAAACATGTGCATGAATGTTCATAGCAACTCTATTCATGGTATCCAGGAAGGGAAAATAACCCAAATGTCCTTTAACTGATGAACTGATAAACAAAATGTGGTATGTCCATATAATGGAACATTACTTAGCTTTAAATCAGAATAAGCTCCTGATGCATTCCACAACATGGATGACAATGAAAACGTGATGCTAAACAAAGGAAAACAAACAGAAGTTACATATTATCTGATTTCATTGATATAAAATGTCTGGAAAGGGCATAACCATAGTAACATAAAATGAGTGGTTGGGGTCGGTGAGATAGCTCAGCAGACTAAAGTGCCTGCTTAGGCAAACTTAGGCAAGTGCAGGGACTGTGGTTCAATCCCTGGCACCATATGCCATGCCAGCTCCACCAGCCACAGAGTCTGGATCAAATGGTCTACTCCTGTAATCCCAGCACTGGGGAGGCTGAAAACAGGAGGATCACTATGAGTCCGAGCTGTGTAGTGAGACCCCATAACAACAAAATACATTGGGGGGGAGACAGAGAGAGAGAGAGAGAGAGAGAGAGAGAGAGAGAGAGAGAGAGAGAGAGAGGAGTGGTTGCCAGTGGCTTAAGGAAGAAGAAAATTCAGAGTGGTTGCTAATGGTTACAGGTCTTTTTTAGAATGATGAAAACATCCTGGAATTTGATAGTGGTTGAACCACTTTCAGAATATGCTAAAAAACTATTGAATTGCACAATTTAAAAGAGTAGGGCTGGGGATGTGGTTCAGTGGTAGAGTTCTTGCTTTGCGTGCATAAGGCCCTGGGTTTGAACCCAGCATTACAAAAAGAAAAGGGAACAAAGAAGAGTATCTGGGTATGTGAGTTATATCTCAATTTTAAAGATTAGGATGGAAAAATGGCTAGATCTTTGTAGTACAAGGGATCTCTTCCCAAGTCCTATCTCTACAACCTGGGTTTAACTAGGTGACCATTCTGCCATCACCTTGAGCCTCTTGGTCCTTCTTGGTGGTCCCTTGGTTCCCCAGAGAATCAGAACCAGTAATGAGGATGCCAGAACCAGGCTACTGAGGTTGACATAGACACATAGCTACTGATAGGTAGAGATAGAGATACGCAGATACAGACAGAGGCCAGCCTTGACTGTACCATCCTCCTTTTATAACCTGTGGGAGTTCTAATCTTTACGCTCTCAGGCTCTAGTGAGGATCTCATCACAAGGATTATCAGCACTATTCGCTTCTGGTTGAAATGTTCAAGAAAGAATATATATAAAGAATTGAGTCCAGAACATGACCAGCCCAGGGACTGAGGGCATCCAGGGCAGCGAGACTGGCAGACAGCTGCTTGGGCGGAGAAGCTGAGTAGCCACGGCACTGTGGATAGCCTGTGACCTATATAGATACAGCCTGGGTGCTAAGCATATGCATTTTCTAATATTCCCTTGGGAAGCTATTCCCTACCTGCCCTGACCAGCACAGGCCCAGCTTTAGAGACCAGGGTTCGAATCCAGTAATATACCTCTGCTCAAAGACGTTCATCAGTCCAAGATCCTGCATTTTAGCTGAACGTGCACACCTCTCTGCACTTACCTGTCCAGCCTCCTGGGCAATTTCCTCCAGCTTTTCGTATCCTTCTCCTGGGCACTTAATACTTTGGACAATCTAAGCTTTTTTCTTATGCATTTGACATGCCCCTCAGTGTTAGACAGAAGACTGTATAATCTTGGGGTTCAGTGAGAACCGGCTTGGAACTCCACCTCTGCTACCGACTAACCAGGTGACCCTGGAAAAGTCACTGGACTTCTGGAGTTTTAATATCCTCATGTGTCAAGAGGAGGAGTGAGTGCATCTGTCTCACAGGATGGTCCTACAGTATGAGTGTTAGGGTACATGAAGAGCCTTACGGGACTGCTCCTACTCAGGCCCTCTTTCCCTTCCTACCTTTGCCCTTTGGTTCTGTGGGCCATGAATCACTGCAGGTTACTTCCCTGGATACGTGGATGGGCACACGGATCTCTCTGGGAACATCTAATTGGGGGTTAGAGGAAGAGAGCTCTTTAGGATGGGAGAGCTTGGTACATGGATGGCAGAGAGTTAGTGGGGCCCGCGTGACCCCCAAAGCCAGTGTGTCCATGCGAATCCTAGGCAGAGCCCTGGAGCCTTCTGGCTTTGAGTTCTGGTTATTTCTGCAGACTGCAGCAGCCCTGTCGGCACTAGGCAAGCCCACCCACCACTCATCCTTTCTGTAAAACCAGATTAAGAGACGTTTCAGAGCCTTGCACGTGTTAACCTAATTCACTCAAGTAAGATCATTTTTCTCCCCTATCCCTTCCCCTTCTCAGGGCCCTCATCCCTCCAGATAAGGATTTTTATTCTCTCTGCCCGAGTCTTTCCCTACCCATACCCCACCCCAGCCCTGTTCTGAGGGAAATCAGCATTCAGTGTAGCCTTCCTGGAAAGCTATCTGGGTCCTCTACCAATGTTTGAGAGTGTGCTGAGTAACTCTCCAGTCTTGGGCCACATCAGCAGGGCATGGAGAGCCCTTGCTCAGGGAGCCGGGCACTTGGGACCTGTTAGTGTGGCTGCCAGGACCTCTCAGCTCCCAGAAGAGGGCTACATTAGAACTTTCCCGAATCTTATTACCTAAACGCACCTTTTTGCCTATCCTCACCCACCCAATCCAAATTTCTAGAAGTGGACCTTGACCATCAGCAGGTTTGGCAAGCATCTGGGTAAGTCCAACGAACCACAGCAGACTCTGCCCTGAGTCTCCTATGGTGTCCTGAATTAATTTTACTTCCTTAGACTCTGGAGCAGGGCAGTTTGGAGGAAAGTCAGGACCAAAACAAGCCAGTGAACTTAGTTGCCAAAGCTAATGGTCACAAGGGCCTGATAATTACAGGACAACACAAGCGGTCCATAATTAGAGTCCGGTCCTTCCATTCCTAGGGGTCAATTGTTCTGCAACAATGGCCACACTGGACCACCAGCGGTTTGCTCAGCTCCCCCTCCTGTACATTCCGATCTCCTGAGAGAAGAGCCCCGAGTTCTCAGAGGCTTAACCCTCTCCTGCCAGGAGCCTAAGGACCGGCACTGAGGTGGGCAGGCTCCTGATCCGCAGCTTTGCGTTCAGGCAGGAAGAGGCAGAAGGGATTACAGAGTGACTGAATATTTGGGGCAGCTTGCACTTTGCAGCTACAACTGTGTTTCTCACTCAGACCTAATGAAGCATGGCTTACAAAGCTGAGGCACAGCCATACCCCTGGGGATGCTGATTGTGCTAGGATTGAAGAAGCACTGACCAAATCTTTACCTCTTTCAAGGAACAGAGTTAGCTAAAAGAGCAGGTTTTCTTTCCTACATGCACCTGTCCCTCAACCCACCGCAATAGCCTTCTGCCTTCTCAATGAGATTATGGGTAACTTGGCCACAGAAGGCCGTGGGATGTGGTGATGAGAACACACTTTGCCCTAAAATCCATGTCATGTCCTGGCTGCCAATCACTAGCTATTTCATCTTAGAAGAGTTTCCTTTCTAAGCTATAGTTTATATAGAGCATGAGGATAAAAATATCCTTCCCTGGGCTGGGAGAAAGAAAGGAGGAAAGAAAGAAAGAAAGAAAGAGAGAGAGAGAGAGAGAGAGAGAGAGAGAGAGAGAAAGAGGAAGAAAGGAAGGAAGGAAGGAAGGAAGGAAGGAAGGAAGGAAGGAAGGAAAGAAAGAAGGAAGAAAGAAAGAAAACATATGTAGATTATTTCCATTTTTTCTTTGACAATATTCTGGGCCTCAAATTTCAAATGAAAGGTTTGGATCAACGGATGATAGCTGGGGCAACCATAAAAACCACTATGGTGAGCTTTTTAAAAAATCTTTTAATTACTTCTTTGGTACAGGGTCTCACCATACAGCTCAGACTCATAGCGATCCTCCTGACTCATAATGATCCTCCTGTGTCAGCCTCCCCAGCTCTGAGATTACAGAGATGACCACACCCAGTTTCAGTGGAGGCCATCATACCATGTGGTACCGGGTATCGAACCCAGGTCTTTGCACTTGCCAGGCAGGCGCTTAGACTGCTGAGCTATGTCCCCAGCCATGGGGGAGCTCTTATAAAATAAGGACCTAAGTCTATGAAGTTAGAGTCCATAAGGGCACAACTCAGGAATGTGTATTTGCAGACAGTCCTCCAGGTCCTCCTGATGTATACTGTTCAAATCCACCTAGGAGAGGCAAGAAGGATGTGGACATGTGTTGGTTTTTACTGTGTGACTTTTGCAGAGGCCACAATTTAAATCACACACACTGATATACCGGAGCAAGTTAGTCAGCAGGGAGTAAGCCGAGAAAAGTGCCCTGAACATATCTGTCACCTGTCTAGGCTTCATGAAGAGCTAAAAACTTTACTTGTACTTTACTTCACTTAATCCTAAACTTATGCTGCTGGTCTGGGCTACACTGCTGACCTTCTGCCCCGTAGGCCCACCTACCTTCCTGATCTGTCTCTACTTGGGTGGGAGAAGACATCTTCAGGGTAGCTTGTCCCAGCTGAGTTCTCTTGCTCTCTCCCTTAACCTGCTCTATGCTAAACCTTCGTGTGTGTGTGTGTGTGTGTGTGTGTGTGTGTGTGTGTGTGTGTAGTACAGGGTCTACAGGGTCTCACTACACAGATTGGACTCGTAGTAATCCTCCTGTTTTCAGCCTCGCAAGTGCTGGGATTACAGGCACACGCTACCACACCCAGTCTCAGTCACCTTCTCAGTGCACCCTGGGGGTGGGGCTGGCACAGCATGCCAGGGATTGCGTCGTGGCCCTTGTGTCTGCCTAAGCAGGTGCTTTAGTCCATGGAGCCATGTGGCTGGCTCTGTGCTAAATCTTAATGGTAGCTCAAGTCTTAAGGCTTCTTAGACATTTTGAAGATCTCCTTATTCTCTCCCTTTCTCTAACATCTTATGTATGTCCTATTCAAGAGCATATGCCTATTGCAGTACATTGAGCTCCACAGAGACAGTGCCGGGGCAAGTGAGAGCTGAATGGGCACTGGGTGACTCTGTATCTCGCTGAGGAAAACATGTAAACATGGGCAAAGAAGATCCTAAGAAGCTGAGAGGCAAGATGTTATCCTGTGCATTCTTTGTGCAAACTTGCCGAGAGGAGCACAAGAAGAAGCACCCAGATGCTTCCGTTAACTTCTCAGAGATTTCTAAGAAGTGCTCAGAGAGGTGGAAGACCATGTCTGCTAAAGAAGAAAAAGGAAAATTTGAAGACATGGCAAAAGTGGACAAGGCTTGTTATGAAAGAGAAATGAAAACTTCCTAAAGGAGAAACAAAAAAGAAGTTCAAGGATCCCAATGCTCCCAAGCAGCCTCCTTCCACCTTCCTCTTGTTCTGTTCTGAGTATCACCCAAAAATCAAAGGAGAACATCCTGGCCTCTCCATTGGTGATGTCGCAAAGAAACTTGGAGAAATGTAGAATAATATTGCAGCAAATGACAAGCAGCCATATGAGAAGAAGGCTGCTAAGCTGAAGGAGAAGTATGAAAAGGACATGGCTGCCTACCGGGCTAAAGGAAAACCTGATGCAGCAAAAAAGGGAGGCGTGAAGGCTGAAAAAAGCAAGAAGAAGGAAGAGGAGGAAGATGAGGATGAGGAGCAGGAAGAAGATGAAGAGGATGAGGATGAATAAGTTGGTTCTAGTGCAGTTTTTTTTTCTTGTCTATAAAGCATTTAATGCCCCTGTACACAACTCACTCCTTTTGAAGAAAAAAAAGTTGAAATGTAAGGCTGTGTAAGATTTGTTTTTAAACTGTACAGTGTCTTTTTTTTTTTTTTTTTGTATAGTTAACACACTACCGAATGTATCTTTAGATAGCCCTGTCCTGATGGTATTTTCAATAGCCACTAACCTTGCCTGGTACAGTATGGGGGCTGTAAATTGGCATGGAAATTTAAAGCAGGTTCTTGTTGGTGCACAGCACAGATTAGTTATATGTAGGGACGGTAGTTTTTCATCTTCAGTTGTCTTTGATGCAGCTTATACGAAATAACTGTTGTTCTGTTAACTGAATACCACTCTGTAATTGCAAAAAAAAGTTGCAACTGTTTTGTTGACATTCTGAATGCTTCTAAGTAAATACAATATTTTTTATTAGAAAAAAAAAAAGAACATGTGCCACTGAGTCAACCCTGGCAAGATCTCCATAATCCAACAATTTTTCACCATCCTCACGGCTACCACCATACCCTAAGTCACTGTGCTCCCTCTGCTGAATAATTGCCTTGGCATCAAAGTGATGTTCCTCTTCCCAGTAGCCTTCCACAGTCAAACATCACCTCACTAAGGGTCCTTTCCTGAGTATTCCACTCCATGCGTTCATTCCATTTCCCTGGTTTGTTTTCCTTTCAGGGCTTCTAACTAGGCCTTATAATTTTATGCTTGCTGTTTTCATCAGTTTTCTCCTAGAGGATAAGTCCATGTAAGGGACCTGGGGATACAGCTCAGTGGCATAAGCACCTGCCTGGCAAGCACAAGGTCCTGAGTTCAATCTCCCATACCACAAATGACAACAAAAATAAGTTCATGGAATTCACTGTTTTTATCTATTTTAGACACTGGATCCCCAGTGTCTAAAACAGTATCGAGTGTCTGTCTGTCTGTCTGTCTCTTTTCTCCTTTCTACTCTCTACTTGAATGAATCTTCATGTCTACATATATTTACTTCATGACAGAAATAGGCTCAAAGACATTTTCCCCAAAGTCACCATGCAAATAGAGAGCACATGTGAGTAGTGAACCCAGGACCAAACTACCTTGGAGGTCATCTTTCAGTATGTGGAGGAGGAGGGGCCATATTGTGCAACGTACCACGATTTCTCGCTAAACACAGCTCTTGCATTTGCATTTCAGATCAAGACTGCTGTGCTCAGCCTCTTCACTGTGGGAGCTGAAGGATTTTTAATAAAATTATTTGTAAGAAACAGGGTCTTGCTCATACCTCTGAGCTCTAGTGATCTTCCTGCCTCAGCCTCCCAAAAGGCTGGAACTGCAGGTGTGCGCTACTACAGCGGGTTTCAATTTTAAGAAAAGTGGTCTCTCAGTCTCTCCAAATCTCACTGTCGTGTGCTGTACTCACCCAGCAGGAATCAAGGCAACTGTGGTCAGCACAGGCATGATAAGGGATTGGGATCTTCCATGGCTTTGGGGCTTGGTGTTTCCACTTGTGAGGAACCCTAAGGAGAAAATCTCCCAATCCCTGAGAAGATTCATTTGCATAGATATTCACTGGCTTGTTTACCTATTCAGTAGAATCCATAAGAATCAAAATGTGAGCCCTGAGGCCCAATATTAATAGGTCTGGTCAAGAAGAATCAGTAAAATAAGTGGTCAGGGACAAGTGAGGTGGGCAGAAGCCAGGAAAGTATACCTGGGAGTCAAGCAAAAAAGCTCCTTGAGAAGGAGTCATGGGAGAAAAATTAGGGGACAGTCCACATGAAACTGCCACAGAACTAAATAGAGTGGGACCTTAGCACAGGGAGGTGCAGCCAGGGTAGGAAGAGTATGGTACAGATGCCCATTCCCCCTGCATCAGTCTGTAATTGAGTATAAGCCCAGTGAGAACACCTCATGTGAATCCATAGGAATTTAACAAAATTAGCATAAACCTGACACAATGGGTATGAAAGAATAGAATGGAATTTCCTGAAAAACATCCAGAAATGGCACTTGTCCAACCCATTGACCAAAACATGTTTTAAAAGGCAAGTGTGAAAACTGGATAGAAGAGGTGTGTACAGGAAAGCATCAGGGGCTATGGAGTGTGGAGTGTGGATGCAGACCTCAGGATGTCCAGCAGGGAATGAAGGTGGTGTTTCATATTTGGGGGAAAATGATGAATTATTCATTAAATTGTGTCTCAATTGGGTGACCATTGGGATAAAAAAGTAAACTAGAGACTATCCTCTCTTTTCCTTCAAAATAAACTTCATCTAGATCGAAGATGAAAAGAAAAAAGGCAATCCATAGAGTTGGGAGAAAACGAAAGGATATTTTAATCATTTTTAGAAAAATGAAAGAAAAAGATCGACAGATTTAATGCAAAAGAGAAAACTAGAGAGAAGAAACCGGTAAAGCTAAAAGATACTTACTGCTGTGAAAGCAAAAATGTGTTAAATATGTGTGAAAGGGTTCATATCACTAATTTTACTTTTGGAGTGGGAGTAAAGTTGAGGGTTGAGTAGTATTTCCTTGGGGAGAAGAAAATTATTAGTCTCTGCCCACCAACCCACTTTCACTTCTGCCTCCCTGACCCACGAGGCCAACTTGCTTCCTAAGTACCAGGAAATGAACACTCACTACTTATCCAGGTGGCCCACCCTGGACCCTCCCACCCTCTCCTCTGCACCAGACCGGCAGTAGCTGCCCGAAGCAGCCTGTGAACTCTGCCCCTGAGAGGCTACGCCGGGACTCTCGAGACCTTGCTGGGCTTCTGAGCTGGAAGGAAGGGTGAAAGGCCAGGATTGGCGGGCAGGGGCTGAGCTGGGATATGGAAGGGGAGGGGGGCAGAGAACTGATGGTTCAGAGAATCAGAAGAAAGGGGAAGCACAGAGTGGGGAGAAACATGGCAGGAGCCACAGGCAGCTAGCATGGGGGCCATGGGGTGTCTCCCTCCAGGCCCTGGACCTCCAGTGTGCATTGAGTCCCCTTTTGGCATGGGGAGGAGTTCCTGAAGTCCTTGTTTTCAGGAAATAATGTGATACATGAAAATACATTGTGAGACACTAATTATCTGTTTGGTTCATGTAACAAAGGCCTTCTTATTTGCTGCAGGCTACACTGTGCTGGGCACTGGGAACACTGGGAAGACGTTCGTGTGCTTTCGCAAGTTTTAAGGCAATACAAGAAGGCTTGGATTTAAAATGGAAAACCATAAGTCACAGCATTCCTTGCCAACTCTATCTACTGCCCTCCAGGGAGGTCACACAAGCCCTCTTGTGTGGGTCTCCTAAATTTACTCATCCTGCTGTGGGCTAGGCACTATGCCAGGTCTTGGAAGTACCATGCTAACTATGAATGTGCACTTATTAATTTAATATCAGGTCCAAACACAGGGTCACAATACATCTGAAATGAAAATATGTTGGGCCAGCACAGCTGATTTCAAAACTGCTGAAATCTACTGCACTTTTGGCGTTCAATTTCTGACGCTATTCCAAAACAGGGCTGTGCACATGCATGGGGGAATGTCTTATCATAAATGCAACTGTTTAATCCACTGTTACTTTGAAAGAATCTCATTGATTTTTTTTGTGTGTGTGTAGCAAACATGAAAGTACATCTTGAGAAAGTAATGTTTTTGGTTGGATCCAACTTTAGGACAAAGGAAAATTTAACAAACACAGAGCAAAGTTGATAGCATTTAAAAATATGTTAACAGAGCTATACTTTGTTGCAGCATTGCTGCCCCATAATAGAAGAATTCTTGACCCCTCAAGGTCAGCCAGGCTGGGACCTGCCCTCAATGGTGGGACTTGGACCCCTTCTCCTAGCTGTCACAGAAAGAAATCTCTCAGCCTATTGGCCCCATGCCACTGTCTCAGTGCTTTGGGAAAAAAGTTGGGGTGTGGTGTCCTGTACTCTTTTTTTTCTGGAATAGCAGAGAAATCTGTGTGCAGTCGAGAATTCTGGAGAATCCATTTAGGGAGCTAGATGATCAAGGTTGCCAAAGCTCTGTACCTGTGTGCTCTTTTGTGAGAGACATTGGCACGAGCTTCACTTCTCTAAACCCAGTGAGGGTCAAGTACAGCCACCACAGGGCAACGGTCACAAACTCCCATATTCTCCTGTCAGCACACACAAGACATCGCCACATGTTCTGGGCTATGCCACAGATAGGTGTCCCAAGGCCCCAGTTTCTTGGTGTTCCTGTCACATTCTGTGTCAGTGCCCCCAAAATCTATGTGGCCTGTTCCATGGTGTGAATGCTTGAGGAGGCATCTTGCCAACCAGGGACTACATTTCCCAGTCTGCCTTTCACCTAGTGATGTGATGAGTCTCAGAGCGAAAGGGATCAGAGGGAGGTGTCACTTCTAAAGTGGATTATATGAAGCAGTGGAAACTTCCACCATTGTCCTGGCATTTACCTGCTTGCTGGGTGCAAAGGACCTCAAGGCCCTGGATGACAGTGGAGCCCATGAGAGAGGAAGCCTGGATCCCTGAATCACCATGTGGAGGAAACTATTGAAGTACACCTAGGTTGGACTCTTTGGTGATCAGGAAACAGACCTCTATTTTGAGAGTAAGCCACTGAGATATGAGTTTACTTATTGCCCTCAAGTAATATTATTTTAACAGATACACATTGTCCACACTTTCTGCTCCCCTAGTACAAGCTCCCCAGTTCCTTTCCTTTCAGACCTCCTGGACATCCACAAATGACATCTACATGAGCAGAGAAATTGGATCGCTGATGTTACCAATTCAGTCATCTGTTGAATATTTGTAGATCGTGTGCTATGCGCAAGGAGCTAGCATAGTCACCCTGGATACCACAGAGTCCTCTACCCTTCCTTGAGAAGATTTGGTCTGATTTTCCCCTCAAGTTCAGATGCCTGGCTGAGACCTGAGACCTCATCCTATCAGCTCATGCTGTGGCCTTGTGGTCCTGGAATTCCTTTTCTTCAAAGACTATCCCAGTTTCACTGAGGGTATTATAGCCTTGACATTGTAAAGATTGCCCTTCCTTGGGACTCCCACTTGCCTCATCTTTAAGGAAAACGTCCACACTGAAGACCTTACCTTCTGTCCTCAGAACTCTTGCTTGTCTTCCTGCAGCTTCCTACGGAGACCTCCACAGCCCCAGCCTCTCTCTCTAGTGTAGTCTTCCCTCCTCCTGCCTTTCTTTTTCAATCTAGTATCAATCTTGAGGCTTCCAGCTTCCATTGCTCCTTTGCAAATGCCTCGGCCTCCTAGTGCAGAAGACTGGGGATCTGGGATTTAGGTAAATCCCTGGCGGCCAAGGGGCTCTGGTGATTCTTCAGGGCTTGTGCATTTATCCTGAACTTTGCCTCTTTGCCTGGACTGAGGGCACTACTGCCCACCCTTGGGAAAAGACACAGGAATTACTGATGGCTTTAGAAGCTTACTTTGCTTTCTCTCTAAATTGGAAAGATTCAGGCCTTGACCAGCCGACAACAGACTGAATATCAGCTCTACCCACTCCCTTTTCAGAGTATACGACCTGTGCCATTGTGCATGGTTTACTTGGCTTTGAGGTCCTAAGACTGGCTCAAGGAGTCCTCTTCTGACTTCTCTTTCTGGCTACATCCGGACCATCTCTGCCATGCCCTGCATTCACTATCAACAAACAATGCCATGGGGCACTCTCCTTATGGGCACCAGTCCAAACCATTCTGCCTTTGCCCTTGCTACGTCTTTGAACAGAGCCTCTGCCCCTGCTTAGCCAGATGTTGGTAATTCCTGAGACTTAGTTATGAGTGTCCTCACCCAGTCCTTCTGTAACCTTGCACCCTCCCTTCTTCCCTCCTGTAGACCATAGATCCTCCTTATCAACACAGCTGTACACTGGAGCATCTGCCCACACATCTGTCTGAACATAGCCCCTTTCAGGCAGGGACTACCTCTATATCTTGGTAGCTTGGAAACCCTGGGCCTGGCAGCAGAGGACCACAGACAATGGAATTAAAGAGGGAAATGGCTTTAGTCTCAGTACTTGATGGGACAAAACGAAATGGTCCCGAGGGAGACATTTGTTCACTACACATGGGTAAACAAATGCTTTGTGACTATGTGGTGCATGTTCCGGGTTGCGTGCCCACAGAGCAGCTCCCACAGCCTGAGGAAGGTGCTGCCTGCCTGGGCTGTGCTGAGGTAGAAGGGTTCCTAGGGCTGAGTGAGAGGTGAACCCTAGATCTTGTCTGAGCTTGCCCTTGGATACAGATGCCATTCCAGAGCTGGGGTAACCAGGACCCCTTCGTAGGACAGGGCCATACTGCTTTGCTAAACCTTGAAGAAGCCATCGGCTCATCCACTGCTGCTACGGTTGCCATTTTAATAAGCGAATTTAGGAGATTCGATTAAGATTGGGAGCCTCATCCCTTTTCTGGGTGGGGGGGGGGCTCCCAATTGGTGTTTTTCTTTGCAAGAGCTTGAGTAGGACCCTCTGCAGGGATTTTTATACAGCAAGTAGCACAGAGAGAAAAAGGGGGAAAAAAGCTAACTTTGGTTCAAAGATGCCAATAATAGGGGATTTCTTTTCCTAGCCTCCCTATGGAAGGTTGTCAACGGCACAGGCACAATTGGGCCTGCGGCTGGCCTGCTCAGACAGGGAGACGTGTGCTGCTTTGTTAGGACGGACTGAATAGGATGTCCCTGCACCCAGACCTGGCCTCCCAGCTAACAAAAGGCCCCTTTGTCACTCTGGGCAAAGAGTGCTGCCGAGGTTGCCACAGCAACTCAGGGACACAGACTTAACGTGCAAGTGACATTTCAGATGGGAAGTGGGCATTCAAAAATTCAAATTTCATTATGTAGAGTGGTTTTCTTTTCTGGATGTTTTAAAAGAAACACAACAAACAAAGGAAAAAAATAAATAAGCCAACATTGAACATGCAGCCACACCAACAAATAGTACATTGCAAGTGGGCTGATCCTTCCTGGGTGGAAAAAGTTGGATGAAAAGACTTGGGGGCAACATTGGGGCCTGTGGGTGAGCTTTTTTTTTTTTTTTTTTTTTAATCCCAAAGGTAATTGGACACCATTAAAGAGAATTTGAAAAGTCAAATCATCTGGAATTCCTTCCTCCAGGCTCAGGCCCATCTCTGTCTCTGGGTTTATCAGCGCTGCTAGATGGCTCACTATGTGCCCAGTCAGGGTCCCGCTGTGCCTCGTGGATGGCATAGTGGGCTCCCTTGTATGAGCAATCTCTGCGCAACTGTCCCCAACCTTTAGTGGGGGACCATGCGGTCAGTCCCCTAGCAGAGCAACAACTGATGCTGCCCAGGGAGAGAGGCGAGTGGGGCCTGATGGACAGGAGGATAATGGGACCTGGAATGTGCAGCGGCGGCACTTTGTTGCTATTAGCTGGATGAAATGAAGGAAGGAAGGAAGACGGGGAGGAAGGGCTATCTCTGCATTTTCTGAAAGGAGAAAGCGTGGTAAATACAGCAGGATGCAGGCAGAAGTGGCAGGCGCAGATAAGTTTACACAATTGCCCCCTTCACGTAGGGGAGACTTTCCCTTCAGCGCGTTATGGTGACAGTTTAATAAACAGTGTTGAAAGAATGCAGCAGTGAACACCTGCATATCCGCTGCCTAGATTCCAACCATCCAGGGTTTACTCTCCTGGCTCTGTGCTTCTACATCCATAGACGTTTCCTTACCCAGCCATCAAGCCATCTTACTGTGGGCGGCACCTCCCCAACTGCACGCATCCTCTCACTGTCCCTAAAATATAGGAGCGTGTATCACATCAAAATCTGATGTTTCCATTTTTTTCTTTTGATTCGCAATTTACTCACACTAAAAGTGGATCACTTCCACGTACATTTGCTCACTGTTGATAATTGCTTCTGCCTATTTCAGAAAACTTTGCCAAGATACAGAATATCAAGATCACCCCAGAAAATAGCCCCATGCCCTTTCCCTATCCCAGGCTTCACCACACACATAGTATTTTGCCATTTGCTTTTGAATTCCTATAATAATTTCCCCACATTGCTTCATAGATTTTTTTGTGGAAATTCACTTTGCTGTTCATTCACACAACTGGTTCTTTAATCACTCATGGTCTTCACTGGCCACACACTAGGTCAGGACCCTATGTGTCATGCCAAGGTCTTTTTTGTGGGGGGGGGGGACCAGGGATTGAACTCAGGCCATTGTGCTTGCCAGGTAAGCACTTATTCTACTGAGCCATCTCCCCAGCCCCTTGCCAAGGTCTTTGGGGCCTGATGGGCTGGTCTGCATCTCAGGTCTACTCTTCTCTTGGGGAAGTCACCTAGCTTCTCTGAGTGTCTCTTTTCTGACTATAAACTGAGGGCTATGGCATTAGTGCCAAGCTGCCAGGCTTGTTGGGTGGGTTCTAAGGCACAATCCATGCTGAACACTTAACTCATAGTAATTGCTCAACAAACGCATTTTCCTAGAGGGAGGACACAGCTGAAGGGGTGCTGCCAAAAACTTTGGAAGCCTTTTCTTAAGCCATTAACTAAACTGCCATCTCTATTCAACGTCAGTCATTAAAATTCCACTTTGACAAATATTTTTCAACTAGGAAATTTAGGGATCTATAGAAATGATTCCTCAGGGCCCCACAGGCGACTACGAAGTTGTAGAGCTTTTACTTTTGTGTTTTGTTCTGATGTTCTCTCTAAGGTGCACCTATTTGCAAAGCTACTAACTATTCAAGATCTATCCTTACCGCATGGGGCTTTGCCAAATGTCTTCAAGGTGAAAAGTAGCGGGCAGATCTATTTCCCTTTGCCCCATCATGTGTATCACCAGGGCCACTGCAGATGAAAGGGAACATAGGGTGACAGAAAATATGGGGTCATGGAGAACATTCAGGCGCAAGGGGGGAGCCTGGGAACAATGGGCAGCATCATGCTTCTCAGAAGGGGGAAACGTTATGAGGCATTTCTTGAACAGAAATGAAGGCACTTTAAGATCATAGATTCCTGAGTCCTGGCAGCTCACCCCTGCTGAGAGCACAAGTAACTGAAGATGAGCCCAAGGTCAAGGACAAATGACCCCAGTCACCTTCACTTGCCTCACCCCTCCTCCTCTTCCTCCTCTTCCTCCTCCTCTTCCTCCAGGGTCCAGCTTAGCCACTTTCGCTCTTGCAGGGAGCTCTGTCTGTGTTTTTATTCTACTTGGTACTTATTTATACAATGTTTATTGAGTTGTATTTAATTGATGTCTACCCATCTCCCCTATTCAGTGGCAAAAACAAAAAGCTGAATTTCTTGTCCCTAGGATATGCTCAGGAACTTTTTTTAATGTGAATTTAACCAATATTTGTCCAACACTTTTTTTACATCCAGGTACTTCACACATATTATCTTTTCTTCTATAATTATCATTTTACCCCCTTGTGCTATAGGAAATTTGGCGAGAAGAGAATACAGAAAATAGAAACACAGAGGCTGGATGTCATGGCACATGCCTGCAGTCCCAGCTCTGGGAGGCTGAGGCAGGAAGGTTGCAAGTTTGAGTCCACTGGGACAATTTAGCAAGATCCTGTCTTAATATTAAAAATCAAAAGGGCTGAGGACATAGCTCTGTGCAAAAGCTCTGGGTCCAATTTCCAGCACCACAGTAAAAGAGATACAGACAAAAAAACACATTCTAATGATAAACTTTGAATGGGCTTGATTTTAAAAAGAGAGAAAAAGTGGTAACAGATACAGTAGAGTTTGAAAAATAATGATTATTTTAAAGCAATTTAATATCAATGCATTTGAAGAAAGAAAATTTAAAATGTTGTAGAGAAGTGTAATTTACAATATATACAGAGTAAGATACAACATATAAGGACTCAATCATAAGAAGTTGAATCTGTTATCAAAATTATTCTCTGAATTCTTAAGCAAAACAGTATAATCTTGATACACAAAGCAGTTTGGCGATACCAGCACAAACGAATTTTAGATCAATTTCAGTTACTCATATAGATGCAAGTGGGATTTAGAAGTGTATTAAATAATAAATTATGATTGAATGTAACACTCAAGGGTTATCTCAGGAATTCAGGGATGGTTCAACATGAATATCTGTTAATGTATTACACAATTTTAATAGGTTAGTAAATAAAACCCAACAATTCATTCAGCAGGTGCCAAAAAAGTATTATAAACTATAACTAATTCGTGCTAGAATAAATCTCTAGGCAGAGTAGGAATGAAAAGTGACTTTATTAATTGACAAGGAGTGTTCCCCCTAATTTACAATTAGTGACTTCCTTAATGACCAACAGGTGAACTACAGGAAGTGTGTTCATTAAAGGAAGAACAGATAAGAACCCCTGATGCCATCAGTTCTAACACTGGCTCTAGAGATGCTACACAATGCAAAAGAAAAGACAAAGATTTAAAAAAAACAAAGGATAAAAATTAATAATTATGCATGTTTGAATATTGCTAAGAGAACAGACCTTAAACGTTCTTATTAAAAAGTGGAGGGGCTGGTGAGATGGCTCAGTGGTCTAAAGCACCTACTTAGAACAAGCTTAGCAAAGCACAGGGACCGCAGTTCAATCCCCCAGCACCACATGCCAGCCAGCCCCACCCCCTGGTGGGCTGAGCTGGCCACACACACACACACAAATAAATAAATAAATAAAGATTAAAAAAAAAAAGTGGAAAGAGGGTCTAGGGAGATAGTTTGGTGGTCTAGGTGCCTGCTTGGCAAGTGCAAGAACCCGGGTTCCATCCCCAGTACTGCATGCTTTGCCAAGCCTGTGCTGAGCCGGCCACCGAAACTGGGCATGGTAGCACACGCCTGTAATCCCAGTGCTGGGGAGGCTGAGACAGAAGTCTGAGCTGTGTAGCAAGGCCTTGTACCAAATGCATAAATAAGTAAAAGAAAAAAAAAAGTGGAAAGAATGTGAGGTGGTTACACTAGTTTAGTTTGATTTAATCATTCCACAATATATACCTATATGAAAACACAATGTACACTGTAAATATACATGCATGTTCCCTCCCATTCATTTATGAGAAGGAAGAGACAGATATGAAAGTGCTGAATTATGATTCCTCTCATTACCCTTCTGTGTCCTGTAGTCTGAACCATGCGGGATTTCTTCAGAAAGGTGTGTGTGTAGATAGGAAGTTTCTCAAAAGCTCTATATCATCAAGAGGTGGGCACAAGGCCTCCCTGCGTTGGTCACCACAGACACCAGGATGCAGGAGCATCATCTTACCCTGCAGAAATTCATACAGCCTGTGAGTTACTCTAGCTGGGTGAAGTTGAGACTAACAGTCTCGTATGCAAATGGACACTGGAACATGGAGTCAAAGTCTTGGAGAAGTCTACACCAAAGAAGTTCCGCTTGAGGAGGCTTAAAGAATGAGCTTCAGAGTTGAAGAAGAAGAGCATAGAGTTAAGTACTCCCAGGTCTTTAGAGCTCCCACATGGAAGTGACATATAACATTTCTGTTCATGTTCCTTTGGCTAAAGCAAGTCAAACAAGGTGACACCTAAGTGGAAGTGGGAGGGAAGGTACAGTTCTACCATGTGTAAGGAGGAAGATTCATGATCAGAACGGAAGCCTGTGGTTTTGTAGTTAGCTTTTCCGCCATAATTGTTTTTCTTTTTTTTTTTTTTTAATTATTTATTTATTTAGTGTGTGTGTGTGTGTGTGTGTGTGTGTGTGTGTGGCCAGCTCAGCCCACTAGGGGGCGAGGCTGGCTGGCATGTGGTGCTGGGGGATTGAACCGCGGTCCCTTAAGCTTGTTCTAAGTAGGTGCTTTAGACCATTGAGCCATCTCACCAGCCCTGCCATAATTGTTTTTCAAGGGCTTATTTTGATTGACAGGCAACCCATTTCCCAGGTAAAGGAATCACAGGTGGAATGGGCTCATTTCCTTTGGGAACTCCATGGGTAAGTAGATAAGGCTTTGCTTTATTATTCAGTGTAGCCTTGAACTCACTATGTAGCCCAGGATGGTCTCAAACTTGCAGTGATCCTCCTGGCTCAACCTCCCAAGTGCTGGGATCCCAGACATGCGCCACCACACATCTTGTACTAATGAGGTCTTCAATTTCTGCAGTTGGATGCTTTACCACTTGGCATGTTGCTGACATGGAGGGACTCCTCCTCCTGGGATTAACCAATTCTTACAAATAGCACGCAACTTGCTTGTGAGTATACTTTTCAAAAGTAAACCATGCCATCCAGATCCTCCTCCTCCAACTACCTTCTTTTTGAGCTCTTACACTCTGTGTCACTATCTACCTGCCCCAATCACCCAGAGTGGGTACCAGGCAACTAGGGACAGTCCCTAACCTCAGCTCCACCAACATATTCAAATTAGCCACTCCTGAACCTGCTTATGCTACCTGCCTGTTCCTTCCTGTGGAAGCCACACTAAAGGCTCTTACCCACAGTTCACCCCTCTCCATCTGTCTGTTGGCTGACCCCAGGGCTTCCCCATGTGCCCCCCCCACCCCATGGATCATTTACAACCCTTCCTCTTGGGAACAGTGCACATACCAAGCTATATTTTCCACGGTAGTCATCTAAATAACAATTAAATATAGCAAAACACATCTACATTTTGATTGTCAGCTATTTATGGCACAGGAAGCTAAAAGATGTAAGATATGCAGTCAGAGGCTCTGGGTCCTCAAGCTGGGCCACAGGTGAGGCATAGCCAAGTGGGCTGAGTCAACTTGTACACTGGTGAGAGTGAAGACCCCCTCCTCACAGATTCTTCTTGAGGTTACAACGAAGAGAGAAGTGGTCTCAACTGACCCTGAAGACAACACATGAAGGCTATCGTGTTTCTATAGAAAACCCAGTGGTCAACTTTCTATGTGACCAACTGTCAACAGGAGAGGGCAAGGCCACACTCTGGGGCCTGCATGGCTTCTCTCTTGGACTTCCCTACCAGACTTCCTAGGTGTTTCTGTGGTGCTGACTGGCTCCTCAGGGAAGGGTGTGGGTGTAGGGGACTGGCAGGTGGATGGCTGCGGCAGCTGCCAGACTCTAGGGAGGCCTGGTGACTACCTGCAGCTGACTCACATGGACACTGTTTCATGGCTCTGGCCAGAGTTGGGGAGAGCACAATGAACAATGGAAAGTGTTCTAGGCGAGATCCTCAGCCTTGGTTATAGTTCTGGCTCTATTCACTCTGGGGAGTTGAACTTTCCTCAATAGATCATTCTTTTCACCTGTGAAATGGCCACAGCAGTCCTGTTTCCTGACCCAGAGAGTCTTTGTGAAGACTGCCTCCAACCTGCAATAGAGCTATCTACAAAATACAAAACAAAATTTAAAAGTGCAGTAAGCACTATGACAAAAATACTGAGATTGCTTCTGAGCTCAGGACGGAGACAAGGATTGCTGTTATTATCACTTCTTTCCAACAGCATATGGTGATGCTAACCAGTGAGCAAGGTAAGAAAACAAATGAAATTTACAAGGGTTGAAGGGAGAAAGCAAATCATTGTTACAGCTGAAACAGAAAATGGTATACTTTGAAAAGCTGAAGAATCTCTACATAAGGGGCCGGCCAAATAGCTCAGCGGACTAAAGGGCCTGCTTAGGCAGAGCGCAGCAGCTGGGGCTTGATCCCTACCAGCATGCCGTGCCAGGTGCCTCCAGGGCATGCTGAGACTGCTATTGAGACTGGGCACGGTGGTGCACACAAGGAATCCCAGGTCTTGGGAGGCTGAAAACAGGAGAATCACTACCAGTCTGATCTACATAGCGAGACCCTGTAGACCCTGTACTAAATATATTAAAAAAGAGAATCTATACATAAATTATTAAAATTAATAAGTGCTTTTACTGGTGTGGCTGGGTATGAGATCATTATTTAAACATCAATTTTTATTAAGTTCTAGATCTATATTGCTGAATAACAGATCATTCCAAAACACCATGGCTTAAAATAATGATAATACTGGGGCTGTGGAATAGAGCTCGGTGGCCTAAGCACCTGCCTGGCAAACACAAGGCCTGGGTTCAATCTCCAGTACTGCATGCCGTGCCAGCCCTGGCTTGTGGCAAGGTGACCACGGAAACTGAGTGTGGTGGTGCACACTTGTAATCCCAGCACTGGGGAGGCTGAGCTAGGAAGATCACTGTGAGTCCAAGTTATGCACCGGGACCCTGTACCAAATAAATAGATTTTAAAAAAATTAAAAATAATGATAGGGCTGGGGAGATGGCTCAGTGGAATAAGCGCTTCTCTGGCAAGCACAAGGGCCTGAGTTCAATTCCTGGTTCAGAAAAAAAAAATAATAATAATGATAATACTTATTGTTTCTCATGGTTTCTGGAAATTTTAGATTCAGAAAGGGCTCAGCTGTGCATTTTAGGATTATATATGTTGCAGAAGCAATGGGATGAACTGGAACAGGAGGGGTTGACCCAGCTGAGGGCTGGCTAGATATTTTCCCCTCTTTACTCAGTTTCAGAGACTCTGCATGTAGCTTTTCTGTGTGGGTCGGTTTGTACTTCGTGTAAGTCTAGCAGCCTAAGATTTCTTTCATAATGTGTTAGGGCTCCAGAGACAAGAATTCCAAGACAAGGAGCCAAGCAGAAGCTGCACCAATTTTTATTTCTAGCTTCAGAAGCCATACACCCACATTTCTGCTGCATTGTTAAAAAAAAAAAAAATTCACTAAGACTAACCTTTCCGAGGGGGATGGTTACTAGACTCTAACCGTTGGAGAAGTGGCAGTGCATTTACAGAGTTATAAAATCACTACACTGTACTGGCCACAAACAAAATAATCATTAACAGTAGCATAAAAACATGTTCTCAGGTCTAAATCTAAAAGAAGATCTCTACATATACACTACAAAACACTGCTGAAAGGAATATTTTTAAAACCTTAAAGAAGTGAAGGGACATACCATGTTCATGGATAAGAATACATGTTGTAGGTGCCAAATTTAAGCAAACTGATCTAAAGATTTAATGTGATAGCAAGCAAAATCCCAGTGCTATCGCATGGCTAAGTAAACAAGCTGATTTAAAAGTTTCTACAAAAGGGCAAAAGTTTCTGATTTAAAGGTTTCTAGGAAAGCACCATGCATTCCTAAAGAACAAAGTGGATGGGTTTACTCTTGGTACGTCAGGACATCATAAAACTGTAGTGATCCAGAAGGTGTGATGCTGGCCTAAGGCGAGGGAAACAGGCAAGCAGAACAAAAAGAGATTGAGAAACCGTCTGATTTCTTGATTCATGACAAAGCACTGCAGAGAAGTGGGGCGTGTGTGTGTGTTTCTTTTCTTTTCTTTCTTTCTTTTTTTCTTCTTCTTTCAATGAATGGAACCTTTTGGTCGGAAAACAAAAAGGAGAGGGGCCAGTGGGAAATTCGTTTTGATAAGTTGTGGTACTGTCTCTAGAAACGATCTAGAAACTTCAGTAGACTGAAGTTTATTTAGAAGTTCTTTCCTTTCTGAGCTGTAATTTCTCTCAGTTGTCCCCAAAACTTCAGTGGAAGCCTGTTTCCCATACCTATCTTCTGTTCCTGAATCTTAATGGGTACAAAGAGCTCTAGGCCAGCACGGGGAAAGCCAAGCAGTACCTGGGAGCTAAGCCCTAAATGGGTCCTGAAAGGACAAGAGGTTGAAGGCCCTTTCTCCACAGCGTACCCCACGTCCTACTGCCACACGACGATGGTCCTGGCTGACTTCTGCCTCTTAGCCCTTCCCAGGCAGACACCAGAGGCGTTGACAGGTAGAACAATCAGTGGAAGCGAGAGAAAGGAGTCCACTGGTGCATACAAATTCTTGCCTGAAAAGGGATGAGCAACAGTGTAGTGCTAAGCGAGGAACCACAGTGTCAGGAATTGGAGAGGCCTGCTCTCCCCTCCAGGCAGCCGGGCTCACCCTTGGCCTATTACTGCAGCCACTCCATTTCCCTTTCTCACTCCGATGGACTGTAAGTGGAGGGAACTCCAGACCCCTTGCTCAGAGCATGGGCCTCTACGCCCCTCCCCTTCCCAGCGTCCACGAAGGACCGCTCCTTCCTCTTTCAAGAGCTTTCAATTCTGGATCCTTTGAGGCAGGGCAGCCCACCCGGCTGATACTCTGTTACTGAAACAGCAGATCCTACCTCAGTTTCCTCATATGCAAAATTACAGGTTAAGCTTATTGCCCCCCCGCCCCCACCCCCACCCCCACCTCCGGGGCCTTCTCGCGGTAACTCGGGGCAGCCCGGCGGAGGAGACAGGGCGTCCTAGGAGCAGCTGAGCCGCATCCCCCAGGTAGGGCAGCACCCCTCTCATAAACTGTTGCTATAGGCACTTTCTACTCTCCTCCGCCGCCACACCGCTTGGGGGCCGGCGCCACCCCAAAATTTAGGGCGAGGAAATGTCCCATATCTGGCGAGGATTGCCGTGCCGGCGTCTCCTTCCTCTCCCTAGGTGGCGGAAGGTGGGACAGGAGAGGGCCGTCTGGATAGGCGCACAGCCCGCGCGGGTACTCCGCGGTGGGGCTCGGGTGGGGGGCCCGCGGGCCGCCCGGCGCGGGGGAGGTACCTCGGCACCGCGAGCTCCCGGGCCCCTGCCCTCGGCGGCGCC